>NW_028227269.1:105233644-105291144 GCF_978045245.1 Mus caroli
TTAAGAACCTGGTCATAGGTGCAAAAGGAGAGAGGAGAGACTACTAATATTGTTCTGCTAAATGGATAGGATACTAACCAATGACTTTGGTACCCATAGATGAATGTGCCATTCAGTCCTTGTTGGAGAGGCTTCCATTTGTACTAAATGATGTTAACAGAGACAGATCACTGTCCATGGAATGGAGAATAAGAGATAAGAGACAGCAGGATAATCAGTGGGACACCGACATCACCGCCACTCCCCACAAGACACAGGGACCTCTGTGGAAGAGGGAGTAGAAAGGCCATCATAAGAGGCAGAGGCAGTGGATTTCCACAGGGAAACAACCTATCGCAGATGCATCAGAACAGGTACACCTACGAATTCACAGCAGTCATGGGCACAGCACAGGGCCCACCCAAGCTCCAGTCAGAACAAATTCCTACATAGAGAGGAGAGGGGAGCATGAGGTTCTCTGTCCCAGCCAAGATGCTATGGGCCATGTATAGCTGCCAGGAAAAGGAGAGTCAGGCTTAGTGTGTAAGTGGGGCCCTGGTAAATGGGCTATAAGTGCAAGAATGTGTGGACAGTTCCCAATAGACTTGATGGGTTAAAATGGGGCTGGGAGAGACACAAAGTTCACTGGACAGGGAAGGATGGTGGATACAGGAGGAGATGACGAAGAGTGAGCGAGTGTGGTCAAAGTACACACACACACACAAATACAATCACAAGGCGTGCCAAGTAAAGGCAGCATCAACGCGAAGGGCCTTGTATCCTGTCACATTTCTCAGGCTCTGCTGTTCAGTGCAGATACAGATCACAAGAACAGGACACACAGGGTGGCCAGAGGAAGCAGGTGGCTCCACACAGGGCCTCTTTTCAACCCAGGGACGAGGTGGTCTGCAAAACCGCAGGACTCGAGCTGTCTGTGTTGTGTCAGAACAAAGGCGACAAATGAGGGGCTTGAGTGTAGTCATGACAGTGGAGGTTCACACTCAGCATTGGCTGCGTGGACATCGGAGGGGAATGCTGGGGCTCCAAGGTGACTAGGCTGCCACGGTGAGGACACAGATATCGCCGAGTGGGTCTCCTGAAAGAAAACTTCTCTCTCCACTCCCTCCTCAACTATACATGCACCTGCTCACTTACTCTTGAAGATTGAGGGGGGGGGGGCGGTTTCTGGTCAGAGACTGGTCCCGAGGAAGCTGACATTTTGGATTCTCCACTTCCTCTGCTCCCCACAACTCCTTGTTTCTGCCACCCACACCTCAGTCTCCCACCAAACGTGGTCTTCCCTCTACAAACCATTCCCTCGCCAGAGTGTGTGTGGCAGACTCTGAACCCGTCTCTACCTTTCTGCTGCTCCTCACAAGACCCGATCACCCACAAATGTAGGGCAACCCTGATTAATGAGTGGGGAACCCCTTCCTGACTCTTTTTTTCCAATTAAATAGGAGTGAGGCCGTGAACACAACACAAACTTATCTGAAGCAAACGCCTGCTCAGGCTGGGAAGGCTGAATGGAGAATCCCATCCAATACCTGAGAACACCCCCTTGCAGAACAGAATTTGGTGTTAAAACACACAGAGCACCTGGCAACATAAAATGCAGCTTCATAGTCAAAAGTCACAGGAGGATTTAAAAACAAAAGGAAGCATCGCCACATTGTGATTTTTGAACCAGTGCGGTGGTGTCAGCAAACATGAAAGGCCTGAGCCAAGGAGGGAGCCGTGCCTCCGATCAGATGAGAACAAACTTCGAAGCACTGAGATAATTCAATATTATATTTCCTCTTATTTTACCTCAAGTTTCAATTTGTAGGAATTCCAAATTGCTTGAACTGTAATTGTAGCAATTTGGTCCTGATGGCGAGATTGGGTGTCTGGGGAGTTTCACGCTTCAGTCAGGGGGACCCAAGTGAAGAACAATGCACCCCACGCTCACATCACACGCTACAACTCTCCGAGTGCTCCGAAATTTGTAAATTTAATTTTCCCTCAAATTAAAACAGGAGTGGGCATGAAATCCTTATTAGATTCTTGTTTAACCGAAGGGAACACAGTTGTGTAAAATGCAGGGGAAAGGATGACAGTTGGCTACTCCCTTCAAATCCCTTATCCGTGTGATCACCTGCCTCTGCACCCCCTCATCATTCTAATTATCACAGATGAGTGTCCGTGTCCCTCTTCTTCCTCCATACAGAAGCTACTGTGCATGTGTGTGCACACATGTTCGTGTTAACATGGGCGCGAAGCCAGCCCACCATAACCACAAGCTCTGTGCCTGAGAAGCAACCTACTCTTAGACGAAAAAATAAATAAATAAATTCAGGGAGAAAAAAATCTGCGCATCTGTGTTGAGCCTGTCCAGATTTATGTCCCTTGCTGTGATCCCCAAACCATGCATTATAATCACTATCGACGCAGTGCTCACGCCACAGTGATTGGACTGGATTGTAAGCAATCTAGATGTGATTTAAAGTCCACTGGAAGAAGACATAGGTGGGTTATAAAAACCTTGAAGCCCATTTCACACAGTAGATGTGGAAACATACCTATTTTAATGCCCACTCTGGATCCTGGCAACACATCCCTGTGACTAATGAGTGATAGTTGCATAAAGACACTGTGTGTTAAAATGGAACAGGAACACTTTACTATCTTAGAGCATCGTCCAGTGACCCCGTGGCTGCAATGTTAATTGAACTTGTATGCAGATTTCATTGTGTTCTCCTCCTCCCAAATCCAGGTCTCTGCTCAGGCTGTGGATCTGGGGATACAAGTTCAACTCAGTGTCTATAATGCTGATACTGTGGTATGCCTTGGAGGGAGGAGAACTTAGTCCAATATACAAGACATAGGTGAGAAAGGGGGTGGAGCAGGTGTGGTCAGTGTGTGTGTATGTGTGGTATTGTGTGTATATGTAGTACATGTGTTTTTGTGTGTATTTGTGGTGGGGGAAGGGGTGTGTGGAGTGTGTGTTTGTGTGTAGCATGTGTGTGCAGATGTGTGTGTATATGATGTTTGTGCATATGTGATATGTGTGTGTGTGTGTTATAGCATGTATATGTGTTATGCTTTTGGGGTTGTTGATATGTGTAGAGTGTGTGTTTGTGTGTAGCATGTGTGGTATATGTGTGTGTATGTGATATGTACATGTGCGGTATATGTGTGTGTATGTGATATGTACATGTGCGGTATATGTGTGTGTTGTTTATGCATTTATGGTCTCTTGCCTTTGAGGTTATTGTTTGAAATGAGAATAATTCGGAACTGAACTCAACACACACACACACACACACACACAGGAACCCCAGAGAATGAAGTCAAAGTATCGGTTACAGGGCAGTTCTAGGGATATTGTCTACATCTTCCATTGGGCACCAGGGGTCATGGCTGAGCAAGGTGACCCACAGCAAGCGAGGGCCCTCTTGGGGGTCTGCTGGAGAACAGGCTGCAGAAGAGCTGGCTCTATCCTTAGACTAAGATCATAAAACTGGGGTGTGGATAGAAAATGATGACCTTGGCAGTAGTGATCCTTGGCATTTTGCAATAAAAAAATATTGCCTCGATTTTTGTTGGGAACAGGTAATGTCATTCGGATCTTATCTTCATACATTTTCCTTATATCAAGCCCAAATTGAAGTTTCTTAGTGGCTCCAAGTCTTGTGTTTAAAGCAGGAAAAACAGCGGCTTCCACAACGCCTCTGTCTGATGCCAGAGTACAGCTGGTGTTCAAGAACAGCAGCTAGCCGCACTCCTGTGCCCATCAGCCAGAGGCCCTCTCCTCAATGTCAATCCTCCTAAAGGAACCAGACATGAAGCTATGGAAGAGGAGGGCAAATCCCCACAGCCACATACAGGAAGGTCACACAACCCAGGGAATTGGGGTATTGCTAGATACCCAAGTTGGAAGCCACACGTGCAGGCTGACATCCTGTCAGAATATACGGAAATGACACCATTGAAATGTACCCTGTCTCTATTTCCAGCTGTGTCCCCTTTCAAAACTCTGAATGGCTTATGTGCTAGGTAGATGTCCCACTACCAAGTGTTTGCTGGAATCCTTTGCTTTCAATCCAGATGCCCCAGTGGACCACATGCCTAGGATGGGAGCCGGGACAGAAGATTTTACAGGAATCAGTGATACAGTTTTAGCTACCCCTCCACCCTATCACTCCCAAGCCCCGTTCACTCAATGCTTTGTTGATACAAGGAAACACCAGACTCACACGTCTGCAACAATGTAGCCATGCTGGGGACCTGACAGATAACCATGGAGTCAAGGTGGCAAAAGCCAATAACATCCTTGGGTCTTTGTGCTGGGTTCTCTTAACTGTGTGTAGCTCATAGCTAAAGGCAAGGTGATATCATAGAGATAAATCAAAAGAGAGCATGCTCCTGTGAGTTAAAGGTATCCACCTACTTCTAATAAGTTAGAAAACAGTGGCTCTGGACTGAGAGTGCAGGCCTCCTGCAACTGAGAATTGGTGGGACCTGAGAAGATATCAACCCTTGATCAGCCCGTTATCAGTATATCTAAAGCTTTCATGAGACACCCCCTCTCCATTCATTAGCAGATTCACTCTTTCCACTTCCCCAACTGCAAGAGAAATTTATGGCCTAGAAAGATAAAAATATTTGCTATCTGACATCCTACACAAAAAGTTGGCTGTCCCCTGAAGAGGGACTATTACCCAAGTAGATGTCTCAGCCTTCATGTGCAGAGTTCTGAAGAGATTCTAACCCTGTATGTCTGACAAATGAATAAAATATTACAGACTTTCCCACTCAAAGGCACAGGGTGTAAGAAAGAAAGTCACAATAAAAGGTAATCCCACAGGATTTATCGTTTGAGCCCCGGAGCAAGCCCCTTGCATCTGAGGAACTTTCTCGAGCAGGTTGGAAAGGAAACCTTCAGTAAGATGGAGAGAAGATGGGTCACAATAGGCTGAGGACCTTTCAAGGATAGATGCTGGAATCCAAGGTGTCTGTTTCTAAGAAGACTGGCCCTCTTTCCTCCAGGGTCCCCTGGCACCTGGATCCCACATCCCAGCTGATGTGAAGGACTCCATGCTGAAGCACGATTTGCATTTGAAATGGGACCTATGTATTATTGATGTCAGGAACCATGGAGGGCACTTTTTATTTACTCCTGTGCAAGCTAAAAGCTCTCGCAAAAGAAGGGGAGAAGGAGATGAGGGAGGGGTAGGTTAGGGCAATGGTGGAGTGAGGGAGACTAAAAAGGGAAGGAGAGTTGACACCAACACAAATAGTGGGAAAGAGAAAAGGGAGCTCACCTCTCCTCTTCTCTCTCTCTCTCTCTCTCTCTCTCTCTCTCTCTCTCTCTCTCTCTCTCTCTCTCTCTCTCTCCCCCTCTCCTCATTTTTTGATGTGTTTGTCTTCACGACTTCGAAGTGCTCGCTAATTCCATCTGTCCACAGCAGAGCCATCCATGGCGGGAGAAACATTTCCATATGTGCAAATTAGCATCCAGCCTCCCTAAATCTGCGCCGTGGTCCTCTGAAGTCCATGGCAAGCTGCCTGCCAAACCCCACTAATAGCAGCAGCATAGATCTAGTGTTGGCTGATCTGGCTGGGGGCTCCGAAGCAACTCATAGCCCCTCCCTTTATAGCAAGCGTTCTAGCAGCAGGGCTGTCACCTTAACAAAGGCCACAGCCTCCATACACCCACAGAGCTCCCTTCTGATGAGACCTGTGAGTCAGAGTCACACTTGCTCAGCTGGCTGCAGCTTACCTGGACAGACTGACTCTAGAACTTTTCCAAGCCTGCAGGATCTGGAGACACTGGCATTTACCTGCTGCTTGGCCCCTCCTCTCTACCTGTCCAAAGCCTATCCTGCCGACTTCCTTGTACTCAGTTTAATGCTTGCTCCAGACATGGCGATGCATGTACCCATTCGGCCGTGCACACATCCATTAATACACCCATGCATCCGTCATTCACTCCCTCGCAACTTGGAGCTCATCATGGGCTCCAAGAGAACAGAGGAGACTTGGCCGGGTTATTATCTCCCTTGAAGTGGTAGCCAGCAAAGAAGTCATCAGCCACTGAGGCTCCGGAGAGGACAGGTGTCAGCGCCTGTCTGGAGGATACAGACGAACCCTCCTCTCTGGGTTTCTGGGTTCTGGAGCCGACCATTTCTGCAGAAGCTTGTCTCCAGTCATCCCTCTTATTCTCCCTTTCCTGACGCTCTTGGGTGGTTGTAACTCTCATCCCAACACTGATATGCCATCTCTGGTGACACTCCATGTCTCTAAATCTAGAAATCTCTTTCAGGAGCCTCTGCCTGTCCATCCCCTACAGAGTATTCAGGACAGGTCAAAAAAGTGGGGGGGAGAGTCATAAGGCCACTAGGCCCCATAATGCTCTCTTTGCCACACCCATATCATCAGCTCTTTCCATTCCTCTGGGTTCTCCCAGCAGTACCCTCAGTTCTGCTAACATTGCTATTTGCTTGTTAAAGGGAAGACATCCTTGCGATGTACTACTCTGGGCCCTATCCATTGCATTTGAATATCTGAGTATGGGCACCAAGAAAATAAGGAGGGGGCTAAGACTCCTGAATGATGTTTGATGGATAGGTGACAATATGCCACCATGGGGAACACTGGGTCACCCCAGGTCTATGCCATGTACAGAGGTCTCTTAGTTCACATTGTCTTAGCAAACACTTCGGTTCCGTGGGATCCTCAGCAGAGAAATGAGACACAGTTCCTAGCTCATCTCAGAGGGCCTGCAGAGGATCATCCACTGTCTATCAGTTTCTGCAGAACAGCACAGCCTCATCCTTCAGTGACAGCCCTACATCTCCTCTAGGAAGTCTCATCTGTGCAGAGCTTCAGAGAACAACCTACAAAGTTCATACAGTGGAGACTGTCCAATAGGGAAACCTCAGAGAGCTCACAGACCCCCTTTCTCAGCCATTTCTCCATCTCGGTGGAGAGAAAGAGAATGCCTGAAGGGTTGGTGGGTTGGGCAGGGGCATCCCGTTAGTGAAATTGGTGACAAAACCATCAGTTCCACTTTCAAAGGGATGATGGACTTGGAAGAACACAGAGTAGGTGCAGGAAAGCAGGTTCATACCCTGAAGAGGCAGGAGGTCTTCATGTCAGAACTCCCTCCGTGATCTCTCAAGCTGCCCACATTGTGACAGAAATGGCCTTGTGCAGACCCCCAAATATCAGAACTGCCACAGTCATGGCAGAACTCTGTGGTCTTATGGTCATTATTGACACCATGCCATCTTTAGGAGCTAGGCACCACACATATACCACTAACACACAGGATGCTAAAGTTGCCCAGGGTACAGCAGGTAATGTCCACTCTTGTGAGGACTGACAATGAAAGTTCAAAACACCTGCCTTCCTACTCTGAAACACTATCATCATAAGCCATCCATTGCCAAGGGTTTCCTAGACAATGGTGAGAATATTTCTCAAGCCATGTAGAAGGCTCAGAGCAGAGCTGGGGCCACACCCCATGACTCTGTAGGTCATCTGCTGGGAATCTAGATGACAGAAAAGATCCCACTAAGACACCGGGGGTGTCTCATCTAGCTGTCACCTCTACTGTGTGATGCCAAGGGGTGACATTTGAAGCTCTTTCTGCCTGAAGCTCCTTCCACTTCTTCTACCTTCTAAGACTCCTAAAGACTATTAAATGAGTGACTTAATACATATTTTAAGGTCTAGAGAGAATCGCTGTTAGCAGAACTCATGCCTAACACACTGGAAGTCCTAAGCTCTTTTCTCAGCACCAAACTGTACATGGGAGTGTGCACCTGTCATCCAAGCATTTTGGATGTGGATGCAGAAGGACCAGAGGTCCAAGCTCAACTTGTCTCTATTGTGAGTGGAGGCTAGCCTGGGTGGAAGACATGGAAAGATTCAACCAACCTTATTCAGCACCCCCTGCCCCTACTGCCACTGCCAAGTGCCCCCCGAATGTTCAGCCTCTACGAATACCAAGCTACTATATATGTATTTTTACACCCCCTACAACAGCTGATTAAACCATCATAATATGAGAGCAGGAGATGCTTTTGTTTCTTTTATGTTTAAATGCTTATTTTTATTGTGTGTTTGTGTGTGTGTGTGTGTGTGTGTGTGTGTGAGAGAGAGAGAGAGAGAGAGAGAGAGAGAGAGAGAGAGAGAGAGAGAGAGAATTGCATATGTGTACAGTGTGCAGATACCCACAGATTCTAAGAGAAGACATAAGATCCAATGCTGGGAGCTGAACTCGGGTCCTCTGGAAATGTTCTAATCTCTGAGCATGTCTCCAGCCCCAGGTCCTGGTTTTATGTATCTTAAACATCCTTGCCCCTGGTACACTATAAATGGGAAGGAACATTTGAATAACAACAGTAAAAAAAATACAGAGTGATGTGCACCAAGTTTGTTAGATACATCTTAAGATATACAGCCTGCCTTAAGATATGCAAATTTGATCCCTCCTCTCCACCCATAATATTTCAGATCTCATCCAAGAAAGAAGCCACACCTGGGGGCTCTGTGGCTTCAGTGCTGGGAAGGGTCCTCTGGTTGCTAATCCTGACTTGCCTAGTGGTGCCAGCAATAAGCCACAGCCTCTCCCGCATAGCAGGCTCCATATGCTAGCACCCTAGTCTGCTAAACCACCAGCCAGCCTAAATTTGAAACATTTCTCAAGTGTTATACAATGTTGTAATAATGTTTTTACAAAACAAAGGCTAAGTTACTGGAAGCCATTTTCAACCAATCAGCGTCTCAGTGAAAGAGGGGCCTGGGGTGTGCCTTGGTGACATGGGGCGGACAAGTGTGTATGTTCTTTCTACAGTCAAAGCCTGGCTGGCAACATCTGCTTTGTAAATGAGGAAAGGGTGGGGAGGGAGGGGCTGAAACTGAAGTGGGACTGGGGAGAAGCCAAGGAACGTGGGTAAAAAAAAAAATGGCTGAAACGAAAAAGTTTAAATCAAACCCAAGCCAAATAAGACTGCTCTTGGGTCCCGGGGCCACCTGCCCTGTACCCAGACGGTGGAACAGAATTTGAAGTTTCGGTTGGTGCACAAACTTCATCCACATGTTAATATAGCTACCCAGCTCCTAATGTGTCATGGTCTAGAAAGGCATCAGCAGCTGTAGTGGCATCTCAGGGATTGGAAGTGACAGTTCTCTGTCCTCGATACTTTGTTTCTAAGTCTGAACATGGTTGTTCAGAGTGTGTAGGGGAAATCTTCAGGCAAGAGCTAGTGTGTGGAAAATATGCAGCCTAAAAAAAAATCTGGGAAAAGTAACAATTATGCCATTGAGAGAATATAAACAACCTTGGACATAGAATGTGTTTTCTTCCAGTCTTCTCTGACCATGTGCCCAATGGCAGTCATACAGGTACTATTAAGAATCATATATATATATATATATATATATATATATATATATATATCACATTATAAGTGAATAGCTGCATAAGGACAGGGTATGTTTGTTTTTTATACCCAGGTCCAAGTTTCCCATTTTCAGGATGATAATTCAGGATCCAGGTAAGTGTTTACACAACCCTCATGTGTGTATGTGTATGCGCCAATGAGAGAGAGAGAGAGAGAGAGAGAGAGAGAGAGAGAGAGAGAGAGAGAGAGAGAGAGAGAGAGAGATTTATTATAGACATTCATTTTTGAACCAATGTATAATTACCTTATCAGCATAGGAACCTGTTCTACTGGTTCTTGTATATAGGAGGGACACAAATGCATGTGGGAACACACCTCCATCTTGATATGCCTGTTCTTTTGTGTGTGAATGAAGAAATCAGCGTGTTACACACAGTATTGAAAGCATTTTAGAGCGGTACCGTTCAAGACTCCCTCCTGCTCTGGTGTATGTAAGGAGAATTTCCCAATTCCCTATTAATGTATAGCTAAACTATTTTTCTGTATCGTGCTCCTATGAAACTGTTGAGCAATTATCTGTGCATGATTTTCACCACGAAACTGCAGGGTCAAAGTGCCTGGGGGGCTTTGTGCAAGAGACTGGAAACAGCTGCGATTTGCACAGCAAGCTAATGGTGGAACTTCACACTCAGCTCCAGGCTCCTCCCCGTGCAGTGTGTATTTAAGTCTGCCACCTTTACTAATCGCACCAATGAAACTGAATGGATCTCATTAGCCCTCCTCTGCATTTCTCTACATGAATCTTCCTTGTATGACAGCCTCCTGGAACTTTCAAGTCTCCCAAATTTTCAGATCATGCTTTCTACAAGTAAGTCCGAAGACACTGGCCACTCCTTTGTCCCACTCGGTGGCACAAGAGAAGAAGCATTGTCTTTGTTCTGTATGGGGACCAGAGAGGACAAGTCGGGTGGTTGTTCACTCTGCTCCACTGAATTACTCCAGGACTTGACCAAGCCTCTGGAGATCTGAGCCTTCCCTCCCACCTGACCAATTACACAGTCTTTGTTCCGTCATGGGGAGCAGTCGTTCACAAGGAGCGCTGCAAAGGTCCTCTGCAGATTCTGTAGCCCACATCCCCAGGTGCAGCTCCTTCATCACTGCATGCTTACAATCTACTGTGCCCCAGACGTGCTTACACAGCCCCTACCGAGAAGTCTGGTGTCAGGGATGCTAGCTGGGTGGCTGGGCCAGGCTGCTTGCATCTTCAAGCCCCATCCACAGACCTTGTGGTTTCTGTTAGAGCAGCAAGCCAGGCCTAGTCCATGGTCCCCATCCCACCCTGAGGGTTCTTCATCCCTGACCTTGACAAACCAGGATCTGAAACTTCTAGAATCCCAGTCCAAATGCCACCACCTGGAAATCAAAGGTGGAGTCCTCATCCTTTGAGCAGCACGTCCTCCGTGGCAAGAGGTGAGAGCTGAACACGACCACCAAGACAGAGTTCTGTGTCTTAGCTCCAGCTTTACCGCTTGCTTCATGACTTATGAATTATTAACGAGCCCTCTGTTTGTAATGCTGGGCTCTCCGCTTCCTCCAAATTAAATTACGGAGGATATATTTGATTATAAACACACTTAGTAAATGTTTTCATTGTTGCTTTCTGTAGCCTCCTTTGTACTAAAGTGTTATAATGTCAAAAGTCAACCGCAAACATTGCAGCCTGCCGAGGAAAACCATTTAAAGCAAACACTGAGCAAATTAAGTAATCAGAAATGAAAACCACTTTAGGACAATGGTGAATATAATTTGTCATCCCTCAAAAAAAAGTTAGCGGATGGGGGCATCACTTCTGCAGCCCAGCACTTCTGGAAAGAAACCTGAGAGATCTGGGCCTGGGTCAAGAGCATCTCTTTCTACCCAAATGGAGACTTCTCTCTTTGCCTCTCTTATCCCATCTGCAAAGTGGGAGTGATGCACTCCTTCATCTCCTCCTATATTCCTGAGAGTAGGTCATATAAACTGTACATGATCTACAGGTCTTTGCTGATTTTATGAAATAAACAAGGAAAGGATTCCAAGGGGGAAGATGTTGTTGGGTGAGCATTTGGTGTGTCTGTGTCCACCAGGCCAGTGAGCAAGATCTTCCAACATAGCCATAGGTAACTTTCTCAGGGCTGCCAAACAGTCCAGGAGCATTCACATTTTCTGTCTAATGAGAGATCTGTTGCCCTGCAGGTGGACACTGACTGCCATGCCCCAAGAGATGGTCTCTCAGTGTTGATGATGCTGAGATGGGGCTCAAAACCAGAGGACTGACGACTGTAGGGTTGCAAAGACCATCAAATGGGGTCAAAGACACACCAGAGATTCTTCTAAGTAGAGAACAGAAGGGAATGGAGTCCAGGTAGGTCGGCTAGGGTTTTTGAAAGATGAAGGTGTTAAATACAAGTGTGTTCCAAGCCAAGGACCCATAATACCAGTGTTTGTGTGCACTGCTAAGGAAAAAAAAAAACTGGATAAAACCCTACATCCAAAGGCTGTGATGTCCATTCTGAAGAGCATATATGGAGCCTCTTCCCTGCTGGGGGGAGATGCTAGGTTACTGAAGTGGAAGATGTTTATCATATCTCCATTTGTTTGTTATTGTTGAAACAGAGTACAGAGTTCCCTGAACCATAGACTGGCCTAGAACTCAATATGTAGCTGAGGTTGACCTTGAACTTCTGAAATTTCTGTTCCTACCTGTTGAGCGCTTGGGCTGCTGGTGGGTTTATGCAGTGGTGAAGACTGAACTTGGGGCTTCGTGTATTTGAGACAAAAGTTCTACCAACAGAACTACACCTCCAGCCCATCCCAGCTCTCTTCTAGAAAGACAACACAGAGGGGAGAAAATGAATTCAGGAGCTGGAGATGCCTCAGCTTGAACCCTCAGCAGCTGCGTGACCTTCCAGCCCTTACAAATACATCTGAGCATGAGGAGACAGCTCACTTCTCTGATACTTATTCTTATTTTGTGTATATGAGTGATGTTATAGCCACATCTGAATGTGTGTGCCATATACACTTGGTGCCAAAAACAAAACAAAAATAAACAAACAAAAAAAAAAAAACAGAAGACAGTTTTGGATCTCCTGGAATCAGAATTATAGAAAGTTGTAAGCCTCCGTGTGAATGCTAGGTACCTAACCCAGGCCCCCTGCAAGAGTAGCCAGTCTTCTTAATCTGTGAGCCATTTTTCCTCCTCAGACCCAAGTTTGTCTCACGTTTTCTATGGGAATTGTGTGGTTCTCCCTTCATGCAGGACAGCAAACACAAGGTGGAATGGAAAAAGTGTGTTACAGTCGGGGAATGTGAGCCACTGTAGCCTTACACAAAGCATGTCTTTGACACCTACCTCAGTTTCCCCAAATATAAACTGAGGGGTTTGGAGCAGCACACCGTCCTGTCATGCTATTAGGTGGACATGTGGGGCACAGCTTGTTCAGTGGGACCAGGGTCCTTTCAGAGACCTTAGCATGACAAATGACACTTAATACAAGCTACAAAGGCACCAGATGTGGACTTTAATGAAAAGAAAATGGCGACTCCAGAGCTTGGAAAATTAGCTCCATCTCTCCGCACAGCCTGTGGTTCTGAGGTCATAGTGGAGGTTTGGCTGCACTTGTGGCTCACACATGCCTGCTCCTTCATCATGCTCCACATCAAGTATTCACTGAGCACCTACTAGTGCCAAGAACTTTCCTAATCCTCAGGGGGTGGGGGGACACCAAGAAGAAAGTGGTTATCTTTAACACAAGCCATCAGGTCTCTTGGAAACCTCTGGAGGGCAGCTGTTGGGCCTATCACCCTCTGTTGAAAGAGCAGCAGATTTGGGTAGGAGGATAATCATGGTGTCATCGGGGATGGTGGGGGATGCTTATGTTCAGAGATGGTGGGGGTGGAGCTGATGGAATGGTCATGGTGATGCTGACATAGGGAAAAGGGATGCTGGTTTTGGTGTGTAGGTAATATTAATGATGTCAGTTCCTGGTGGTGGGGGCGGGGATGGTGGGGGTGATGTGGTGGTGATAGTGGAGGTTTGGGTGCGTGATGGTGATGGTGCTGATCTTGACGATGCTGGATTTAGTGGTGCCGTTGGCAATGCCAGTGGTGGGGCTGAAGGTCGTAGGAGTGAGTTTCAGCCTTACTTAATATAGTAGGTCAAAGTCTGGAGTCTATCCTTTTTTCCCAAGGGAACCTTACTGAAAATGATAGCTGGGTTTCCAGGCTAGCCCCACATCAAACCTATCCCCATCCAGGAAGACCATGGGGAACCATGAAAAGTGAACGCTTTGGGTTTAGTGTGACAAATGCTGAAGTAATTTGAATTCAAAACAAAACCCAAACCAAACCCTTCCTGCAGATGACCGCAGCACTGAACGTTACATATTGTCACAGAAGCACTGCCACAGTGAGTGAGAGGCCTGATGACAAGGTTGTATGTGATAAGGATTTCCCACCATAAGGGACAGGAAAGGGAGATGTGCAGAGAGGGGGTTTTCCTTTCCAGAGATGGCAAACATCTCAAGCATGGCAGGGCAGAGCTGAACTGTGGTCTACAGTAGGTGGATGAGGAGCAAAGACAAGGCATGCATCCTGGACCTAGTCATCCTGTTCTAGGAGCATGGTCCATGGACATCTCAAAGGGTCACCTACCATCTTCTCCTGACCGCCCAGATCAGTTTTTATGTGAGGACATGGGGTATTGCAGTTTGGGGGATGCCATGATTTTTCCCATTGGTAAAGTACATACCCTTGAATTCTGAACGGCATGGAGCCATCATTGTGTTATGGGTAAGAGGCCATGCTAGGCCGAGTTGTAATGAACAGTGGCCCAGAAGTCCCCGTCAACCAGACATGAGGAAGTGTGGCCTTGGGTGTCAAGCTTTTGAGCCTTGGCATTATTTAGTTCCTATACCGACTTAGCAGGGCAGGGATTTCCTTTTTAACAATTTCCATCTTTATTTTCCATTTACATGCATGTGTGCCATATTTGTAGATATCCATAGAGTCTGGGAAGAAAGGGTTAGATCCCTTGGAGACTCAATTATAGGCAGTGGTGGGAAACCTTTAGTAGGTGCTAGGGACTGAACCCATGTCTTCTGAAAGTGCAGCAAATATTCATAACCACACGGCCTTCTCTCCAGCACTACAGAAGGCAGGAATGTTAATCTCTACCTGTTGGTACAGGAATACAGGCTCAGGACTATGAAGTCTACTCAAGTCAAAAACCTCTTAAGGCAGAGGTTTCAGGTCACACTGCCTTCAGCCAGTCTGGCTCTTCCTCTTGGCAACGCCCAGTGAAAGTCTAGTCTGGGAAGAAATGGAGCAATGGGATCCACAAGGGCATGGTGGTGACCAGTGAAGACACAGGCCTGGATTCTGTCTCTTCATCTTCTGAGCCATTATGCTTGCTTGTCTGCTTCACATGGCCACCTCCACTGTAGCTGCTGTCTGTCAGAGCTTTGAGTCTTCTGTAAGGAAGGGAATACTTTGGACCGGGGAGAGGGGTCTGGCCTCTATCTTTTTACTATTTCTTTGTGACTGAGTGATCTCTCTCTCTCCCTCTCTCTCTCTCTCTCTCTCTCTCTCGCTCTCGCTCTCACTCTCGCTCTTTTATTTAAAACAAGATAGAGAACCAAAGACAACACAGTCCTGGGCAATTTCCCCATAGCCATGATGTCTTAGGTTTCATGCTGATAAAGGAGCCTGATTTCTATCAAAAGATATGGATACCACTCCCAACACACACACCCTGCTCAGGGCTGCTTACTTTGGGTCAACTTGACACAAACTCGTGTCACCTATAAAGAAGGAATCTCCTTGGAGGAATTTCAGTCATCAGATGAGCCTGGTAACACATGGCAGGAGAGGGGCACGGGAGGGTGTGAGGAATGACTGATGTGAATGGTCCCAGCCCACTGTGGGCAGTATCACTCCTAGGCAGGTGGTTCTGGTTGATATAAGGAAGCAGCTGGGCTTACAGTGGAGAGCAAGCCAGGAAGCAGTGTTCCTCCACCATCTCTGCTTCAGTTCCTGCCTTCAGGTTCCTGCCTCTGCTTTCTGTCTTAGGGTCCATTGAGCATGAACTGTGTGACCTGTAAGCCAAATAAACCTTTTCCTCTCCAAATATATTTTGGTCATTGTACTTATCACAGCAACAGAGTGTAACTAGGATGCCTGTGAAGTCATTTGGTGGGACTTTGGATTGGCTTGTGGCAATCTGAAGGCAAAATTGTGCAAGAATTTAATAATGAAGAATTTTCAAAAAGAAAAAAACCTCAAAATGTTTATTCCAAGCATTCAAATCCAAATGAAGCAGTTCCCAGTACCTGTCCAGCTCTGCCTCTACTGTATGAGAATTCCTCTCCCAAATTTACAAGGTAAATCATTGCAAATTTGCAATGTGGTCAAATAGGCCAAGCAGTTCCTGGAGCCACCAGGATGCCAGGAATACATGATATGTCTTAATAGATCTGATTTTTAACAGAATATAGCAAAAATCCTGTAATAATTTTTTAGAGGATGGGAAAACAAAAACTCATTAGACAGGAAATAGCATACATCCGTGTGGCTGGCCAACCATGTCTTCAGAAGATGAATGCTATGTACGGGAACAGAATCTAAATGAAATGACTGAATCTGGCCCCCTACAGAAGGGAGGACCTCAGGGAAAGCAGAGGGGAGGACTTTAAGCATGTGTGCAGTGGGTAAGGGCAGCTCAACTCTTGCTGCCTCCTCCAGGAGTGTCCTCCCGTCCTGTTGACTTCAGGGAAATGAGGAGGGGGCAGTCTTAGTCAGTCCTAAGCAGAGGATGAGTGATTGGGAACTTGAGACTCAGGTCCATCCACCTGTTCATGAGCCTTCTTACTGCCATACAGAGGCAGTCTTATCTGTGGAGGAGTTGCTCCTTTTCTAGTGTTCTTCATCCTTCACTTCCTGAACCAGTGTCTGCTGTTTGTTGGAAATCACAGTAGGCACAATATGATGTGCCCACTTGGTCCACCCTCCAGAGGAGATGAATCTTCTGGTGGATCCATTCCACATAGCACCTTCCAAGCAGTAGGGCAAAGCTAGGGGTGGGTTTTCATTTTTTTGAGTATAGATAGTCCCAAAGGGTTCCAGACAGACAAACGGAAAATGCAGACAGCAGAATGCACTTACATCACCAATCATGTGGTGTCTATGTATCAGAAGAGCTTCCTGCACATACAACTGGGCCAAGTGGACACTGTCACATAAGATACTGTGTGTGATGGATCAAGACCACTGACGGCACCTTCCAGCTTCCAGCCTCCTGTTACTGAGCAGCTGGCCAGTTTCTTTTGACACACACCTGTTCTCTTGTTTAGCTCTTGGTGAACAACCTACACCTAGTGAGAAGAAGCCCCTGCATTCCTCACACTGTAGCAAGATGCAGTGGCTGACTCTCTAGGGATGGAAAAGGCTGTGTTCCTGTAAACATCTGCCTGATTCCTGCCTGCAGCTTCCTCATTCCTCCTTGAGAACCCCTCTCTGACCTCAGCTTCTTCATATCTCCAGTCAAGAGTTTAGACCCATAGCAAACTTCTGCTGTATCTCCCCTTTACAGAGCTATGGAAATTCTGATGTGTGTGTGTGTGTGTGTGTGTGTGTGTGTATCTTACCTGCAGTGTCATTTTATCTTTAAGTCCATTGTTGTCACCTACCAGCAATATTTTTTTTTTGACAAAGTCTCTTCTGGCCTCCATTTCCTGACCAACATATGGAGTTACAGCATGGAGCCCTATAGGTGGGTAATGTTGGCCAGACACAGGCCAGCCTGAGGCATTACACCCAGAGGTATTTAGCAATATCTAGAATGTTCTTTCATGGTTCAAACATTGATAGGCATGAGGCTGGTACTGCTGTTTACTAAGCAGAGACCAGGGAGGCTGTTAAGCATCCTCTAGGGTGCAGAAGAGCTCCCTGTGACTAGAATATTATAAAGGTGGTTCTCAACTTTCCCAATGCTGTGACCCTTTAATACAGATCCTCATGTTGTGGTGACCCCCAACAATAAAATTATTTCCATTGGTATTTCATAACTGTAATTTTGCTATTGTTGTGAACTACAGTGTAAATGCCTGTGTTTTCTGATGGTCTTAGGCTGTTCCCATGAAATGATCCTTCAACCCTCAAAGGAGTCGTAACCCACACGCTGAGAACCACTATTCTATACCCAAAGGGGTGGAGAGATGGCTTATGTGGTATCATTTTTACTTCACAAGCATGAAGACCCATTTTCCATGCCAAAGACACATATTAAAAAGTGGAGCTGGGGAGGCAGAGGGAGACAGGAGGGTCCCTGGGGCTTGGGGACCAACCTCATAGTCTACTTGGTGACTTCCAGGCCAGTCAGAGACCCTGTCTTAAAATATAAGCTATATGGCCTCTGAGGAATGACAAACAGGTTTGTACCCCCACATACACACAACATGCATTCTCATACCTGCACACATATGCACTGAATATGTATATGCGTGTATAGACATGTGCACACACACATATACACATAAACACACATGTCCATACAAGAAAATGATCTAAATAGAAACCTCTGTTATTGCCCAGGAAGAGGAAATCCAGTGTCAATGGGTACTTTTGGTGAAAGCTTAAAAAATATTTTACCAACCAAAGAAAATCCATTCAAAACAGCCCTGAGGTAATGTTTTTCTCATCTGAACACTATATCCTACGTTCTTTTTCACAAAATACACATCGAAGATAATTACATATTTCAATATTATAAGTATGTGTTTAAATAGAATGCATATTTAATAATATATGCTTTCTATATTATAAATATGTATTTTGCATAAACATATACACTTACGAAATGATTACACATCCAGCAAAGGAGACTAAGGAAGACATGGGTGAGAAGAGAAGAGGAAGGCCTGTGGGAAACTGAAGGGTGAGCAGCAGGCGGCTAAGGAACAGGAGACAATCCTTCTGGTCACCTACAGGAAGATTCTTGGCTGTGTGCCAGACCTGCTGGGTTACCTTGGAGCATTTTCTTAGTGCCTGCTCTCCTGTCTACAGCCACCAGCATATTCTGCCAGTGCTTACCTCTAAGATTATCTGTGCTTCAGCAAACTACAAGGCCTTGAAAGCTCAAGGCCCAACAACCCCACATGTTGAATCCCATCTGATGTCAGGCTGAACTTTGTGCAATGGACAGGGGAAACTCACACTGAAAATGGCAGGACAGGCAGCAGGCAGTATGCCCTGACTGTTCCCACAAGGCTCCACCCCTCTCCTTGTTTCTCGTCTGCCTTGCCTCCCATCAATGTGAGATTGTAAAGATAGGTCTAGAGTTAGGATGAGGTTAAAAAAAAATCTATAGGATGGGGGCAGGCATTGGTCAGTTCGGACCTTCACCACACGCTAGCTTAGCAGTGAAGTGCCCTATGAAGGAGGAGCTGATCTGGAGCCTGCCAGCACTGTGCTCACCATTGCTGTTGCCACTGCTGAACACTGGGAAGATGGTTCAGCAGTGTGCTAGCCTGGCAAAGAGCTCAACCTAAAGCCTGAATTGTACTTTCTACCGACCCCATGTAGCATCTGCACCACTGGGAAGCTGGATAATGTACAAGCATGGCAAGTCGCAACCACTGGAGCCTCCTTCCACCAGCATGTCTGGCTACTGTCTCCTTTTCCTCCACTTCCTCCTCCTCTTCCTGTTCCTCCTCTTCCCCTCTATTCCTCGTCTTCCTCCTCCTCTTCTCCCTCCTCTTCCTCTTCTTCCTCCTCCTCTTCTTCTTCCTTTTCCCCCTCTTCTTCCTCTGCTTCTTTTTCCTCTTCTTCTTCCTCCTCTTCTTCCTCTTCCTTCTCATTTCCCATTTTCATTTTCCCTCCCTCTCACCCCATTTCTTCCCTCTCCCCTTCCTCTCCTTCCTCTTCCTTTCCCTCCCCTGCACCGTTCCTCCTCCCTCTTTCTCCTCCATTTCTCCTTTTCCTCCTTTCTTGACTCCTCTTCCTGTCCTTCCTGTTTCCTCCTTTCTCCTCTCTCTTCCTCTTCCACCTTTCTCCTATCTCCTTTCCCCTTGTATTTCCTCTAATCTTAATTTAGGGAGTGGGCGATAGTTTCAATACTTAGTGATAGTAATAAGTAATGAACTTATTAGGTAGTTCAAGCTCATCTCAAACTGGTAATCCTCCTGCCTCATTCCTGAGTGTAAGGTTACATGCCCTACTGCTGATGCAGACTGCTCTGGTCTGAAAGGAGCTGCAATTTTGCCCGAGTTTCAGGGCTAATTTGACAGTCTTATTCCTCTTACTTTGGACTAGAGCACAAAAATTTAAATCAATTACTCATAAACATTTATGATGTGATTAATTTAATTTTCTTTAAACAAAGGGGGTATATTAAAAGAATCAGCCTGTTTCTTCCCACACTGCAGTGACAAGATTAAAAATTAAATTTGTACATACTTCATTTCTACATAATAAAGCCTTTTTGCAAAAAGGAAAAAAAAGTAACACAGTTCATCTAATTAAACCAAAGAAAATGGCCTGCAGGAATGTTAGAGTATTATAGTCACAGCCATTACCAGAGCCAGCCCAGCAGTCTCTCAGCCTAGCAGCCCCTCAGCCCTGCTCCTGGAAGAAAGGCCCACTCAGCTTCCAGTGGGTGTGAACTGTGCAAGTGACTTCAGGAAAGCCTGGGCCTTTTCCTGCATCAGTCCACAAGGGTAGGAAAAATGATTCAAAGATCTTCTTTGGCAGTTACCTATTTATTGAAGATTTTTCTTTAAAGAAAGGAGATCTGAAGGCAGGGGTTAAGAGCACTGGCTGCTCTCAGAAAGGACCTAGTTTCTGCTCCCAGCACCCACATAGCAGCTCAGAACCTTCTATAACTCCAGTTCCGGGGGATCGGAAGCCTTTTTCTGATCCCTGAGGGCATTACATACACACGGTATGCAGACATAGTGCAGGCAAAACACTCATACCCATAAAATAAAAATAGGTAAAATAATTAAAAAAGGATTAAAAGCAAAAAACATAAAAAGTAGTGTCAAAATAAAATAAAGTAACAGGACCGTGCAGGAAGTGAATGTGCCTATCTTTTTATCATAAATATTAAAATCATTGGCACACACATTTCTTGAGTATGTTCTTAAAGTGGGTGGTTTCCTGGAGTCTGTACGGAGGAGCGCGCTGGCCTCTGTGACATTGCTCACACAGACCCGGTGTGGTCTCAGCTCTCTCTGGAATGACAGCATCCAGATACATCTAGAGGTCCCTCCCAGCTCCACTGAGCACAGCCTAGGATTAAGTAAAGAACTTCCTTGAGCTTCTCTTGTGGGGACAAAGGACATCTCAATATAGGCCCCATCTTTTCATGAGCTGTGTTGTCTTCTAAACTCCTAATCTGCTTCTTTAGGGCATTTTGAAAGGATAACAGGAAAAGGCTTATGAAAGCATTGGCCACCTCCCTAGTCTGGTGAAGCATTCTTTCCGTCTTTAGGTCACAACAACACTGCATGACAAAAGTCCAGCAAATGTTCTCTGGGTAAGGACTTCCCAGCGACTTTTTGAACAGTGCCACAGACCCTGCTTAGTCAGGTGGTATCTGCACATCTGGGTTCTTCTGCCAGGTCAGAATGTGATCTAGGTAACATTCCATGTTGACAGTTCACAGTCTGACAGGAGGGCTTCCCAGCTTTCTGTGTGAGCTCTCCAACATGTCCTCATCTGATCCTAGCGACATCCTTGGGGAATGTTCAGAAAGTCCAAAGCTATTTATCTGAAATCCTGAAATCCAGAAGGTTCGGAAAGCTGGATGTTCATCCATACATCTGGTGCAAACTCCTGGGGCCTCAGAATCAGAGAGGAGCAAATGGCATGTTATTTATAATCTCTCTTTATCCCTCAGACTGGAAGCAAGTATGGGTGTGGGGGTGGAGATATTAATGAGTTTCATTTGGGGGTGATCATGGCAGCACACAGTATAGTAATGTGCATAGCTTGCCTGTATTAGTTATAGATCGCAGGGGTAACAGTACCTCCTCCCCAGTGCATAATGGCTTAAATCTACATACATTGAGTATTCTGTCTTGCAGTTTCTATGCATAGATAATCTGAGCCTGTTCCAGCTGGGTCCTCTGCCTAGGGGTCTCTTAAAAGTCTGAAGTCAAGCATGGGGTGTTTGGCCTGTGTATCTCTAGGTGACCATACAGTTGCAAGCACAAGCCCAGGACAACACCTCCCAATATTGCTGGAGCAGTTATCAGGATTCCCAGTGGCTATTGATCCAATGGTCTCTATGGCTTACTTGTTGGCCAGAGACTGACCTCATGATTTTTTAGTTGATTCTATCTATCACATCCAACATGGATGAAGGAGCAAAGGGAAACATCAACGAAATGCAAGCTATCGTCTTCTTAACCCAGTCATGTAACATCCTCTGAGCTTTCTCCTATTCCTTGTTGGCTGAGAGCTAGTAGATATTGCTCATCCAAAGTGAGAGGTTTCAAGAGGCACAAACAAAGGAAAGCTTTGGGGTCATGCTAGAAGCTGCCACCCATATGATAACTTCAAATCTGGGCCCTCTCATGCTCTGATAGACAAATATTATTACCCTTGATGCACAAGAAAGTGGGAATGAGTCCTGTGCTGTCAGTATTTTCAATATTTTCATCTTCTGAGTCTCAAGATCATAACCACTTGGCCTCAACACCTCCTATACACACATTCTTCTCCATGATGACCTCCCTCTTGATCCATCTTCCAAGTAGTCTGTGGTAGTCTAGGAGAAGAGTCTTCTCGGAACCCTCATGAGCTATGTGACCCTGGACCAGACACACAAGATGATGCTACCTTCAAGCGTATGTGGTCTGTTCATGTCAGGATATCACATGACCTCCCATAACCTGCAGCCTACACACAGACTGCCTCGGTAGGCTTGAAATAGATCAAAAACCAGGCCAGAAAGGAAACAGACTGACACTGGGGTTCTCCATGTCTTTCCCAGAATCCCCGGGAAGAGAGTTCAAGTACAGGAATGCCATTAGGAGTCCAGTGAGAGCACCTCACAAACACAGAAGAGTGTCCTGAAGCATAAAGGTTTTCATGCCACACAGAAGGGGTCGTACACATAACAAAAACAGATTGGCAGGTGGCAAAGCTCTGGATATTACATAGGCCAATGTTAATATGAGTAGAAGCTAGTGGGTTCTAAGACGTGCAAACACAATATAAGTGGATAAGAGGGATACATTGTTTCTTTTGATACAGATGAGAAGGTGGTGAGTGTTGCACTCACCACCCAGGGCTGGGCAGGTGTCAAGGGTGAAGGCAGGAGGGTGGGAAACTAGACAACGGCATGTTTCTTCCATGATACCTTGAAGAACCTTTAGGGCCATGCTTATCCTGGTAAACTATAATGGATGCGAAAAAAAGTGAAGAAATAACAGAACTAAGGGTAGAGTGGGTGACACTCATCTGACTGGGATCTAAAGACCTGGCTGAGATTCAGCAGCAAGGGCCCAAGGTCCATGCCGGAGCTGAGATTATTTTGCTGTCTCTGGGAGTAAGGACTTCGTGATTCAGATTGTGTCCCCCGCATCACCACCTGGCCTCAATTTCCATCCTCAGACTCTGTGAGGAAGAAGTGAGAATCTCCGAGGACCATTTCAATCCTGCAGAGGCTGAGCTGCTGGAGCTCATTTTCATAAGAGATTCCAATGCTGCAGTTCATTCTGGCTGCCAATTAAGTTTTGTGTCACACATGCGTATGAGGTCACCTTGCTGACCTAGACAAGGGGACATGGGGGGGACACGTCAGCTCTGCCTGTGATAAAGGTCCACCACTTAATTGCCAGGATCCTTGTACTCTTGGGTCTGGTTCTTCCTTATGCATTAGAAACCTTTCATTCCCCTCTGTCATTGCATTACAACTGCGTGTTCTTCTGTGACTCTCTCTCTCTCTCTCTCTCTCTCTCTCTCTCTCTCTCTCTCTCTCTCTCTCCATCTCATTGTCTCTGTCTCTTTCTCCGTGTTTCTGTCTCCCTCTGTCTCTCTCTCTCTTTCTCTCTCCATCAAAGGATGAGCTCTAACCTCAACACCTGTCATGTACATCTTGTTTTTCCCCTCCCCTTCTCACAAAAGAGCCTCCTGTTGTTTTTTGGACTGTATCTGAACTGCTCACACAAACTGAAAATATGGATTATCCCTGACTGATGGCCCACACCAAATTTGTGTGTGATTCATTAGCCTTGTGTGAAAATATAGATCCCAAACCTGAGTTCTTTGCATCATATTGAACATTTTCACTGTTGTCTCTTACACTGTTGCTGCTGTGGCCTATCTGTCACTCAGTCTCTCCCCTGGTCTTTCTACTGGACCCTGATGCCAGGGCCACAGCCCAGACTATATAAGATAGGACATTTGTATGATTCCTTGTCTAAATTCTATGTTAAAATGGCTGACAAGAAGCTAGCTTCGAGAAATCACTTTTTTGGTTCACAGTTCAAAGGAATACAATCATCATGGCAGGGAAGGCTAGTCTAAGCTCGATGTGGCTGGCCACGTTGTATTTATGGTCAGGAAGCCAAGGGAGGGATGAACACTGGTGACCAGATCACTTTCCTTTTTCTATTTGGCTTGGGACTCCAATCCATGGGATGCTGCTGTATACACCATGGATTTTCCCATCACAGCTAACCCATCTGGAAATTCTCTCGCAGGCTTGCCCAGAAGTCTGTCTCTTGTGTGATTTTAGGTCTTGCTACATTGGCAATCAATATCAAGATACCACAGCAGTCATGACAACGTGCAACTCCGAGGACCTGCTGCACGTAGGATAGTAAAGTGATTATCCTAGCAGTCCAAGTGCTGGATCCACCTCTGTCACCACTTAAGTGATGTGGACACTTCTCTGAGATGTTAGTGGTAGCCAGTGGAGCAGGCTGGTGGAGGGGCAGACACAAGCTCACTTTTGCAACCCATAGAACCTGGACAATCACTGACTAGATCTCAAGGGAGGACACTAACAAAGCAGAACCAGTCTTAGAATTCAGACAAGTCCAAGGCTTCTCTGTTCAGCACACCTCCCTGCCCCCGCTCTCTGGATGGTCATTTCTGTGTGGAAATCAGATAGCTTTCTTTACTGCTCCCTGTGCCGAGTCATTCCCAGGTCTGCATGGGAATGACTACCAGGCAAGATCACTTCAGAGATCTCCACTCTCACACATGGCATGCTCAAACTAGTTAAAGAAATTTCTTAACCCAAACCATGAATACTTAGCTTGCCATGAGCTGTCTCTGAAAAACAAAGTCTAAGAAATGGGTTTTTCTTCACTTGAAAAGGAAAGGCCTCTTCTAGAAATCCAGAAACTTTCTAGGTCAATCCATGTGAGAGAAAAAAAAAAGCAACAAAAAATCCTAAAATCTTTGGAAATATGTTATCATATGTTCTTGTTAAGATCTTAAAATACATGTGGAAACTGATGACAAGCATAGCTACATTGGTTGGTAGGAATTCCACTGTGGCTTTAGGTCGACTACATATGTGGGAACAAAAGAAAGAATGGGAAAGGAAGATGTCAGAGAGCATATTGCTGCAGGGAACTCTGTGATGGAGCATGAGATAGAGTGTGCCTACAGTGATCTACTTGGAAAGCTATAACACAGTACAGTCAAGATCTCAGTAGATGAATGGAAATCATGTGTTGGGGGGAGGTGGGGAATAAAAAGCTAACCAACAATAAATAAGAAGTCATTTTTCTTCTGAAAAAATGCACCCAATGATTATATTAAATGTAAGTAACTTACATTGTTAATACACAAAGGTGGTTGGACTGTGGGAAGAGCTATTGCCCAGCTTGTGCAAAGCCCTGAGTTTGGTGCCTAACGCTGAAAAGGAAAAACAAATCCCATCAAATAAATAATAAAGAAATAAAAAATCCAACTAACTAGAGACTGTCTAATCTACGCATTTGTCATGTGAGAATATGACATAGTATATACATGTACTTATAAAGATAGATAAAAGTAGAAACATTGACAATGAAACTTGCTGAAAAATCCGTTGTAATTGTATCAATATTGAACAGAGTGAGGAGCAAGAAAAACAGCCAGCTACAAAAATAGTCATTCACAAAAGAAAAGGGGTTAATTTGCCAATAATACAACAAATTGTCAATAGACATGTACTTAAGAAGAAATGGGTCAATTTGC
Organism: Mus caroli; assembly: GCF_978045245.1. Taxonomy (NCBI): domain Eukaryota; kingdom Metazoa; phylum Chordata; class Mammalia; order Rodentia; family Muridae; genus Mus; species Mus caroli. The sequence continues at coordinate 105,259,261 of NW_028227269.1, forward strand.
CATTCTCAATATTCATGTACCTAACAACACAACTCAACTCCAAAATACGTAAAAAAAAATTCCATTATATACATGTATGAAAATGTTGCTCCAAATCCCATTACTATGTACCAAGACTATGCATTAATAAAAAAAATTTAACTGAAAATTGAAAAGCAATAGAGTATATCTGAAAAACTATAATGGGATTCTTTCATGTCCATGAGCAGGGCAAAGAGAGAACACATACATTTCCCATTTCAGGAGTAAAAAGAAGCAGCTTTGTAGCAGATCTCATGGGTGTTCACACAATCATAGTGATTACTATGAACAATTCCGCACACGCAGGAGTTTGTCAGCAGAGATGAAATGAATTAACCTGTTGAGTCACAAACCACAACAGTCGCCCAAAAGGAAATGAACAGCCTGAATAGTTCTGTATCAATTAAAATAGAACCAGGAATACAGGATTTCACTGGCCAATTCCTACAAAATACTTTCGTAAATGAACAGTTCTCTGCAGTTCCTTCCAGGTTCGTTTTATGATGGCTGACTTATCCTGATGTGAAACCAGGGGAAGGAATCTTAAAAGCAATACCCTTCAAGAATACTGATGCAAAATCCTCAATAAAATTCTAGCAAATCAGTGATCTGTGGGTGTGTCAGACCTAAGCCCCTGCTTCCAATTCCTAGTACAACACACACACACACACACACACACACACACACACACACAAGCTTGAGCCCCATACCTATAGCTTAAACAAATAAGAATCAGAAATATTCACCAATAGTAATGCATTATAGTTAAAACTGCTATTTAAAAACAGTAAAGAAGAGAACATATACAGAGCTAACATGTATACAGGAAACAGAGTTTAAAATACTTCCAGTCTCTCATGAAAAACACAAACCAAGATGCTGGAAGACCCAGGGATAACATAGAGCTTCCTCGATGAGAAAACAAATAAGAAGCTGCATAGACACTTTAGGTCAATGCCACATATGACTTTGTTCTCTCTCAGTAAATGAGGAACAAGGCAATGAGGTCAGCACAGTGTTGAGCAGTACACTGGGACTGTGGCCAATGCAATAAAGTAGGAAAAAGCAATAAAGAACATCTAATGTGAAAATGTAATGTGCTGTTTCTGCTGTCTTGTTCTGTTTTTGTTTTGCAGAAAATCCAAAAACAATGACAAATGGTTGCTAGCCTTATTATCAATAGCATAAAATAAGCAACAATCAAGTCGATTCTACAAATGCTTATGGAAGTGTTGATGGAGCTACGTATGGAAAGTGAGTTTCAAGTAAGCCAACTCCATTTACACAAGTTCACGAGACCAAGTTCAAAGTATCAAACCATAAAATCATCACAGTAACCCACAGGAGAAATTTTGTGATGTTAGATATGATCCTAGAATCAGGAGTAAAGCTATATTAAACTAAATTTTAACAAAATAAAAGTTATCTGTGGATGATAATGCTAAGAGAATGAGAAGATTTGTCATGGTAGTAAAAACTCAGCCCTCTCACTGGACAGTACATAAATGACATTAACATAAACTTACATCGTGGAATATATGCACCATCGAAATGTTAACTGCTGCCACAAGTCAGTGCTGGATTCATCTGGACATGTGTCCAAGATCTGTAGAAAAAGCTGATTGGTGCAGGAAGGTGACAGATCAGCTTTGACTTTTGATTGGGGAAATACTCAACTTCAAGAAAAAAATATGCAGAACTGAGCATTGGCTGTGGCCCCTGGTGCATCATGTGCAATGGCCCATTGGCAGATGCAGGGCAAGATGGAGGGGCCATCAGGTTGCACTAGGAAGTAATTCTCAGGATGCAGAACATTTGAGCATAGGCTGGTACACGTAGAGCCACGGAGTGACAAGGAAAAGACACCATCTTCAAAGGAGCAGATTTGTCCCAAGGAGAATTGAGGAGGAGATGGCTGGGACGTGGGGATAGAATTAGAAGGATGTGTTGCCCAGCCAAAGGGTATAAGAGTACCTATAGTGCTGTAGACCTGAGAAGGGAAATCATCAAGGCAGAAAGGATGGAGAGAAAAGACCAGGACGTGGGGATGGTCCTCGGGATCCTGGGTGTAACTAGCAGGAGACAATGGCCACAAATACTCAGACTCACAATCTTCCTTCCTACACAACACTAGCCTGAGGAAGGCTTGCTAAAACACTAGCTCATCTCTTCTGAAACCACCTCACCCAGCCTCCTGACCGCATTGCAGGTGTGATGTGCTGTCCTGTCAGAGGGAGCTGAATAATTTACAGTGATGTCCTCCATCAATATTTAATGATATGAAAAACTGCTCATGAGACAATGTTAAGTTTTTTAAAAGGGGGGCGGACTGCAAAATAATGTGAATGCAGAGAAAGGAATCAGAAAGACATCCTTTAACAGAGGAGCAGAATTTATCCCCACATAGGGGATTCATTGCATGCCCTTGGATTTGCATTCATGGGTCAACATTTCTAAAATAAAATAAATGCATGCTTGGCTATGTAAAGATTGATGGTTGTTATATTTTTAGTAAAATATCTGCCAGGATGCTAGCACAGCCAGAGAGAATATGCTTTAATGATATTTAATCTATCAATTTTCTTTCCTGATACAACAGGGAAGGCCTTGACTTTCAAAAGACAGCTTTCCTGAACTCAAGATGCCAAAATGATGGTCCCTAAGTCTACTCTGGAGTCTTTTTGTCCCTGATGGCACAGAAGCCATAACAGGCCAAGACACTGACTTCTCATGGCAATCTGTGTCACCCGACTATGTCAAACAGTGCCCATATCGGCTGTCATATCCTGCTGTAAAACAGTGAAAAAATTTAAAAACAAATGTGCTCAAAATAAAAGTAACAGAAAATCATGGATTATTCTCTTCCTTCAAAAGCACATTGGTATTACATTCTGACACAAAATGCGATCTCTGGTTAGTGTCTCCGCATGGCATGCCAGACTCTTCAGGAAACAAGTGTGTAGGTTACATGAAAGCAGAATCTTTTCTGCTGGGCCACCTTCATGTCTAACAGGGCCATATAGGGGAATGCCAGGGCCAAAAGAATGGGAATGGGTGGGTAGGGAAGTGGGGGGCGCTATGGGGGACTTTTGGGATAGCATTGGAAATGTAATTGAGGAAAATATGTAATAAAAAATATTAAAAATTTAAAAAATAAATAAATAAATAAAAAAGAAATGTGGGAGGAGGCAGGCATTGTTGTGAGTGTATGACAATGGACACAGTGAAGACAGCCACTGTTCTTTTTGTTATTATGGACAAAATTTGATGCTTTAAGAAAGAGAACTAGAACTTTGAAAAGCCTGCTTCTTTTACTATGACCTGGTTTGCTTCCAGTGCAGACAGATGAGATGCGTGGTGATTTGCTTTTAATTATATAATTATATATGTAATGAAATGTGTCCACATTTGGAAGTTCCACATAACTCAATTAACTAATACGTTCCAACCCACCACCCAGCACATGATGCTATAAAATGGTACATGCCTTAGATATCTATTCACATTGCTGGTAGATCGGCAATAAAGACCCATGAAGGGAAATTTTCAGGTCAGGAGAAAAGAATCTCCGACCTGGGTGGAGATGTAACATTCAAGTTGGGAGAGTCGGTCGATCACCTGACCAAGGGGTCATCCCTCAGGAAGTGGGGCTTATACTTTAGACATGCTAATAATCTAAGAAGAAGAATTCTCTCCTTAATGAGATTGTACTTTATTTCCCAGAATTCCCACCCTCTGGTGTAGTCCCTACAAGCTGAGTTGCCTACACACTGGGCTGAGGTTGGGCTGTGAGTATCTATCATTCCCTCTTAATTTAAAAGGGTACAAGTCTTACTTCATTGTTTCTGCCTGTTTCTGTCTGATGCCAGCCAGAGCCCAAGCATGTTCTTCTGATACTTTGGGCTTCCTTCCTTCTCTCTCTCTCCCAGCTTACTCCCCTTTCCATGGTTTGACTGTCATGTAGGTAACTCAAACTCAGACTGTGTGCCTAACTTCCTTCTCTCCTCCACCTGGTTTGTCTGACCTAGCAGTTTTCCATTTAAGTTCTAATAAATTATCACTCAGCTTCCCTTTCTGTCCATTATTAAATTCTCTTATTGATGAGACTGTGAACCCCAAGAAAGAGTTGCCAATTTCCCCAGTATCATCCAGTGGTCACAGAGGGGGTCCTCCAAATTCCACTAAGCAGAAGGATACAAAGGTTCAGCACACAGCAGCCAACTTTAAGACTCTTTACTAGTGTGGGGAGCAGTCTTAGAAAAGGACAATACCACAAATTGTCTGAAAAAGCTCAGGCAGAACATATCCCCACAGCCTGCATCCAAAAGCCAGAATGTTCTAGTTAGCCAGATGTTAAAGATACTTCTAAAACAAGGGTCATGTCACATGTCATTGCTTTCTTAATTTAAAAAACAATGTAAATTAAAAAAATTCAATGTCTGTTTTGACTGGTGTAGTGGTCACACTTATAATCCCGGAACTTGAGAGGCTAAGGCAGGAGATCAAGAGTTGTGGGGCCAGCCTCAGCTACATATAGAGCTCAAGGTTAGCCTGGGGAAATGTGAAACCAACTCAAAAACAAACAAAACAAAACAAACAAAAAAGAAACACAATTGTTTTTCATTAAAACATTACTTCTATTAGTATAATGCCATGGGAGTTTGCTGTTAAATTTTAACAATTAATAAAAATGTCAAATTATCAGTATTAATGCGTTTTAAGTATCTTTAAATTAACAAGTTATTTAATATGGCAGTAGGTGTTCCCATAAGCAAATGTTCTCTCCACAGTCTTGGGGGTAAAGGCGTCTGAGAGCCAGTACTTGGGGGTCTCTACACGGTGGCGGACCACTGATGTCCCATAAACACTGTGAAAGGAGGGGTGAGCTGCCATTGGGTACCATCCACTCTGCTGCTTGGAACTCAGGGTTTCCATTTGTCCAACATATTCTCAGACAGTTGTCACTCACACTGACAACCTGCACTGTGGGTGAGACAGAGAGAAAGAGACCCTGTGTCCACCTTGTCAGTCAGCCAGTGCCCAGTGGGTGTGGCCTGTACAAATACCCAGATTGCATGGTTTGTGTTTGTTATGAATATGTGGGGTTTTGCTGTTGTTGGTGGTTGGTTGGTTGGTATTTTTGCTGTTGTTGTTTTTCAGGTTGACCTTCTTAGCCCAACTCCCTGTTCTGTGATTTCACACTCTTCCTTCTTAAACTAGTTTATATCTTTTTGGCTGTATAAAAGGTATTGACTGTGAAGAATCTTCCACTGTCATGCTTCCGAGACCCTCTCATGTCTGATGCTGGCACACACTTTACTTCTGTGTTATAAACAAATGCTCTTTTCTCCCCCTCACCAGCTCATGCTACAATACATAGTCATTCAGTTCGATTGAATGCTGGTTTTGCTAAGTCATACCCTACACCTTGTGGCTCCTTCTCACCTGACCGTCTGATTGTGGAAGTTCTGGGCACTTCTTGTATTATGAAGTTTCTGCAAATGGGCACTCTCCAATTCTGAAAATGTGAAAATCTCATAATTACTATGAAAATATAGTAGTCATTTTGTTTTGAGGGGTACTTTTGTTGTGGTTGGCAGGTTTTGCTCAGTAGTTTAAAGATACAACTGTTGTGTCCGGCCAGCAGATCACAGCCTGGGTTCTAGCCTGGAAAGGCATTTTGGAAACCTGGAAGAGAAGAGGGGCTAGGCGGGGAGAGAAAGAAATGCAGCTAAGACAGGCATTTTGATCAAAGTTCAATTTTACTTGTTCTGACACTCAGTTATAAAAAAAGGGGGAAGGGACCTGATTCTTGCCAAATAATCTCGGGGTCCAGTAACAGGGTGAGCACGTGTGTGGCTCCAAACAGCAAAGTGGCATGGTCCAGCAGTGGGCGTGACAGAACGACTAAGCAGAAAGCTCCACCCCTGAACAAGCAGGTTTCAGGCTGGGAAAAGGGAGACTACATACAACATCATTGATTTCTGAGCTCCTTCATATCTAACCAAAAGTTGTGTATGAACATCACAATTATCCACCTCTGCATGGTACAGGTTTTTCCTCTGGATACTTGTAAGGATTATTTACTGGCTGTGTCACTTTACATATGAAAGATCCAGGATATTATCTGTTAATGATTTCCTGAGATTCATGGACCTGTAATGCATATTTGCCTAAAAATGCAGACAGTTCAGCTTTCTGTGTCTTCATTTATTTTTCCACTCCACTTTCTGAGTGTATGTAGCTAGGAGAAGATAGTACATTTTGCCCATGCAAGGCCCTGGGTTTAATCCTCAGTGCAGAAACTAGAAATACTTTATTATTCAACTCCATTTCTCTCTTCTCTTCCTCTGGAATTTTGATGGCATGCATATTTATGTGGCTGTGACTCTATTTAAATTGGTCCAACTTTTTCTCTCTCCCCTGAGCTTCTGTCAGATAATTTATATAGTACATATCTACTTCACGTCTCCTGCTGCATTCAGGCCACTTATGATCCTCTCTTGCACTGCCCATTTCATAAATATATTCGTAAGCTCAAAATTTTTCTCTGGACTTATTCTTGCCATTTTTCCACCTCTACTGAGAACATTCACGATTTTAACAATTATTTTTTGAAAGAGTTGCAATTCCTTCATTCACACCTTCTCTACAAACACCTGGATCACCAATTGGTCTGCTTGTCTTGTCTGTACTTTCTCTTGATTGCAAAGGGACTAACCCTTTCCTGTTTTTGAGCATGTCACATGATGTCTCCTTATAAACTCGGATCATCATTACAGACTTGATTTTAATGGTTTATGTAGATAATCTTGATTGTGTGTTCTTCCTCAGTACGACACTGAGATGTTGGGTTTGTTTGTTTGTTTGTTTGTTTGTTTGTTTGTTTCTGGAAGGTGATACACTTGCTGAAGGTCATGTTGTATCTATGTCTTTGTGGGACCAGGTTTTTTTCTCTTCAATTTAGTTCCTGGACTTAAGCTCATTTCTTACAACAGTATCATATCTGTACCTTTATGAAAATCCAAAGCAGTCTTTACTTTCTCCACACATTTCTGATTTTCTGGTTCTCTGCCCCAAATGACCTCTTCATGGTGAATCTTGGGAACACTCCCCCCATGGCTCTTGGTTGATTTCTTTACTGGGACTCCTGGTTGTCTTTCCCATAAATATGGTAGTTACTGGTCAAAAAATGGAAAATAATGTATATACATAACTGTCATTTTCCTGCTCTGGAACCTTTCCGTTCCATTTCCCATCAGCTCCTAGACTAAAGTTTATACTTCATCTTCTGCTCATGAGCCTGCTTATTTATGTTGAAGTTGTCTTTCCTCTGAGCCTTCTGCAAACTGAAGTGGCCCTTCTTACGAGAGATGGTTGGATATGGCCCTTACCTAATTGGATGCTCACCCCGACATCTTCACACACTCTCCCATGTGTATCACATACGCATGCGAGGGTGTAAGTAAATGAGCAGAAATGTATTCTATATTTCCTTTTTTTCACAGTTGTGACTTTTATTGTCACTAGCATAAGACTGACACAAGTCATTCAGTTGTGACCCGAAACTCAACTCTTGTCAAAAATATTGAGCTCTTTGGGGTGTTCCATGTGATCTGATTTCTCTAAATTTCATCTGAATATTTTTGCATAGTTGTTTCTCAGGAATCTTCACTCAGCCCAGGGTCAAGACTTAAAAGGCAACTATGGCGAGGAAGGGGTAACGTGTGGTCAGATCTAACTAGAGACCAATTGTCAAGCACAAAACCGTGCAACAGACAAACCATTGTCTCCAAAGCCAGACAATAGTTTATCATTACCTTATGAGAAATGTGCTGTTATTTCCTTGACTTACACAAAGAAACAGACTTTGGATATGAGATAATTCAAACAATTCTTAAATTCTAAAGCCCTTCATCTTTCTACTCTCTTTCTCATATCACCAGGTATTTCTTAGTGTCTGAGACTTCACGTGTCTTTTTTCCGTCTTGTGAAGGAGATGATGAAATTTGCGTAAGAGACTGATATTTTTGGAGGTAACGAATGCAGATTGTCATAGGTCCGTGTGGTGCCTCCATCTCTGAGGCTTCTTTAGGATTCTGCAGAAGAGATATTCTGTGAAACCTCAGCAATGCCTGCCACAGAGAGCAAGTATCAGCAACTAGGTGAGCAGTGAGTGAGCTTCCCTCATCAAGGAAATTACTATCAACACCAGTGGAAATAGGAGTGTTTCATTGTCTCAGTACTTTATTCTAGTGTTTTTCATTAAATGTACTTACTCATATGTGTGTGTGTCATGACACAAGTATAGAAGTCAGAGGATGGCTTGTAGGAGTCCATTTTCTACTTCCACCATGTGGGTTCTGAGGATCAAACTCAGGTCTTCAGGCTTAGCAGCAATCACCTTCATCCACTGAACCAACTCACTGGTCTTTGCAATTCTTTATATATTCTGAATGTTAATTTTCTGTCTCATATTCTCTTTTCATTGTTGAGCCTAGATTTTAGTTTTTATAAATGTGTGTGGGGGGGAGGGAATACATATACATACAGGATACATATACAATCATACATACAGGAAATGGGTATGGGTGCTGCTTAAGAAGCAAGAGAGGGGATTAACTTTTTAAAAAGAGTGTTGTAGAATGTGTATGACTGTCAGTGGAGAGAGGACTCCTGGGTAAGACACAAATAATATGGAAGAGAAGGACCTACAAAGGGTGAAATGGCTCAGTTTCCATGCCGGCTGACTTGTGTTTCATCTGTAGGACACATGTCTAAAAACAAACATTAAGAATAAAAAACCTAAAGTAGGGATGCATGTTTTTGTAATCTTGGTGCTGGGGAAGAGAAGATAGGCAGATCTGGGGCTCCCTAATAAGGCAATGTAGCCTAGTTGTGAAGTGCCAGGTTCCTGAGAGACTCTGTCTCAAAAATATGTGAATGGCTCCTAAGGAAGAAAACTGAGGTTGTCCTCTGGCCTCCACATCCACGTACGCACACACACACACACACACACACATGCACATACACATGTACACACATGCACACACATGCATATCTACTCCCCTGCCCCAGATGAAAGAAAATAAAATGGAAAAATATCTTGATAGGAGGATATGCTCACACCCTGGGGGCATCTTTCTTAAACCCTAGTTCTACAGTCCAGAAGGGATCCCCCACTCCCTGTTTGAGTCTGTACCATGCCGTTAGGATGGCTGTGATGTCATAATAGAAAGATGCAGTCAAAATTGTTCCAGAAGAAAAAAAGAAAGTGTGCCTTTCTTTAAAAATATTTCTATTCTCAAATTCTAAGTGGTTCAAATGTAGCAAGTAAATGGGGATATTTATCATTGAGCACCGTCAGGTAGGTTCTTTCTGAAATGTCTGGGGCTCCGCCACACACGGGACACTGGTCTTCTGCTCATTCATAAGTGGGTGTGTCTGGGAACATTTCGACAAAAAGCAGACAGACTCTCCATCCAACAGATCGATGTTGGCGAAGACTGTTGGTGTTCAGGAAGCACCATGAACTGGCTGAAGACATTGCTTTTTGTCTTACAAATACAAGTGACTGCCACCAAGGAGTGATCAGCTGGGAAATACTTGGTGACAGTCGATTTTAAACTTAGCCCCTTGTCAGTCGGGTCAGCTGGGAAAGGAGAGCCAATTCCTTCTCCTTTCTTTCCTACTTCTTCATCTTTTATTTCTTCTCTTTGCCCCTAACGCCCAAATCATACACATAGAATCCCCACTGTCCTGGTTAGCTTTAACTGTCATCTGTACGCCTAGGCTCAGCTGAGAGGGGATTCTCAATTGAGGAATTGCCAAGATCAGATTGCTTTGGGGGCATGTCTGTGAGGGTTTGTAACCCTTCCTTCTTCCTGGGAGCTGTTGGCCACCAGGTCCATGAGGACAAAGGGAAAAGAGGCAGGAAAGAGGGGACAGGGTTCACACAGCCATGAATACCAATGGATTGATTGACTTCTGGGATCAGCTTTCATGAAACTGCTCAAATTTATTGGGTGTGAACAAGGGCTATACAGATTTGGGGAGTGGGTAGGAATTTCCAAGATGAGTATAAGTTATTGGCTAGGGTGGAGGCCTTCAAATGCTTCATTTACATAAAGAAGAATTCTAAGGACCTGACCTGTAGGTTTTTATCAGAGAGGAAGTTGAATCTGCAATCTGGCCATAGGCTACATGACTTTCCTCTGAGGTTTTTTTTTGGGTTACAAGCAGGAAGTGCTGATTGGTCATACCTAATTATCATATGGCGGGAAGGGCTGAGTGGGACTTCTGTGCTAAATCATGAAGCACTTGCAGGAAGCTCCGGGCAGGGTCATCCTTTAGATAAGGTCAGACACCTGTGCTTAGAGACACTCTCCAGGTAGGGTCAGTGGAGAAGGGGAAGCCCTGCTGAGAAAGGGAGTCTTCCCTTTCACACCAAGCTCTGCGAGTTGATCAGTCATGGGATGGACTATGACCTTAATAGCAAGGTTTCCCAACAGGGTTGGTCATGATTGTGAACTGACGTAGAAAGGCCCAGCCTACTGTGGGTAGCACCGTTCCCTGGGCGTGGGCCCTGGGCTGTACAAGAAAGGCAGCTAAGCAGAAGTCTGCAAGTGAGCAAGCAGTCCTTCTCTATGATTACTGCCTCAAGTTCCTGCTTGAGCTTCTGTCCTGACTTCTATCAGGGATGGGCTGTGACCAAGAAGTGTCAGCCAAATAAACTGTTTCTTCTCCTTTGTTGCTTTGGGTCAGAGTGTTTTAGCACAGCAACAGAAATCAAACCAGAACACTTGCTGTATATAAACATTTCTTAACTTTTAAGCCATCTTGCAGATACTGTTTCCATGCAATAAAAACTGGTACTGAATTCTGAAAAGGGAGCTCAGTGGATAAACTGTGGAGATCTGACTTTGAATTCCAACACCTCCATAAATATCCATGTGGTGGTGTGCCCCTATAATTCTAGGCCAGGTAGGCAAAGACCTAAGAATCCCTGGGAAGTGCTGGCCAGCTAGTTTTGCTAAGTCAGCGAGCTGATTCAGTGAGAGAGCCCGTCTCAAAAACTATGGTGGAAACAGATTGAAGAAGACGCCTGACTTTAACTCTGCCTTCCAGACACTGTAAACACACAAGAACATGTGGTTATGAATACAACACAAACACACACACTGTACAAACACACACACACATATACACAAATGCCCTCACACACATATGCACATATATACATGTACACACACAGATCATGCACTGGAACACACTGGTAAAGACTTCAATGTGCTGTTTAGTTGTGTAACCAGTTTGTGTTAGGGGGTAACTGGTCCATTTACTTCCTCAGAGAAGATTCCGTTTTTCTTTTAAAGTGTACCAAGTCGTCTTTATTAAGATGCTTCCATCTGTGGAATATAAGGATAATTCTAAAACCTTAAAAACACTTGTAATGAAAAAGGCTTATTACTAAGGGTAAGTTTCATACTTTTGTAATATGATTATAACTTGGTTAAGTAATAGCCAATACTCCACAGTTTCTTATTTCTTCATAAAACTTTGAGGTTGTTAAGGATGCCAGTGACAGTCACGTGCACGTATCTGTAATTAAAGTTGTTTGGGACTTGTACATTACTTTATACGATTTTACATTTAGAGTTATAACATTTTAACTTTTTACTGACTCTTTGAAGTCTCACGTCGCGCTCCCTAATCCACCTGAACTCCTTGTCCCTTCATATCTGCTCTCTGCCCTGGCAGCCCCCCCCCCCAAAGAAAAATAAAATTTAAAAAACCCAAACCAAAACAAAACAAAGCATAAAAAACATCTCATCGTGGAAGTCGCAGTGTGTTCCACAGTCTACTCTTTTGTCCACACCACTTGTAAATGTTAATCACAATGAGCCATTGGTCTGGTTCAAGGCCTCTGACCTCTGCTACACCATCAATACTGGGTCCTCATTGGGACTCCTCTAGGACATCCTGTTGTTGCCCTGTGTCATGGAGATCCTGTGACTTTGGACTGACCTTTCCCCATGCTCCAGCAGTTCATAGATACAAAAGTTAGGGCGGGCCCATTCAAAGCCCTGGATCTCGGCCTGATTCATAGCTGAGTAGCTCAGCCTTCCAGCTTTCCTGGGTGAGCATCACCAGGGTGAGGTCTCCAGCACTGTCCAATTAACTTACCCAGTGGTGCAGCTGACAAGGGGCAGGGTCGTGCCTCCTGCTCTCAGGCCCTTAGGGATGGCTCACCTGTACCCATGCCTCCAGAGCCAGCTCTACTATGCTGCCCAATCAAGGTGCAGGGAGCACTCTCCCTAATTCTACAGCCTGTGAGAGGCAGGGACAGCTCTCCCACTCTCAGGAGACTCCTTTGCCAGCTCTCCCCATTGCCTCATGTGGTGAGGGGCAAGGGTCAAGTTATCTTACCTGAGCCCTGCTGCCTCTCAGCAGGCTAGTTGTGGAAAGTCAGCCCTCCTAGGTATAGGTCCTTGGGGATTGATTCACTAAAGCCCCTGCCACTGGAGCCAGCTCTCCTCTGCTGCCCAGATGACATGAAACTAGATGGTGACACACTGACTAAGGTCTACATGCTGGTGGAAATTCAAATTATCAAGGAAGCCATCAAAGGCCTGCCCACATATCTGAGAATGGGTAAGAGGGCACAGAAAGATACAAATCAAGTTGGAGTTAAGATAAAAAATAAAGCCCGGGGTGAAAGGGCAGAGAGGTAATGTTTTCATGGAGGTGGGAGGATGTTCTCCATAGCAGTTAGGCAAGAGAAGCTGGGGTGGACTCAGCCTGGGGACAGACCTAAAATCGAAAGAGTGGGCCACTTGGGTATTGAAGGCATACTTTCTAGGAGAAAAGACCACTTAGCTCAAATGTCCCAACGTTGAATAAGCTTGGCTTGTGGCTTAAAGCTGCTCCTAGACTAGTATGCATATAGCAATGTAAGAAGAGAGATTGGGAACAAAGTGATGTACTGAGGTCCCTGTCTCAAACATCCCAAGTCTCACAATCCCATGCCTTGAGCATCTTTCTCCTTTCTTGAACTACATCATTTACCAGACGACGGTAGTCATACCTGAACTGGCTTTACTGAGGTCCGTGAGTGCTTCTAGCATTGGTCCAAGCTGCAAAGAGGGAGAGGTACGCCCCTCAACTGCAGAAGTACAAGAACCCAGCACGGGCTTGGGCTGGACTCTTGTGTTCCCTGCTGGTGTTAAGATCTGGGGATCTGGTTAAAGCTGAGAAGTACACCCCTATAGTTTGTAAAAGGTAGACCAGAATTTGTTTACATCGAACCCAGGACTGCTGGCTTCAATTACTCTTCATTTCTCCATTAGGATTTAGCACTAACTCAGAGGTTTCTGGAAGGAAGGGCAAATGGGGATTCTCTTTAGAAACATCTCCTAGGATCACAGGCAGAGCTTTGTGGACCACGACTAGGGTTAGGGTCTGTGAAGCTGAGCCTGGATTGAAGGGTTTGCCTTTGGACTCCAAACAGCCAAGCATGAACTAAAACCAAAATTAACCCAGAGGCCATAGAGCCTGCTGGAGATCAAAGCCCTTGACACAAGAACCAACATGCATGGCCAGGGGCCTTTAGAAGTTGCTTAATTGAAGGGTCAGAATATCAGGGAGACACAGCCTGGGAATGGGGTGAGAAGCTAACCAAAGCAGGGGCTCAGAGTGGCTCCAAGATTCTGTATCCCTGTTGTATGCGTTAATCAACCTAAGTGCCCAGCATCTTCCCAGGAGCTAAGAGGGCCACATGACACCTGATGTCCTCTTCCAGAACAGGGAGACAATACGGACTGTGGGAACACAGACCATGGACGAAGTTAAATAGAAGCTTGATCTCTTGCCAGACAAATGCAAACAAATTCTTGTTTGCTGAACTGGCAGAGCGCCCTGCAGACACTATATGGGCTCCTTGCCCACTTCAAGGCCAGCTTCCCTGGCTGCTAAAGAAGAAAGCCTTCTACCTCTATCTTCTGTGAGAGGTTGCTATTGCAGGAACCCAGGACCGCTCTTGGCCAATGGAGTTGACCTGGATACAGCACAGGAAGGTCCCATCTTGATTGCAAGGCGGGAGAGGGTGTTGGGTGGTTATAACCAGACATAGCCAAGGTCTCAAGCTGGCTCTGATATTTGCCCATTCTGAGCTCTTCACTCGACATTATCAGAAGTGTGAGCCAGGGAGAAGGGCCTGCCTTTGTGAATGGCCGCCCCATTGTTCAACGGTCTTTGCTACACAGCACTAGATAATCAAGGCTAGGAGCTTCTGTCTGGATTCTGGCATCCATGTCAGTTCTGAACACAATCTGACTGTTGGTATTTCCAGCTGCAGGTTCAGTCTTCTGAGAAAAGCGAACAGGTTTTTCTCCCTGGGTGTTTCCCAGAACCCCCAGGATGAGCGTGGTTGGCGCTGCTTTTGTGTCTTCCAATGCCATCACCCCTTCCTCTCACTCAGAGGTTGGATTGTCCCGCAAACATCCGATAACCCTGGAATAGGTCAAAGCCAAGAATGGCCAACCTGCCGTGTGGAAAGAGTGAACCTGAGGAGCTAGGCTTGCAGCTCTCAGGGTGTTAAACACTCAAGTCCCAGCCCTCAGCAGACACCATACAGGAATACATGTGGGCTAATAAATAGAGAAAAATAGTTTCCTTTTGTCTGGACCTTTAGCTTCTCTGGGGTGTGGGGACACACCTAAGCCACAGGAAGTGACCAGTTCAAGGTCATAGAAGTGGCCGAGTGTACCCCAGGACCTGGAGCTAGGCACCACAAATCTCAGCTCTTTGAGTCTCTTTTACCAAGCCTTCTTTCTTCCCTCAGCAGGTAAATAATTTTTGTTGTCAAGGAGAGAGAGCAGGGGGGAGTGAAGGCATTTTGATAGTTTTTGTTGTTATTCAATACTATGATTTTTAGCACACAAGCACTTCATTCAGGGGGAAAATGGAAAATCCCGTGCCACCTTTCACTCACACCCCCCCTGGGTGGTACCCATACCCCCTCATCAGCAACACGAGGTGGTCTATTGAGTCAGAGTCGGAATAAAACCCTTGTCACCCTCTCCGTCATTCGTCAAGGAGGAGCCTTGATCCGAGAGCAGGTTGCATTAGGCGAGAGTGGCTGTGTGTTGGAAATTAAATCACTCAAAAGATGATTAAAAATAGGATGCGTGAGCTTCCGTTGGGGTCCCAGCTTGAATGAGGCGCCATACAAAATCAAGTTGCATTGTATTGTGTAAAACGGCTTTGCGCTAGCGTTCGAAATAACAAGGTCCCACTGAGAGCCCTTCAGGCTTCTCGACGGTGCCTGGAGTTTGTCAAAATTTTTCAGGAAGGGATCTGTGCCGCCCAGACTGCGTGAAGCATGAACAATAGTTAAGGAGAAAAAAAAAGAAAAAGGACTGGTGTATAAAATGACATCTTTCCCATTACTCTCCTCTGCCTTTGAGCAGAGGCCTAACAGGAGCCCGGGAAAGCTCAGGCAGGCCTACATGTCACCTGCTTTGGGTGTGTGCTCAAGTTTGACAGTTCTTTTGGGCATCAGGAAGGATGGGGACAGTGTAGCTTAGTTGTAGGGCAGCTGACTTCACCTGGTCAGACAGCTACAGCAGAGAAGCACAGGTCGACAGGTGTCTAGACAGTGGAAATGAATTCCTCAGGATCTGGGGGCTGAGAAGTCCTAGAGGAGGGGCTTGAGTGTCCAGTGGGGACTCGAGCTGGTGGACAGCTGAGCCTATTCTATCTGTTGCCATATGTGACAAGGGGGTAAAGGTGCTGACTTTGAGTCACCGATATTATCCAAGTGGAAATGGAATTTCTTTTTATTTATCCTTTCATGACTGTGTGTGTGGATGTTTGTGTGTATAAGTCTATTGTGTAAGTATGTTTGTGTGTATGTGTATGTCTCTGTATATGTGTAAGTGTATGCAGTGTGAGTGTCTTTGTGTATAGTGTGTTTGTATGTGTGTTTGTGTATATATCTGTGTATATGTGTATGTGTGTTTGTATGTAATGTATAAGTATATGTGTATATGTAAATATGTTTGTGTGTATGTCCATGTGTATGTGTTCATGTTTGTGTTTATGTTTGTATGCAATGTGTTTATGTTTGTGTATATGTGTGAGTATGTTTGCATGTAGTATGTGTGTAAATGTGTATGCCCGTATATATGAGTATGAGTGTGTTTGTGAGTAATGTATACATGTACATGTATATGTATGTATATTTGTATGTATGTCCATATGTATGTGTGTATATGTGTGTGTATGTGAGTGTGTTTGTGTACAGTGTGTGTGTAAGTATGTTTATCTGTGTATTTGTGTGTTTGTGTGGGTGTGTAAGTTGATCACATTACTCTACCCTTCCACTGAAGCACTCCTTCTCAATAGGCCCAGAAGGGTTAAGATTTCAACATTTGACTGCTAAGGGGTCGCACTAATACCTACTCTCATGCAGCAGGCAACCCCTGTCAGCTGTAATAAGTTCTTTAGCTATAAAATAGACACAGATTTACCAACGTCAAGAGAAGTCTAACAGAGAAATAAATATGGCCTCCTGAGCAAAGGGAGGCTGAGCAGGAGAGAACACAGCGACCGAGCTGACTGAACTCTTCTTCAGCCGGATGCTTGCAGGACTTCCGTGACGGATGTGCAGGGACCAGGAGGCTTCAAACTTGGTCCAGAGACAGAGGCCAGGTTGTTGTACAGGCATGGTTTCCTGTGGCCTCTTCCCTCAGCGTGAAGGTGGTCATCCTTGTGCAGTCTCTGCATGCTGCCCCTCTGGCATCCAAATTCCCTCTAAGGATGGTATGTGTACCATATAGACTGGGGTATAGCTTGCTAGACTGGCCGCACTTTAAGTTCATTACGTGATTTAACAGGATTTTCAAGCCCCATCCTCAGCTACAGCCATGATCCCAGGTACCATCTGGGGCATGAGGTTTTCAGGCTGTGAATTTGAGAGGGAAACAGCTTCTCTCTGACAGCCCTATCCTGTAGTTTCCTCCACCCCAGGGGACATATAAACACTTTATATTTTCAAAAGCAAAATTAAACCAGAACTTTTCAAGCCAATTCTTCGACATAAAAATGTAAAAATGAAATTCCATTGTCAGCTAGATGTGGACGACAGTCTAATTCTGACTAAACTCTTTGAACGGAATACAAAATGAAGCCACTAGAGACTTCTGAAGCCACATAATGACAGGAACACCATAAACAGAAGCAAAAACGCAAATGCCTCTCTACTCCAAGACTGCTACCTGGGGGTGGGGGGGGTGGGGCTCCACATTGTCACTCTGCTCTGATGCAAGACTAGGTGAAGTGCCCCTAGTCCATGGGCATGGGCACAGAGCTCCAAGGGGAGGTTCTGTCCAGTTCCTTCATCCACAGCATGGAGAAAATCAGCCACTACATGCTGCTGAGCCGTGGGTAAGTTCTGCTTTCCGCTTCCCGTCATTTTCTATCTGCAAGCTGGACTCTACCACACACCAGCACTGCCTTGACATGGGGCATCAAATGCCTTCACAGGTGCATTGTATTTGGTTGTGGAAGGAATTCCTGAACACACATACACACACACACACTCACAAACATGAACACACACAGAATACATTCACATGCATGCAAATGAACACACATACACATGCATGCACTCACAAACATGAACAGGCATATACACATACACACACATATATGCAACAACACACCACACATATGCATACATACACACATGCACACATGCATGCACACATAAATCATAACACATGTCAGTGCCCACATGCATGTACACACACACACACAATCAGTTCTAAATGATTGTTAGATCAGGTCTGTAGCATGAATGACCCCTTAGAAAAGGCTGTCTCAGTTCCTTAGAATTAATTTGAATGTAGGAGACTAAGATCCAGAAAGGGCCTCATTTATAACAAACAAGTGGAGAAGCCATTTCTGAGGTCCAACATTAAGAAAATCCCAGACAGAGAGGAAATGGTGAAGAAACGGGTCTCCCACTTTCTGTGGTGAACTTGGAAAAATCTAAAAATCTCATCTCAGAGAAAGGTGTTCTATGTACTTGAGATGGACATTCTAGAAGTAGCACTTTATTCTTGAAAATAAAAAAGCAATTCTCGAATGAACGTAGGAGAGGAAGGATGGCAGACCAGGGCATGTTCTGTCTTCTTGAGCACAGAAGACAAGAAATCTCGGTATCTGGAGAGAGACGAGGATTCTGGAGGGAAGACATTAAAAGCACAACTTCACATTGTCTCAATTCATGTGGGATAATGGAAAACTACAGAGAAGGAAGAATAAGCCTTTTCCTTTATGATCAGTTCTCTGGGAACTTTGCAGAAGACATTTTGACCATGGCCAGCCCTCACTCAGCTCCTTCCAGCTCCATCTTTCCCACATCATGTCCCACTTCTGCTGTGCATATATTCACGCTTGTGTGACCTTGAGCTGTATGTTCAACATACCAAGGGCAACACTCTTAAGTAAAATTACATCTCCCTCTCCCGGCACCCATCAATGGCCATGGCTCCTTGGCTAGGTGTGGGATTACTGACCGCCTCCCTCTCCGTGATGAGATTGGGTCTCCATGATGGGATTGGGTCTGGCCTGAGCCTTCTCAGGGTCCTGCTATTCCAGCCACCATGAGCTAATTTGTGCAGTTGCCCTATTATGTCTCGAGGACACTTTTCCTTGGGATCACCCATGAGCCCTGACTCTTACAGTCTTTCTGACCCTCTTCAATAATGATCTCTGATTCTTAGGAGGAGGGGCATGGTATAATATTCCATTTAAGGCAGAGGAACAGGAATTGGTCTGCCTCCCTATGGCTCTTAAGCTTGTGATTCAGGAAATTTGGGGAAACTGCAACATGATAAATAGAAAGAAAGCCAGGCACAGAAATATGCAACTAAAGTTGCCAAAATCTGAAGTCATGTGTTTAATTTTCTTTTTCAGGATACCTTTAAGGAAAAAAATATATACAAAGGAAAAGCATTTAAAATAATCATGAATTGCTTTTCCATCTGAAGCCATAGATCTGATGGCAGTGTTAAACTTTGTTTTTAATTACTAAAAGAAAATAATTTGCAACCTAAACGTCTATCTTTCTTTTTGCTGTTGTTGTTTGTTTTGAGATGGGAATCCCACAAAGCCCAGGCCACTCACTGACACAGACATTAAAAACTCTTGCTATCTCAGACACAGACTTTGAACTCCTGCCTCCAGATTCTAAGTGCTGGGATTATGCGTGTGTGCCACCCACCTGACCTAAGTTGCTAAGTCTGACAAGACCCTCATTAGCAATAAGGAGAAAATGGATATATTCTCCTATAAATGTAAGTAAAGAAATCTTTCTCTTGTAGATAGGCATTTTAAAAATTGCTAAAGGAAATTGCTTAAAAGGAAGGAAAAATAACATTCGGGGAGACAGAATTAAGGAAGACAAAATAGAAAATAAAATGGACACCCAGTGCTTTATTCATTAAATTAGTTAAAATGTTAAAACATTGCAAGCAGACATTGTAGCCTTGCCTAGATGCCTTCCTAAGGATTGAGGCAAGCTTGTAACAGCGGGGAGGGCTGAAGGTTAAACATGTCTTTAGGAAAAAAAATCTTAAATTCTAGTAATTATACTGCTGGTGGTGTGATCCTTGCGAGGAGAGAGCAGGGCACACGTAGTGTGAGGTCAAGAATATGACTAATTAATTTAGTGTTGCTGAGAAGTGACATCTTCGTCACAGGACAGATGACGGATCAAAGCTGAGATAAAAAAAAATCTAAGAAACAGCAACAAAAAAAAAATAAGTATTTAAGTTGCTGAACTAAAGTTTGAAAACAAAGAAAGCTATAAACCCTGAGAGAGTCAGAGTTTTATCAAAGGACCAATATGCATTATAAAAGGAAGAAATTTTAGCCATAAAATTTGAAACCCCGGAAGTATTCATCACATTCCGTTTGCTGTGACAATCACAATGACCAAGGCAACTTGCAGAAGGAAGGGTTTGTATGGGCTTATGGTCCCTGGGAGGTAAGAGTCTACCCTGGTGGGGAGACAGCGGGCTTGGCAGTAAGAACAGGAAGCTGAAAGCTCACATTCGGAACCATAAGCTTGAAGCAGAGAAACCAACCCTCAAAGGATCTCAAAGCCCACCCCTAGTGACATATGTCTCCTGTAAAGGCTGCACCATCTAAAGCTCCCAAAACAGTGACATGAACCAGGGGCCAAATGTTCAAATGTCAAAGCCTATGGGGGACACTTTTTCACCAAGATTAAGAAAATGGCAGGATCAGTGTCCGAGGGTCTCGTGTGAAGTTGAGTCTAGCTGTTATGCAGTCTGTGATGCAGGCAAAACAGCATCTAGCCCTTACCAAATGAGGCCACAAAACTAAGGGTAATGATATCTGAGGAGTGGCCCTCAATGCTATCCTCTGGTCTCCAATACACGTGAACATATGTGCACACACACACACACACACACACACACACACACACATTCCTGTGCACCCACATATACTCACAAAGAATGAATGTGGCAAAGTCTACTGAGGTCCATGATATGTGTTACAGTCTGTCACATCAAGATCCTAGAATTCCTACTGATTCTCTGTTGAAAGTAGGTAAATATGCATTATTTTAAAAAACAAAAAGATCTTCTGACATGACTCAGCTACTACCATCCCAGTGTGATGGCCAAGTCATTAGGGGTGTGTTTCAGACAGTCTCCTTAGTGGACAAGAAAGATGGTTTAAAGTCTGGACCTCAGCTCTGTGTCAAGGAAGACAAAGGAAAATCTAGATGTGAAAGGTTAGTAGAGGGCACATATGAAATAGGTAGGCTCTTCCACAGAACCTTCCAAGGTAGAAATATCAAAAATCCAAGTCTGAGGCCTTCCTGCATATGAGCTCACCTGGACTTCCTTTTGCAGAGAGCATACCACATTAGAGAAGGAAAGAAGTTGACAGAGGAGATGTGGAAAGAGGGTTGGTTGTGTTACAATGCACATATCTTTCCCCATGTCCTGGTTTCCCTCCCAATTTTTCTTTTCATTTGTTTAAGAAGGTGTTACAAGACTGGAATTTGATGGGATGTGGACTCACTATAAGAGAGAGGAACATTCGGACAGTCTGAAGAGGATTTACACCAAGAGTATCTGAAAGCACTCCTGCTATGTGGTAGATATGAAATTAGACTAAGCATGTCTGAACAGACAGGAACTCTGAGGGCATGGGGGACGGGGAAAGAGGCAGACTCAACCCTAACAGGGGCTTGAGGTGAATATGTTTGAAGACCTATTTTTTTAAGATGTAGAATACACCTCTCCTTATAAGGGCCAAAACTAGGTAAGGTATAGATTATGCCTGCTGGATATTAAATGGATGCCTTTATCATTGAGTTTTAGATCAATATTGAGCAATTGACATTTTGAAGCTTTGATCTTGGCTTAGAACTTGGAAGTTTAACTATGGTCCAGATGGCCATTCCGCTCCATCCTTCTGAGGATGCTCTAGACTCCTGGTCTTCTAATAAGCCATCTCATCAACTTGGAGAGTTAGCGATGTGCTCTCAAGCCTGTGGAGAGAAACACAATTTTGAGCAGACACTGGGGTGTCTGCTAGTAGCTAGTATTTATAATCGGTTCCAATTCAAACTTCAGTCAGTGGAATCAGATAAGGGGCAAGATTCTTCTTTCATTTCTTCATCACTCCAGGACATAACTCAAATCTACCATATTGAAGACCCCATATCAATGACATCTGCATTTCTAAAGCCTGCACAGTCCATAAGACAGGCTGGTGAAGTCAGAGGAGGTCTCCATGGCATAGCTTGTGTAGCTTCAAATTGAAATATTCTTCTCAAAGGGAGAAGGGAGGCTCCTAAAACTTGAGGACCAAATGGAACACACAGAACCCAGGAAGAAGTTCACAAGACCCAGGAAACCTCTAAAAATCACAAGACTCAAGAAGTTATAAGCAGTGAAAGTTGCTACTTCTAGAGATAGAGGGGTGGGGTTTCCTGATATGTAGGTACCTCCGAGTCACCCAGTCTGCTGGAACTTATCCTGGTAAACTCACAGGGCTTCTAAGGGGTGATCTGGATGGAATCCTCTCTTGGATTTGACATCCACTTTCTACCTGGAGGGGAACAGACATCTGTGCGCATCTCTTGGGAAATTACACAGCATACAGGAAAGATAAATGCTATGCATGGTGTCCCAGGTAGCCTCCCTGATGCTGTGATAAGCATCACGAACAAATCAAATTGAGGAAGAAATGGTTTCTTTTAGCTTAGAGGTTATAATCCATCATCCATGGAAGCCAGGGAAGGAATCTGGAGGTGGGAGCTGAAGCAGACACCACAGAGGAACTCTGCCTACTGCCTGCTCTCTCTGGCTTGCTTAACTCTCTTTCTTAAACCCCCGTCCCCTAGGAATGGACCCACTCACCATGGGCTGCTATACCCTCCTTGAACAATTAGCAATTTTAAAAACAAAATCACTTCATGGACATACACTCAGGGCCATGCGATGGAGTCAATTCTTCAGCTGAAATTATTTTTTTCTTCCCAGGTTTGTGCCAAGTTGGGGAAAACTAACCAGCACATGTAGAGTGTTTACTAAACACACATTTTTCCTTTTCTTCTCGGACAGGCCCAGGTGGTCTGGTACTCACTACGTATTCCAAGCTGCCCTCAAGTCCCCTGTCCTCTACCTCACTCCAAGTGCTTCCTATGCCACACACTTCCTGGCTCCAGCCCAGCAACTCCGTTTTCTTATTTTCTTACCCCCTTTCCCCACTCTACTGACCCAAATTTCACAGTTCACATTTCTAGAGCTAGTCACAGCACAGAACAGGTCAGTGCATGTCACCCCATGTTTTCTTATCCACAAATAGAACCTCCTGTTGACTCCTGCTCACTCTGAGGACAGGTTGGAGAACCAAGATGGCTGACAGGAGCATGTCAACAAGCCGTTGATAGCGTCCCGCCCCACAAACACAAACTGACAGAAAAAAAAAATCTGTTGTCTTCCGGTGACCCAGCTGTGGCTTCTGGCAACACCTTACCCAGTGTCTTGCTCTAATCTCCAGGAGCCCTTGCAGAAAGACCTGTAGCAATCCTGCTCAGTTGGAGACTTGCGACAATCTTTTCAGTCACACATCCCTACAGCCCTAGTGATGAAGAGATATTAAGCTTTTCCTCTGGGGAGCATAATCAATAATATTCTTTTGTTTACTCAGTTGTACAAAAACATGTTCAAAGCACGGGGTTTTAATATCTGCACCGAGCAAAGGTTATTGCATCGTATAATGTGAAGTGGAGATATGAAAGGAAACACTCAATTCCTTGGCACCCACAGCCTAAACCACGCTCTCCTGTAAGACTGGGGGGCCGCTGTTTTTTTAACCTTTGTTTGATTATCTGTCTCTGAATTGTTAATATATGAATTTGATTCCTTTAGAAAAAAAGATGTTACTTGAAAATGTGAGTGAGTGGTTTTCCCCAAGTGTCCTCCTTCTTCCTTCTTTTATTTGGACGGCATTAAGATGTGGACATCCCACACATAAGGCACTAGGAATTCATCTACATACCTCCCTTACAATTGCCTTTTGAGGCTCCATAAATCCATCTGCTAAAAACAACTTGGTTAAACATTCCATTTCTGTTGAAATTGATGTTTTGTGATTTTTTGTACTTTGGGGCTTTTGGATTGCTGCTGGGTTTTGTTGCTGTTGTTTCAATATTTTTATTTATTTGCTTATATTTGTTTGGAGACAGAACCTAGAGGAGCCCAGTGCGGCCTTGTCTTCTCTTTGTAACCGAAGATGACCTTGGACAATCTGTTTCTCATGCCTGCCATCCTAAGCACTGGGACGACAGGGGTGAACCAGGCTTAGTTTTATGTGTTTTGAGAGACTGAACTCTGAGCCTCCTGCATGATAAGCAGGCCCTCTAACAAATGGTCAGGCCCTCTACCGATCAACCCCACTTGTTTTTAAGACCAGGTCTTGCGATATCATCCTGGCTGGTTTCAAACTTGTGATCATTCTCTTGCCTTTGCCTCCTGAGGGCTTGGATTAGAGACAGGGGTGTGCTACCCTCTCTGGATTTTTTTGTTTGTTTATTTGTTTGTTTTGTAGGAACTGTCAACATAAACAGTTAAATAAGAAGTGAGAGACAGAGAGAGACAGACAGACTCAGAGACAGAGAGACAGACGAAGTAAGAGGGGGAGACAGAGACAGACAGAGGGGGAAGGAGAAGGGGAGGGAGAGGGAGAAGTGCTGGAGAGTCTAACTTGGACATCACTACAATGGGGATTCTTCCCTGGCTCCCTGTCATCTTCTCAACATGCTCTCAGATGTGGATGGAATACAGTTCTCAGGCCAGTGTGATTCTTGCTGCTAAGGTTTCTCTGTATGCTTACAGAGTCTACCCACCCACAGCACTGGTGTCTGTGAGCATCAGGGATATGGGAAGTTTGGTTGGAGAAGTGAAGGAAGACAAGTGATTGACAGGGCGAGCTTCCCTGCCCCCAGCTCACTGAGCTCACTGTGAGTTTGGAGGTCAGTGTGGCACCAGTGTTCCCTTCCAGGTCCTTGTGTGCTGTGTTTCTATGCGCTGAGCTGCAGTTCACAGCTCAGGGGAGGGGAGGGACATAACCTGGAGAAGCCATATTGTCACTGTGCTGTGCATAGCAAGAATGCTTAGCTGGATCAGACAGAGGTGTCCTCTACAGCCCTGTGACTATCTCAAGTCCTGTATTTCCATCACGGATACTAGTCACCAGTGGCAAGACAGAGGAACCAGCAAGTCCCTTTGGTTGACACACTAACACCACCCAAAGTATCTGTGATTCTTGGAAGCTGTCTAAGTGCTACTGACTGGCAGCAAGGTTGTATCCGATATGATCAAATTATAAATCTCGATGAGGGGAGGGGATGATTGTCCAAATGAACCTAAGGGATGTGCCCTAAACAGCAGCAGTACGGTCAGATGAAAGATCCATCTCGTGGTGGTAAAGGAGAGGGCAGGGGGAGACGTGGGAAGTTGCCGCTGGAGGGACCGCTAGCCAAGGAGTGTGGGTGGCCCTCAGAAGCTGGAAAAGGCAAGGAACGTGTCTGAGGTGGCCAACTGTGTCTTGGCCACATGGTCTAGTGTCAAAATCTTGATTGCAGGGCTTTAAGCTTTTGACCCAGACAACACTGGATAGAGTGAAGCCCTAAGTCTCCAGGTGTTGTGACAGTAGCGGGTCAAGTCAGGTTCTGTACTCTATGGCTCCTTCCTCTGTGTGGGAGGTAGGGAACACTCAGTGAGTGAGAAGGCATTGGCCACTCTGACCTTGAACTGACAGAGCCCTCTCTTCCTGCCTTCAAGTGTCAAGTCTCACACCAAGCCCTCAGTGTGCTTCTGCACGAGCCAGAAGGAGAGCATCCCACAGCAGACTCACAGCTAGAGGTGAAGGCAGGCAGCATGGCTCTGCAGAGTAAGGGACTGGGGAACGGCTCGGTGGGTGACATTGCAGTCCTGCTGAGGATCTGAGTTTGGTTCCCAGCACCTGTATCAGGTGGCTCACAACCATCTGTCTTCAATTCTAGGAGACCCGGTACCTCCCATGTACGGACAGCCACATACACATAGACAAATACTTAAAAACTAAATCATGCAAAAATAAACCTGTAAAGAACTAAACAAGCGAGAGCCTCACATGTCTCTCTGCTGACGTCCCCCCGTCAGTCTGGAGTTTCCTACCCTAAGATGACCTTTCTCTCCCAGCTTGCCACGAGGCTCCATCAGATCGGGGCTGCAGAAGCATCTGCACTCCCTCTGCCTCCAGCCAAACTGTGGACAGACTGTATGGGGACAGCAGAAAAGCCACTCATTTTTACTTTACATTTTACTGTGGACACCTTGGCTGGAAGCCATCATTGGCTGTGATCCAGAGCCTTTGAGAAATCAAGAAAAAGAGGCAGGGGGAGAATTAAGAAAGAGTTGAGAGATGACAAAGCCCACATGGAGAGAAGACACCCAGGAGAAGAGGAGAGCGAAAGGCATTGTTGATTTTTCTCTATTAAAAAAAAAGGAAATTAAGAAAATAAAAACCCACCACGCCCAACATGTTTGCTAAAACCGCATCTGCTTTAATCATATTCTCGGTCTGTAATTAAATTTAAGCGAATGTTTTACCTTTCCTGTTTTCTGAAATCTAAATGTAATTGTATTCAGCTCTGTGGTACATGCGACAAAAATGAAGCCAGGAAGCACACAGAACAAAAAGGAGATGGACTCACAGACAAGGGCATTCTGGTCAAGACTGGCCTTACCAGGCTCAGCGGGACAACAAGACCAATGGAGAAGCCAGGGGTGGGGTGAGAACAGTCTGAGGGCGGGCAGCAGGGAGCGAGATGCAGGGAGCAATCTAATATGTGTACCTTGACTGTCCCCTCTGCTGGACCTCACCATGGCTGTGAGGGACAGACACAGAGGGACACTGGACCGGACAGATAATCCTGTCCTGGGCTACAGGAATGAGAACTGTCATTTACATCTCCCCAGAGAAAATGATGATGGCGGCCAGAGGAGCGACTTCACTGAGTCACAGTTGATGACACCCCCACATCCCCACCCAGAGCAGAGCCCACCTCCTGTTCCTTCATGGAGAGTCCTCCAAGCCCAACCTCACACTGGTTTTCAGGCTGTGGAAAAGTTCTTCCCCTTCCCCTCCCCAGAATCAGGGTTCCCGTTGGCTGCATTAAAGTTGAGGGGGGGCTGGTGAGATGGCTCGGTGGGTAAGAGCACCCGACTGCTCTTCCGAAGGTCCAGAGTTCAAATCCCAGCAACCACATGGTGGCTCACAACCATCCGTAACAAGATCTGGCGCCCTCTTCTGGAGTGTCTGAAGACAGCTACAGTGTACTTACATATAATACATAAAAAAAAAAAAAAAAAAAAAGTTGAGGGGACCCCAGGGGACTTCACAGTCAGAGTCTGCATGACAAAGCTGGGTGCAAAACCAAAGAGTAGGCCACCTCAAATCCCCCAATGTAATGAGCCCTGAGTGCCTGTAAGGGAAAGGAGCCAGGTGCATTCTGGGGAAATAGAGGTCAACCTAGTGAGGTGAGGTGAGGTGTGAGGGGAAGGGGAAGGGAGTGTGAGAGCCCGAGGAGTGAGCAGGGACCTAAGGATAACGATTCTCAGGTTACTGACTGAGACTAATACAGCTTTTGTCTCCTTGGGGTCATTTTTGGCAAGCCTTTATCTTCAGAGTTCCTTTCTCTTTGTTTCAGGGGCAAGGTCTCTCTGTAATAGCAAGCTTGGTCCAGAACTCTCAATCCTCCGGCCTCAGCATCCCGATGGTAAAAATCTACTGACTCTGGATTTTTACTCCAAAGCTTGCTCAGTCAGACCAGAGAGATGTGGCACAGGTGAGGTGTGTATCCGTTTTTATTGTTTTGGAGGTCTGGAAATGTTCTTTCTGCTTTGAGAGCTGATGGCAAAACAACAGATGATAAGAAGAAAGAACTTAAAAATCTGTGGTCAGCAAGCAGCTAGTGGTTGCCAAATGAGAATGTGGGGACTTGAGCGTTACTTTCACTGACCTCAAATGCCCAGGAGCAGTG
Source organism: Mus caroli (assembly GCF_978045245.1). Taxonomy (NCBI): domain Eukaryota; kingdom Metazoa; phylum Chordata; class Mammalia; order Rodentia; family Muridae; genus Mus; species Mus caroli. Next base: position 105,286,925 of record NW_028227269.1, read on the forward strand.
TGAAAAATCCTCTGCTCTCTGGGCTCCAGGCTCCTCCCCACTGTTCTGGCTTGCTCCCTAATGCTGTGATAAAACGCCCTTACCCAAAACATCCGGGAGGTGTGAGGGTCTATTTCACCTTTCACTTGAGCATCAGAATTTATCACCAAGCATTGAGAGGCGCCAGAGCAGGAACTCAAGCAGGAATCGTTGAAGAATGTTGCTTAAGGCTTCCTCACAGACTTATGCTCAGCAAGCTATACATCCCACCTGCCTAGGGATGATGCCACCCACAGTGGACAGTGCCCTCTTATATCATTCGGCAATCATCACAATGGCCCATAAAGATGTCCCATAAGACTTACCTGAATGAAGCAATGATTCAAATAACTTCCCCTCTTCTCTCTAGGTTGGATTCAGCTGACAATAAAACCAATCAGGGCACGTAATGTGGCCCATAGGAAGAAGGAGGGACCCTAAGAAGCAAAAAGGACAGACTTTCCCCCCAGCCTTTCCACTGAGGACAGCCTGTAGACCATCTGGTGCTGCCATCTTTAAGACGGAAAGGGCTGAGGTTGCGTGACTGTGAGTACCATCTCAGACCTTGGTGCTCTGGTCCCAAGTTAATCCTCATGATCCCTTACAGAAAAGTGACAAGTAACTTTAAAAACAGCAAAGCTGAAGACAGAGGGGGATCCAGCTTCTGCAGACTGTTAGTGTGAACCCCAGAGACAGCAGGAGTCCAAGTCTGTGACTTTAACCTTGCCTCTAGTGGGAAAACTGGGGTTTCTGGACCCCCAAGAAATGGGTATGAAAATAAAGGGTCAACATGGAACGTCTGGCTTCTGAAAAGGTGGGGAAGAGCATTTGCCTTCTAACTTGGGATCTGGGGACAGTCAGATTCACATCCTGTTGACACTTCAGAGTCGCCAGACCCAGATAACACCCTTCTTTTCCAGAGAGAATCCAAAGTCCTGTTCCTGTTAGTGAGCCTGAAACAGATAGGTTGGCAACGCTTTGGTACTCAGAGTGTGATGCCAGATCCCACATCATCTGCCTCACCCAGTGGCTTGTGGGAACTTCAGCATCCCAAGCCCCAGCTCAGTCTACCTGTGTAGGATCTCCCCTTGAACCACATGCTTGGTTGATCAGATGCCCACCCAAGCAAGCCCCAGAAGCTCTCAGCTAAAGGCCTTTTTGATTCAGTGTTCCAAGGCTTGACTGTGCCTGGGGCAGGGTTGAGCAACAGAGGCTACTGTTGGGAGAAAGAGAGAGATGGAGAGGGCTGTGGTTTGTATCTTTGACTTCTTCACAACTTCATATTAAAATGTAATCCCCGCAGACATTTGCAGGTTCCCAATGTGGTAGTATTAGCAGAGAGATTTTAACGGGAAGCAATCAAGGCTTGAGAGTTACTTCATTGATATCGTTTAGGGCAGCATGCTGGCTTGTCCTGCCCTCTGCCATGTGGAATATATTAAGCAAACCTCTGCAGACCTGTTGCTTCCATGCTCCAATCTTGGGCTTTATGCCTTCCAGAACTATGGCGCTGCTATGTTTCTGATGTTTTTAATGTATCTAGCTCCAGGTAGACTCTTAAAGCATTGCAAAATGAACTATATGACAAGAAGAAGAGGAGGGGGAGGAGGGAGAGGGGGAAGAGGAGAGGGAGGGGGAGGGGAGGAAGCTGTGAAGTAGGAAAGAGAGAGACAGAAATGGGAGACACTGGAGGGGAGAAAGAGCAACTGAGAGCAGATCTAAGGAAGAAGGGGGAAGGAGAGGATGGAGAAGGAGAAATGCTGTAAGGAAGAAGGAAGAAGATGAGGCAGGAAGCAGGCACTTGCGCTGAGTTGAGCTAGAGCAGAAATGTGGTGTCCTGGTGGTAGGAAGATGCTGACAGGGACAGGTGAAAGATGATAGGTGACAGGCACTGTCCTGAGAGATGAGCTGTACTCCAGGATACAGCATGGCCTCACTGGCTTTCAGAAGGGCCTATCCACGTTGCCCATGAGTCACTGGAGTGTCTTGCATTATTGATGAGAAGAATCACTATGGCCGACCCTTTCACACACACTCTCGCTCCTCTGGAATGGGCCCGGTTATCAATCAGCCATTTTCATTATTAATTGCTCCTGGATGAGTCGTCCTGCAGGAACTGGGCACTGGACCAGGTCTGGGAGAGCTGCAGGTCTGTGGTCACAGCTTTCAGCATTCTGCATGAGCTAACCCTTCAGAGAGGTTGGAAGCCATAGGGACAGAATCAATAACGGTGTGTTCCCACAAATCAGAAGAGAGGAGCCAGCTCTCCAAGTTCAGCTCCAAGCCATAGGCTAAGATGGGAAGTATGTCTGTGTTCCTTCCTGGCCCCCAAGCAGGTGTGGAAATGCAGGTCAAGAACTGGACAACAGTTTCTCTCCCTGCTACCTCCAGTTGTGAACATGGGCAGATATCTGGGTTTGGTCTCTAGCACCAGACAAAAAATGTCTGTCCAATTCAATTGGAGGCAGCAGGGAGAGAAACTGGCCAGGGTCCCAGCTTTCTCTCTGCATTAATGGCCGATCTCTCACCACCCACAGAGTCTGAGAGTTGAAAGGAAAATTAGGTGACCTAGTTCAAGGATGAACAAGCAGAAAGGTACCCCTTCCTCCCTTCCTGTGGGCTCTTCCAATCCTACTCTATAAACTACTCTCTCACCCAGACTGGCCTTGACCAGTGATCCTCCTATCTCAGGCTCCCAGAGAGCTGTGTTTACAGGCCATCACTACCAGACTAAGTATATTTTCTTGTTCTGGTTCGCCAAGTACTCTGGTGTCTAATGGGAAAATCCTTACTGCAAGGAAGAAGAGAGATTTGAGTTTTAACTAAGCTAGAAAAAGAACAATGCAAAATGAATTTTAAAATTGAGGAATCGGAGACTGGGTTATTATAATGTTCTAAGGGAGATTCTGTTTAAAAAAAATATTGGAATTAACTTTGCCATATAGTCTTACAAAGGAAGTTGGGCATAGTGGTTCCTGAATTTGCTCAGTGGGGTGGGGCCTGGAGGCTCAGTTATGTGAGGTCACCTTGGGCTAATGCAAGAGTTCAGCTGGGTCCCATGACACTTCACCTCAATGAACAACCGTGGGGTCTACATCTTATTCCAGTAGCCAAGACATTGAGTCCTGAGGGTGGAGAATAAGGAGATGGTTGATCTACTGACATCTCTCTCTTGTGGTTCTGCCTTCATTTAACCCATACCCTCTGCTTGACCTAGACCTGTGCCTGCACAGTGCTGTCTCCCATCCAGATGCTCTCAGCTATCTATACTTGGCAGGCTGAACTCCATCCTCCCAGGTCGGGCATCAACATCTCCTTTCAAGGACCCTTCTGTAGGGCTCCTAGGGCAAGCCAGTGCTTCTCCTGGAATTCTCCTCTTTTCCATGGAAACTGTGCCTTCCTGTATTTCCTTTGGGGTATGAATGGTTCCCGGGTTTGGCCGTTTGGTCTGAACTTTTTCACATCTGTGTGTGAACAATGATCTACCTGCTTATTTCAGACCAGATCAAGCTGGCTCTGCGTCTGTCTGTATGTCTCCATTTTCTGGTTTGGTCTAAGAGTGGCTGGCCCAGATACTAACTTACAAATACTACAAGAGAAGGGAGGGCTCCAGATCTGTTCCCTGCCATCTTCAATGCAAATAGCATCACACGCATAATAGGAATGGCTATGAGTGAGGGGATTTAGGAAGGGCCTTCCTTGAAGAGGAGTCTGAGTCCTCAGTTCTTGGACACCCTGTCTGTTCCTTCCCCATAGCCAGATGCTGGTCCCAGATCTCTGGCTGTGAATTGAGAGCAACCCCCCTGGAAGGCTGAGACTCCAGCGGTGCTGTGCTGGCGTTACCTAGCGTGAGCTCCCAGATAGATCACATTTTCACACTTGCCCATCTGCCACCACCTGCCTCCCAAAGAGCCACTCAGTCATACTTGGGAAATGTCCTGGCTGCCTCAGAAATACATTGTGAAAATGATATAAGAACAAAAGACACATGCGCCCCCTCCCCAGCCCCTACAGGTGGGGTCTGAGGACCAGAGGTCTTGAGCCCCACTCCCCACCTCCACCATTCCTGCCTGAGGGTAATTTGGAGATTACCCTTTGCTTCCATGTGGTAAGAACCTTATGCGGACTTTCATTTAGCTGTTGCTTTGTTTCCATTTAGTTTCGGTGATTATGACTGCCGTGGCTGTGCATTCGTCCGTGAC
>NW_028227269.1:105293644-105701144 GCF_978045245.1 Mus caroli
TACCAAACATGCATCAGCAGCAGGGACAGTACCTAGGAGAGACAGCCAGGCCTCCATCTCGGTTCAAGGTAGCAGGAGGGACCAGGAGGAATGCCAGGAGTTCTCTGCTGTGCCCCTCTCAGGGAAGTGAAAATCAGCAAGATGCGAGACCCACAAGCATTGCACAGCTAGCTGTACCAGCAAGTCTAGCTCAGTCTCTGTCACTGTCTGTCAACTCCTATTATACCCTACAAACGTCAGGTGTCTTCCACGTATCCTGCCTCAGCATGTGTCTTGCCCTAGCACCTGAGCTGACAGCAGTCTGCCAATCAGCCAAGGCCCATAGAAGTGGCAAGAAGCCATGGCACAACACCAGAGGACTTTTAGTGCATTTCTCTCTATGGAGTCCCCCACAGATGCAGCTCGGCTATGCCACGTAAGGCAGACCATGCATACCTGATGTTAGCAAAGACTCCTTCATCACGTGTCCTTTCACAGGCTTGCCTTAGCAGAACATCCTTTCACCTGTCTGTTTCAGTGAAACGTTCCCTTATGAGTCTGCCTTACTCTTTCACCTGCGTCCACTTTAATGAAGTGTTCCTTCACATGTTTACTCCAGCAAAACACCATCCAAATAACTTCCCAAAGAACCCTTATGTTTATACTTTGTGTGTGTGTGTGTGTGTGTGTGTGTGTGTGTATGTTGTGTGTTGGGCATATATATTTACAAATGGTAGCCAGACGTTGATACTGACTTTGTCTCCCTCAACTATTCTCCACCTTTTATCTTGAGACGAAGACTCTTGTTAAACCTACATACCAACAGTTCAGCCAATGCATCTAGCCAGCTTGCTCCAGGGGTCTCACCTCTGTCTCCCAGGTACTGAGATTATATTGGGTATTTAGGATCCCAACTCCAACCTCATGCTTAGATGAAGGGGTAAGGTGGAGCAGAAAACTGGAGCTCAGTACCTGGGACTGCTAAGCCATTTCAGCATATTCCTGATTCAGTAAGGATCCAAGGCATTTTTGGATTGCTGTTACTTGCTGTTTGTAGAGATGGGACCTCTCCCTCATGGCAGGAAGAGATCTGCTCTACTCATCCTGAGGGACTGTGAGGGGAAAGAGTGGGCTCAGGACTGTCGACCATCAAACCCCACTCCCTCCCACCAGATCAACATGTCTCTGGTGTCTAAGTCCAGCTCACAAATGAGGGCATGGCAGGGTGCCTGAAAAGCTTTCAGAAGAAATACTTGCATCATGTGGATAGAAGCAACTCCGTGGAAATGCCTTGGAAACCTCTTTTCAACTCTATGCTTTCTAAGCGAGGGACCTGGCTGCTCAGGGGAGCCGACTGGATTTGCTCCCAGTGTTTTGGTCAGGTCTGTGTTCTCTCAAAGGGTGGAGGCTGATGGTTTCCAATGGGCAGGAACAAAGTCCGAATTCCAAGGGCTGAGAGATTGGAGACAGAGACAGAGGAGAAGGTTTTAACAGATCCCCATGGCTGGAGACTAGAGGGAAACCTTTCTCCATTCGTGCCTGGAGATGTGTGTAGGAAAGCAGAGTGTAATGAGAAAGATGGGGGCTGAAGGTGGAGAACAGACCGCCAAGGGCAGCTCCTATGTGAGTTCCCTAGACTGAATTTGGACATTTGTTTGTTGAAACAGGGTTTCACTATGTAGCCCTGGCTATCCTGGAGCTCTTATAGACCAGGATAGCCTCAAACTCACAGAGAACTTCCTGCCTCTGTTTCCCAAGTACAAGTATTCAAGGTAAGCACCGCCACACCTGGTGACTTGGATCTTTTTTTTAAGAAGAGAGATGATGGGGTGGGGAGAAGGAATGTATTGGACTACGTTTACTCATCCAAACATTCCAGATACAGCATGGCTTCCCAGTGGATAACTGTCCCTATTGCAGATGAGAGAGCTGGAGCCCATCAGCCTTGTCTTCCAGGCTTGGATGTGTCTCGCTACAATTCCTGAGTCTCACCTTGCTCCTCGAAATGAGAAGCTCTTGCTTCCAGGCCAGCAATTCCTCATTTGTCTTTGTTCCAGTAGAAAGCAGGTAGGTGATCAACTGAAGTAAAAAGAAATCTTTCCAGTCCTCCAGGAGAATAGCAGTTGGCTCATTTAACCTACAGGGACAAGCTATTCTAACTCAAGCCTGGAAAGGTGCCCTGTACTCTGTCACTCACTGAGTGGCCATCAGCTCCCTGGGCTGTTTATGGCCAAGGGACTTCAGGATTGGGGTGTCAAGAGTCAAACTTTGAAGAAGGCTATCTTGGTAAACAACATCTGGATGAAGTGAGGAGAAGGGAGGGATGGGGCCAGGTATCACCCATGTAGTGACAGATTGTCTCTTTCACAAGCAGCCAGTTAATGAGGAATGTAATTCATAAGAGATATTAACAGAATGTGAGTACTCAACTTTGACCACCATGTTCAAGTCGGAATCTGGGTTCTGTCACACACACATAGGAGGTTCATGTTTGGAACTTGACAATGCCACCCTGTCTGTGATTTATGCTCATGAGAAGGAGGATACAGAGTATTTGCAAGCCTTTTGGGGTTTACATCTGTGATGGCCCTTCCACCAAGCACCAGAAGAAGATACACACGATAAGAGGTCCCGGGATAGGATAGAGAGAGCCTCGGACTGCAGCAGCTTACAGACATGCAGTTAGTAGGTACAAGATCCTTTTCAAGGCCCAAGAGAAATCACAGCCCAAAGGAACTGCAACAGGATTTGTAGGCAGAAGTGGAATAAGAATCTATGAGTCTAGACTTGAAGCCATGGGGTGGTTAGGAGTAGCCTTGGGCATTCCTAACAGTTACACTGTGGAGCTGTCAGATTCCTCCTGACTCCATGCTGTTGGTTCTGTGTCCTGAACCAACAACTAGCCAGAGTATTGTGTCCCTCTATCTTGAATAGCAGCAGTCCTTAAGCAAGCAAGCAAGCAAGCAACAAACAAACAAACAAACAAACAAATTAGCAGCAAATCTTAATTGCAAAACGGGATGAGATATTATTTCACTATTTCACAACTAAGAATTGAAGATTCCTGTGGACACCAGATAAACACAGGTGACAGACATCCCCCAGGAGATCAATGGAGACAGTGGCTCACGCTGATGAGGATCCAATGTCAAGAAGCAACTGCAAGGGTTGGGGGGGGGGGGCGATGTGGTGCTAGATTCCACCTTCAGAACTAGATGAAAGTAAAATAACCAACCAAAAGAAGGCCAAAAGCACGGGGTGCAAAGAAGAGCCAATCAGGGTTATTCTTAGAGCACGGTGTACAAAGAGGGGCCAATCAGGGTTATTCTTAGAGCAAGGGAGCAAGAAGAGCCAATCAGGGTTATTTTTAGAAGTAAACAGATGATTAATACAGAACTATCCTCCAGGGGTGGATGGATCAGCAGCTTGGAAGGAGTGTATGATGTACCTGTTGTGAGCAAAGTGAGAGAAAGCAGGAGTGCCATTTTAATGGGTAAATAGAAAATAGAGACTCCCAGAACTCTAGAATCCATGAGAAAGAATATCTGGGGAGAAACAAGAAAAAGATGGGAAGTAATGCTTTGAATAACCCAGCATAGCCTTTCCTACAATTAAAACTCTCACGGTTGAAAAGGGTGGTGAATGATCAGTTGGGTCTTAAAAATGTACATGATGGGGACATCTGGGGACATCTCAGTTTGGAGCAGAGGAAGATAAACAGGCAACAGTTCCACATTAATAAACGGGTAACCCATCCGAAGCTACCAATCATTCTCTGGGCATCAGGTTCTCTGTTCATGGCTCTGGGGATACGGATTATGGGACTATTCTTCAAAACACTAAGAGAAAGGACTGGGCAGGTGGCTCAGCAGCTAAGAACACTGGTCCTCAATTCAGAGCACTGAAAACAAACAAACAAATAGAAACAAGCTAACAATAAAAACCAGCAAACAAAACCAGGCATGGAGGTGCACACCTGTAGTCCTGGCAGTTGGGAGGTAGGAAGAGCAGGGGTTCAAGGTCATCCTTGGCCACACAGCCAATCCAAGACATACTGGGTGCCCACTTCTACCAGTTCCCCTGACAGAACCTCTGTGGGTATGGCTTGCTGGTGTTTCCCATGTCCTCTCCTGGCTCTCTGGAGGCACACATGAGGTTACTGTCTCTATCTTTCCTCATATCTAGACACAAATGGGTTGGACTGTGGCATTCTCAGATCTAGTGACTGAAATGTTCTGACTAGTCAGTCACATTTGACCTTGAGTGATCAAAAACGAAATAGAAAGATAATGGGGGTTCAGACTGGGGTAAGGTGGATCTCCCCACCCTACCAGGCAAGAGAGCTAAGGGGAAGAATGGACAGTTGGCTCTGAAATGTGAAAGAAACAGGAGTGTCTAAATCAAAGAGAAGCAAAGACTGTTTTAGCTCACAGCACCAAACCCCTAATTAATACAGCCAGAGACACAGTGAAGACCTTATGTACGGCTTTAGGAAGCCAGGCATCTGTAACAAAGACAAGAACACAATATAATTAGCATTTAATTCCTTTTTAAAAGACTGTGTGTGTGTGTGTTCACATGCTGCACATACATGCCAGAATCAGAAGACAACTTAGGAAATTCAGCTCTCTCTTACCCTGTAGGTTCTGGGGGTTGAACCAGGTCCACAGTCCACTGTCTTGGCTTCAAGCATCCTTACCGGCTGAGCTATCTTGTCAGTCCTCATTCTCTTCCTTAGATAAATGTAAATGTCAAAAATAAACAAACAAAGAGAAAGAGAGAGAAAAAAAAAGAAAAAGAAAAATTTACCCATTGTTTAGAAACACTTAAAACTGCAAACAAGTGATACAAAAGAAAGGTCTATGATTTGAGAGCTAAGAAATATTTATTTCTTCAGAAAAAGTAATCAACTTTTATGATTCTAAGGTCCTCAAGTGAAATTTAATGTCAAAAAACTCAGTGGATTGAATAAAATATAATTTCATACCAGTAAAGAAAGTTTAGGACACAGCAGTTCCACGATTCAAAATATGTAAAGTGTATCACCAAATAAACAATGAGCCACAAAAAAGTAAAACAAGAGAAAGTTACAAGAAATTCTAACAGTCCATAAGCCCACAGAAAGATGCAAGAATGAGATGCTAAGACAAAACCGCTTGATGATTCCAAGTGTCGGACTTTACCATGAGTAAAAGGAATGCACACTGTCGGAGATGTGTCAAAGGGCACAGTTGTCACTCTGTGGGAGAGTTAAGCAGGTACCAACTCCCCAAGGTAACACTCACAAGTTCACCTGCAGAGTCGTGCATGGTGTCATCATGTCACAGTTTGCAAGGATGAGGGACTGAAGACCACTTAGGCCAGGACTGTGAGAACAGCAAAATAAAATATGGTATTTTAATAGAATAGAATACTAAACCCGATAAGTAAGTATCAATCTTAATACCATAAAAACGACGGAAGGAAGAAAGACTCTCGGAATCTCGGAATCTACCCGGGACACTCCCCTTTGTTCTCAAAGAAAAGATACCCGCAGGTCATTTGAATCCATTTCCCGTTTGGGTTGTCAGTGGAGGCCTGCAACATGTAGACTCAGGAGAGGGGACAATTGTGAGAGTTCCGACCGGTAATAACCAGAACCAAGACACTTGAAGGAAGCGCAATGTCAGCTTCCGAGTGTGGTCAGGAAGCCTGGAAGCCCTGACCCTGAACCACATATCGTAATGGTTCATCATCATTGTCAACTTGACTGGTTCAAAATCATCATGGGAAACACTCTCAGGGTGTCCATGGGGACAGCTCCCAGAGAGATGAATGGAAGTGGGAACACTCATCCTGAATATGGATCTCGCCTTCCCATAAGCTAGCGTCCCCGAGTAAATGAGAAGGGCAAGCTGAGCTGACCATGAACATCTGTCTCTCTTTGCTTCCTGATGATAACCAGTTGCCTTACGCCCCAGCAGCCATGCCTTCCCCAACACTACAGTGGACTGTGCCTTCAAACTATGAGTCAAAACCTCCTTCCTCAGGTATTTGATTACAGCAACAAGCAAGGTTACAGACAGGCAGAGAGATGGTAGACAGATCAAAGGGTTTCCTCCCAAAATCCTTTTAAGGAAACAGGAAGCCAGGAAACCTTGTGGTCCCCGAGACCCTCCAGTCACTCATTAGTGAACATGGACACCTACACTGTGCAGAGCAGCTTTGGAGAAAAGGTGATCAACAGAGCAAACTCCTGGCTTGGGATCATTTGCATGGGTCACAGGCTCCTTCCTGACCAGGCCCAGAGCGTCATCACACCAGACAGTCACATTATTACTCGCATGCCATGAATAGATTTTTATCATTTAATAATCAAGCTCTTAATTAAAAATAAGCGATTCAAAGAGCAATTAATATGAGGTGCTTAAATAGATTTGTTCGACACCCGTGGCATTTAAATAGAGGATGTAAACCGGTTTTTACTTCGTCTTAAAATCTCCCTCCAATAATATTACACAAGCAAATGCGATCTTCCTCTCAGCTTGGAGAGCAAATCCAGGGCCGTGCTGAATGACATTTATATGTCACATCTTGGAGAACAGTTTTTAAAAATTTGTCTATTGGGTCAACAAATATTTCTCTAGAATATTTTGTCTTAGCCACTGTACAGTAGGCCCTTTATAATAAAGCTACCACCCCTGGGAAACCTATGTCAGCAGGGCAGAGTCTGGCCCTGTGCTGTTGTAAGTGACAAGCACAGAGGAGAACGGAAGCCCAGTCATGGGCCTTGGGGGAAGATGGAGGGAGGTTGCCTGGTTAAGCAGGCCTGCAACAGAAAAGGAATCCTGGACCTTGAGCATCTTCTTCAACATGGGCTCAGCTCCAGATCTGCTGCTGACCAGCACTTTTGTCAACTCCCCTGCATCTCCCTTGATCAGTCCAACTCCCTATGCTTGGTTCTTTGGGTTTCCACGCAGGATCAAATCAAAGTGGCCTTAGATGACCTGATGTTAATGACCTCTATTCATATGGAACTCAAGCTTGGCTATATTAAGTATTAAGCCAGCTCTTTCCAAAGCACAAAACCAAGCTGCACAAAGCTCTGCTCAATTGTGTAGAAGAGTAGCCTAGGTTACCACTGAGGAGACTGGGCCTACAGAAGAATTCAGATGGCCAGTATGGTTGAAACCTAATGCCTGCTTATCAGGTGTCTTGAGGAAGACACAGGTTCCCAGTCTTTAGGCTGTCTTTGTTAAACTTCCTTGGACTACCCACGTCAACTGTAGCTTGAGTGCTGAATGGGAGGACAGGATGGCTAGCTGGTCTCCTGGGCAGTTTTGAAGAGATGGTATGTGGAAGTCCTGTGCAAAGCCACATGGAGAGTTTAGTTCATGTTTGCTCCTTAAAGGGCTTCTAGGATAGTAACCGGGCCCTTACTTGGGTTGTGGCCATGTCTGCTCAAGCAGCCATAACAAAATGTCATAGACAAGATGGCCTGGATGACAGAAATTTATTTGCATAGGTCTGAAAGCTACCATGCTAGCCTGAAGACTAGGTCTGTGGTCTATCTCCTTGCTATGTCTCCAACCATAGAGCCTGAGGCTGCTCTCCTCCAGACAAGGCTAAGGATATAGATTCAATTCCAAGGACTCAACTTTTGGGACTTCATCCATATTGGGAAAATGTGATATCATCATCCTGGAGGCCCCAGCCTGGAGCCTGGCATAGGCGCTACCTTAGGAATCATTTCTTTAATTACATGAAGAATGTTGATAACTAACCACAGGATTCCATGGTGCTTTGCAAGCTGAGCTGGACCCTCCTCTTCCTTGCCATTTTATTCACCTGACAACACAACCAAAACAAAATACGACAGAGTAATGTCTCTGTGTCGCGCGTCACTTACTACCAAGTGAAGGCTTCCCTTGCCTTTGCTAAAATAGTGAACCCAGAAGAATTTCTTATGGGGAGTGATTTGGGGATTGAGAACATCTGAATATGCACAGTGAGCTTTGTTTAGTGTGAGGCCCAGATTTTCAACTCAGTACTCAATGGGCTTCATGGCTTTTTAAATACTTAGCCTGAGGGGACTTCACACACTGTGTTTAATGAGTTTGCATTGTGACTGCAAGCCGCCAGGTGAGGCCACACACCAAATCTTCTACTTGGTTTATGGTGAAGGTGTTAAATAAATAAATAAATAAATAAATAAATAAATAAATAAATATAGTTTAGGGTCTTCCAGCCTTTCAGGGTTGACATTTTTAATTTAAAGTTGTCCAACACAAATACCTGCTTTAAAATCCCCATTTCGTTGGTTATTTAATGACTGAATCCTCACCTGTGTCACTTACCTGGAAATGTAGTCGGAAGAGCGATCATCCTAGAAGTTACATAGATGTGGTGACCAGGGTAATGACAGAGATGGCAGTGGTGGTGGTAACCTTTAGGTGGGAACAGCCACAACTCCATTGCAGCAATCAATACCAAAAGCATCAAGTAATAAATACTGAGAATAATTGAGCCAAAACCAGCAGTAGTGATGTCTAAGATGACAGTCTGGGAGTTTCATGTTCCTTTTTTATCTTATGTTTTATTCATTTATTTATTATACGTCTCTGTGAGGAAATACTTATGTGCCATCATGCACAGAACTCAACTTGTAGGACTGGGCCCCCCTCTCGACCATGTGGGACCTTGTGTTTGAACTTAGGTCCTCAGACTTGGCAACAGGTATCTATATTCACTTAGCCATCATGCTGGCCCCTGTATGTTTCCTCCTGACTGTGTGTTATTGTCTCTAACTCTGACCCCAACTCTGGGCCATCTTATGAGGCAGCCAGATGAAGTCACAACTGAGAGAAAGAGTTTTCTAGAATCTCTCCATCAGTTAATACAAACAAACAGCACAAGTACTAAATGTTTAAGTGTGCCTAGAGGTACAAACTTTGGCCCAAAGTTCAAAGAACGGCTGAAGAGATGGATCATCTGTTAAGAACACTTGGTGCTCTTCTAGAGGACCTGGGTTCAATTCCCAACACCAACAAGGCATCCCATATCAGTCTGTACTCCAGTTCGAAGGGATGAGACATCCTTTTTCTGGCCTCCACAGCCACTGCATGGACTTAGTACAAAGACAAAACACAGACAGAGGAGGAGGGAAAGAGGGAGGGTAAGAAAGAAATGCACACACTCACATATACACACACAGACACACAAACAGAAACACACATACACACACACATACACCCACACCACACACACATACACACACACATAAACACACACACAATTTTTTTTTATAGAACTCTAAAATTGCCAGTAGCAGGAGAACTGGAGGGTGGGGATAGCTTCGGACTCAGCTAATACTGAACAAATAAGTCAATGAGCTGTCCCATGACCACTGCACTACTCTCAAACCCTGGCCCGCCATCCCTGTCTATCCCTTTTGTGTTCCCAGGCTGTCTCTCCTTCTTTTCTGACTTGGCTCAGGCTCTGATTCTCTGCTTAAACCCTGGTCAAGTGCAAGCATGCAAAGGCTGATGAGAGAGGCCCCAAGGACCATCACTGAATGATGGAAACCTGGGGATTTCCAGGCTGTCTCTGCTCCAGGGAACCCCCCACAGAGCAGCCCACCCTGGTGTGACATCTGTGTCTGTTGCTGTCTGGGTGTCCCTCCTGCACCCGCATCTGATGCCATTAGGAGTCCTCTGCTTTCTAATGTAGACTGCATTAGATATTGTTTGTGACAGCAGTGCCCCACCCCTGTAATTACTTAATTCTTCTGGAATGTGAAGAACTGGCATTGGGGTCTGAACTGGGCCATAGCAAGTCAACCTTCTCCTTTGTTACACAGGACACCATCCTACCCAAAGCTGCAGGAAGGCTCAAAGGTTCCTAAAAGAAGAGCAATTTCCTTGGGTTGGGTTTGAAATCAGACCTGGGATGCACATCTCTAGAATCGCCACCTATACTCCAGAGCCCATCAGCGGACAGCTACCACACTTAATGTGTTTGTGATTCCCTTCCTCCCTGCCTCGCCCCCTCCCTCTCTCTTAAGATGCTAAGACTCAAAGCCAAATCCATTAAACAATTCCTACTTTGATTTGCAAAAGCCAACAGGCATTCTGTGAGCAAAGGGAACAAGTCATTTCTTGCCTCTGAGTTCGGGAATGAAATGTCTTTCCATTCAGGTCCTTTGAGGTATGTCGAGCTGAAGGGTGATCTAATTCATTTTCAAGGTAAAAAAAGAGTGCTCATTGTCCACGCCGCTTCTTCCTTTTTTTTTTTTAAATCGTTCTCCCATTGCTGAACACTCTAGAGCTGATCAGTCAGCCTTGATTCCTTCCTCTGCGAGCGAGAAATTCAAGATCTCCTTCACAAGGAAAACACAGAGAAGCTGGAGGCTCCCCAAGCAGGGTTTGACCCTGCACGTGTGCTCCAAAGATACTTGTTAATGGAGGGAGTTTTGCTAAGTGAACAAAACAGTAAACTGTTAAAGAGGAAGGAAAGGAAGACGGTAGGTTTGAGTCCACCTCAGTGACAGCATTTCATAAAACCCTCTGGGAACAGTAACATACCACGAGGTCACAGAACCACAGGGATAGAGCAACAACCACACTGGTTATCCATACTCCTGGGCTGAAGTCTGCCAACTGCAGACCAATGGAAAAAGTCATGGCTAAAGAAAAAAGAACTGAAAACCCCTCTTCTTTCCTGTGGTTTTATTTTTCATAAGCAAACATCGGAAAATGGCCCCCAAGTAAGCATTGTTTCTTACATATGGACCGGTGACACTAACAATGGCGCTGGGTCAGTGCTATGTGCACACTTGTGAGGACCACGTGGTCTCCCATCTCTGCTTTTGTTTCCTAGTGCTGTGACAAAAAGCACTGACCAAAGCAATTTAGGTGGGGAAGGACTTATTCAGGTCACAGTTCCCAGTCACAGGCCATCATTGCAGAGAAATCAGGGCTGGAACTTGAAGCAGCTTCTCATCACATCCACAGTCAGATGAAAAGAAATGATTTAATGTGTCTGTATTTACAATCACTCTTCTGTCTTTACTCTATATCATCCAGAATCCCTTCCCTAGGGAATCGCATCACCCATGGTGGGCATGTCTTCCCACCTTAAGATAATCAAGACAACTCATAGACATACTTATGGGCCAACCTAATCTAGAAAAGTTCTTGAGCCATTTTGATTTGCACTAAGGTTTGAACATGTTTTAGTTATTTTCTATTTTCTAATACCATGAGCAAATCAATGTATAAAAGAAAGAGTTAATCTGGGTTTGCAGTTCCAGAGGGTTATGTAGAGCCTATGATCTCGAAGCATAGTTGAGCCTGGTGGAAGAACCAGGAGGCTGAGGGCTCACGTCCTGAACTACAAGCAGGAAGCAGAGAGAACAAACTCCCTGCAGGTGTGAGTCTCTAGACTTTCAAAGCCCACCTCCAGGGACACACTTCTTCCAATGAGACCATACTTCCTAAGCCTCACAAACAGTGTCAAAAACTGGAGACCATGTGTTCAAATGCCCTAGATTCCTGGGGACCCTTCTTATTTAAACCATGACAGAAAATGATGGATTAAGACAATGACCATGGCCACAACAGGATACAAGTGTAGGAAGGCCATAACTCTAAATGGATCATGTCTTAGCTTGCTTTCTATTGCTGTGATAAAACACTATGACCAATGGCAAGTAGGAGAGGAAAGTTTTTATTTCATCTTACATTTAAGTCCATAACTCAAGACAGGAACCTGGAAACAGTAACGGAAGCAGAGATTATGGAGAAACACTGCTGACTAGCTTGCTCCGGACGGTTGGCTCTGCCTGTGTTCTCAGACACCCCAGGACCACTTGCCAAGGTGTATAATCAGAGTGGGAGGGCTTTTCCTACATCAACTATCAATCAAGAAAATTCTTCCGGGTCTTGCCTACAGACCAATCTTATGGAGGCATTTTCTCCATCACTATTCCCTCTTTCCAGATACCTCTAGGTTTGTGTCAAGTTGACAAAATACCAACCAGCACAACTTGGTAGACTGGCTGACAGACTTCATTGATGGAATACTCACGTTTTACCCTCCCTGTAAGTCAGGACTACAGAATCAGCCCACATGACATCCTTTTTTTCCTAGTCTAGCAGATAATGAGTGGGGACCTGGATTTTGAGTTCTCATCTCTGAAATATTTGGAAACTCTGTCACGGGCCTCAGGAAATAACTCTTCCCTGATCAGAAAGAGACACATAAGGTAAGTCTGCGTAGCAGTGCCAGCCTTTGTTCCTGACTTTGGATGTATCATGAGGGACTCTAATGCCTGTTACCGGCAGCCATGTTTCCATCAAGACATTAACATCAAGAAGCCTGTACAGACGCCAGCTCAGAATAGCAATGCCACCACATGCTACGTGGTGGGGATGGCCATTGCCTGCATACAGAAGGAAAATGATGGTCTAATTAGATGTCTATTCTCTTTTTCAATTTTTATTATTGGATCAGAGTATTACTACTTTCTGCTCTTGTCCCATGAGCCACTGGGTCTGACTTCCGTAGTTGTTTTTAACCTAAAAAGTGTCTATCATCAAAGATATCATTGTACCAAGGAATGCTGCCTCTTTAATAACCAGGAGTAACCATCATATAACAAAATGTACATTCTGCATAACTTATACTAAAATTAGATCAATTCAATTTCAAGATGGAAGGCTGGGCTGTTAAAGAGGTGATGATGTAGTCAACAAGAGGAGGGAGACACAAGCATCACCTGCCTTTATGGAGATGTGCTTTTCCCTTTCCTGGAGCTAATGCAATAAGTTGCCATACAGATCTTAAAATCAAATTTTATTCTTCCCAGTTCGTGAAGCCAGGATTCCTGAAGTCAAGGGGTCAGTGAGGTTGAGTCATCATGAACCCCAGCAACGTGCACATGATCTTATTTGAAAATAAGATTCTAGGAGATGGGAAAGTGAGGTATTGGAGTAGATTTTAACCCGACATGACAGCATTCTTCTGAGAAAGGAGTGGGCACTGAAGTGGCCTGCACAGAGGGGAATCCAGTACTAAGAGAGGGTCATGTACAAGCCAAAGAATGTCCACAGTTAGCAGAAGTCATAAGAAAGACCTGGAATGACCTCCCCCACAGCCATTCAGAGTACCGAACTCCGTGCATTCCGACCTTTTGCCTCCATTCTATTGGCTGCAGGTGGCCTTGCCATTCCTGGCTTGGAGACTTACTGCTCTGAATTTTGCTTTTATTGTCAAACAGCCTACTGTGTCTCTGTCACTTTTAAGGACAACTGTTATTGGCTGTAAGGACTCTGAAGATATTTACCCTATTCTAGCCACAAGATCTAATTATGAATAAAGTCACATTCACGGGCACCAGAGCCCAATACATGTGCATATGTTTTGGAGATACACAGTTCAGCCTCCTGGACATTTCAATTTGATTTCTATGCTCTCTTGACCTGCAAACAAATCAATGTTAGCTTAGACACTTACAGAACTTTCCTATTGCTTGGTTGAACTCCCAACCCACCATCTGACATGATCAATTTAAGTAGGAAAATGGGATTCCGTGCTTTATGTCACATGACATCTGTAAGTGACAGATTGTACCTGTGAGTAAAAAAGAGAAAGGAACACAGAGCAAGGAAAGTCATTATCGAACTCCAGAGACTTCCTCTTTCCCTGGTCCCTTTCCCAGGGTGGGCACAGGCTCCACCTTCTTAGATTCTGAGAAAGTCTCCACACATCTGTCACTCTTATACCTCATGGCTTTACAGGATCTCTGGCCTTTTTTGGACACGCTGGTGAACATCTAGCATTCCATCCCTTGGGAAGCTGACACAGGGGAATGGACAATACCACACCAGCCTGTGGTATTCGGTGATAGCTGGCCCTGTGACGAGATAACAGGACTAGGACCTGTTAATTATTCCTCTTTGCTGTGGCCATGTCTGCTCTCGGGTTTTGGTCTCATCCTAAGTATGAAATTCTCAGTGATAAATTAAATCAATTATCTTGAGATCCCCTAGAGGGAGAAGAGAGGCTGGGATAAAGGATACTGGGGTGGGGGGGTGTCCCGGAAGAGTTGCACTTTCAGTGAGCTGCAGTGGCTGGCCCGTCTCCCCCATTCCTCCCTCACTACAATTGCCTGTACCAGCTCACTTCAGAATTTGGACAGTCATGGAAGGTTTTTTTTTTTTTTTTCTTTCTTTCTTTTGCATATGATCAGTATGGAGATTTATGGAGACGCTTGCTTTTTATGCAGCTAAAGAGGGAAACATACACACACATTCTACACAATAGCAGCAAATGAACCTTCGCCAGCTCTGCACACATTTATACAGCAACAGCAGACATAGTGACACCAGACTGTGAGGGGAGAAAGCAAGCTTGTCAATGTTTACAGAGACCAAAATGGGGAGGCCTCCTGTTTCTCCTTCCTTCCCTCAACAAACACGAGTGGAGGCCAGGGGCTTGGCGCTGGCGGGAGAGTTGGGAATCACAGAGCCCTGCCTGGAGGCACTCGGGGGTGTCTGAGATGTAAGCACTTGACACAGCTTCTCACTGGGTGTTTTGATGCAGAGTGATGCCAGGTGATGCCAAGGGCCTAGGGGGGCAGGCATCTAAGGTATGACAACACTGACCCCTGACTCTGTGCTTTGGAAGAAGGCTGCAAGAGTCACCCTCAGCTAGATTCTGATAGATAAATAAGGCAATTGGGCACAGGTAGCCTTTGACCACCTCAAGATGCAAGGGCTTCGGAAGTCTACAGCTTCTTGAGCTGAAAGTGTAAAAAGGTGTCTGATTAAACCTTTCTGAATGTGGAACTTGTTAGCTTTGTCCTCAGTGTGACCAAAACACTGACAGGGACAGCTTCAGTGGGAAAAGAATGATAATGTGGCGCTTATGTTCTAAGAGGACTGAGCCCACGCATGTCCCCATGACCTTGGCAGACTGTCATGGCGGGAGCTGACGGAGAAAGAGCTTCTTCACTCCCCCACTCCTGTGGGTGGTGAGAATTCTTCACTCCCCAGAATTCTTCAAACCCCAACCACAGCCACAGTCTCAGCTCTTAGGCTCCTGGGGAGGAGAACTCACAGCAGATCACAAGAGCTTCAGTGTCTGTTCTTGGCAGGTGAGAACGCCTATGTCCAGAGGAGAGGGTGAGCAGGCTCTGAGCAAGCAGCCCCTTCCTCCTTACCCTCCTCCTGGGAGGTCCACCTTCCTGGGATTGGGAGAGGCTTTCTTAGAAGCCATCTTTATCCATAGCTCAGTCTGTTACAATCAGATGCAGGGCTGTGTAAGAAGGTGAACCACCTACAGAGTTGGGAAATTTGCAAGGCAAAGTACAATGGTACTTCCATAGGTTCTTCCAGAAGAGGCCTTGTGGGATCTGGCCTGAGCCTGCTAAGATTGACTTTGCTGTTTTTCCTAGAGCTCCATCCATCCTTTCTCTAGCCAGCCAGGAGCCTTCTTATTGTCTTTTCTTGTATTCAAAAGCTGAACTGATTTGGACATGAAGCCTGTGAGTCCTGTAAAACCTGATTCTTTGGGGAATCAAGGAACCATTTCACAGGGGTACCCTTAGACATCAAACAACACAGATATTTACATTATGCTTCATAACAGTAGCAATATTGCAGTTAGGAAGCAGCAACAAAAATAATTTTATGTTTTGGGGGTCACCACAACATGAGGATCTTGTATTAACAGGTCCCAATATTAGAAAGGTTGCGAACCACTGCTCTAAGATTTCCTTCAGTGAATTGCCTTCCTCTCCTGATTTCTTCTCTCCACACCCAGCACACTTGGCTTATAAAGCCCTGGTTAATCTCTCAGGCCATAAGGCAGGCCACAGAGTTTTGTAGATCTACTGCTCCTTCACCATGAGGGACAGAACTTCCTCAGCACAAGCGACAATAAATCCCTTCCAAGTCCGCACCGTACTTATACCACACAGCCACTCAGTTCAGGTATGCATCTGCTGCCTGAGTTTCTGGATCAAGAGGCAGAGCTGACACATGACAGAGAGGACTCGCTTCTTGAGCCAGCCCCTCTCCCAACCAACAAGTGTTAGCCCTGTGGAGGCCGACTAGCCTCCTGCCATGGAAATTGAATTTTGCTCTGAACACAAGCATTCTCCCAGAGCAAACATTTCGAGCAGACTAAACCGCTCTAACAATGAGCCCAAAGTTTCATAGAGAAGTAATTTCACTTGGTAATTTGCTCAGCACTCAAGGCTTTTAGTTCCTCTAAGTTCATCTCTCACTAAATTATTTTCCAGGACCATTCATTTTTAACATAATAAGGCGTGTGATAATAAGACCTTCGCCAGATGGGTGCGTGTGTTACAATGCCTTATTTTCTGTCTTGGAGATTTAATCAAATTCACTAAGTTAGAAGACCATAATAGATATTTTCAATAATATATGTTAAAAGGGTTTTTATATGATGTCTTTCAATTTGTGAATAAAATCAGACAGAACGTATGTTTGTGACTTCCACTAGACGATGAATTAACTGACCCAAGGGAGTCAGATTGGTCCCCCTCTTCCAGATCTTGTCAGCCCAGCATCCATGGGCTAGCTTTTTGGTAAATTTGCTAAATAAAGATGCATCTTATCAAAAGGAGAAAGATGTACATCTTTTGCTGGCTTCCTTAAAACCCCCAAAAAGAATAAAAAATGATCACTGCTTTCAAATGAATCCCTTTAAATGGCACACTGTATTAGTTATAAGAGTGGTGAGTTAGGGGATTCCAGTTCTTTGGCTTTCAGGAGCTATTATAATTTGCTCAGGGTCAGTCAAGAAGACTATGATGTCTCATCAAAATTCTTTCTGTGTTCATTTTCAAGAATGTCCCATGCACTGAGTAGTCTTTTTTATCAACTTGACCCAAGCTCAGGTCATCTGAGAAGATGAGCCTCAACTGAGAAAGTGCCTCCACCAAAGTGACCTGCATAGAGATCTGTAGAGCATTTCCTTGATTGTTGATCGATGCCCAGTTCATGGTGGATGGTACCAACCCAGGTGACTCAGCATGCTGAATGAAAAGAGGTTGAGCAAGCTATATAGAGCAAGCCAGTAGGCAGCATTCCCCCATGGCCTCTGCTTCAGTTCCTGCCTCCAGGTTCCGGCTTGAGTTCCTGAACTGTGATAGGGACATGTAAGCCAAATCACCCCTCTCTGCTCCACGTTGTTTTTGGTCTTGGTGTTTATCACAACACTAGAAAGCAAACAAGAATAACCTTCTATCTGTGTATAGATCACACCCACCAGCGCTTCCTCACGGCCCACAGATTCTTCTTCTCTGTCTCTCAGTGCTGCTCCTACCACAATACTTGTCTTGAGTATTAAACTGAAGCAACATGATGTACCACTGGCTTTTGTCTCATCAATCCTAGGATTTTTGAAAGAAAAACCAGATCTGCAAGGGTCAGAATCACAAGGCCCCTCTTTAAGGTCCTAGGCTCTCATTCTTTTAATTCAAATGTACATAACTTTCTCTCACCCAGCAGCCTCCTGGGACTCATCCATGATCCCAGGATGAAGCTGCACTGTCAGGATGGACTTTCATCTCTACCACCATGGTTGATTAATTCTAGCTCATTCTGTAAGACCTAGAGAAAATTTGGAGGGTCCCCTGGGCTGCCTCATGTTACTAGGGAAACTGAGATTCTCTCTCACAGTTCTTCATCTCATTGATAAAATCATTTAAAAAAACTGAGTCATAAGAAAGTATTCAGGTAATTAGTGTTAAAAGACAAACCACAAAGTGGGAAAGTTTTCAACCTTGTCAGGAAACTGCCCAAAGGATGGAGCCAGAGAAGGGAAAGGGGAAAGACACAGCATTTGAGTCAAGCCTGCAGCCTCAGCGACAGAAGTCAGTCACATAGACAGACAGGCAGCCTCTTGGTAACATGAGTTGAGGTAGGGGTGGAGCTCCAGATGATGAGCAAGAAGGCTCAGGTGTCAGAAACCATGCTTATAAAAGACATAGGACATAGGAAAGGACAAATTAGGCTCTTCTGATTAAGAACTCATACAGTACACAGCTATGCCTCTGTAAGCAACTGTAGGAAGGGCAGAGATTTGGGGGAGAAAAAGCTCCTTCATTATCCCCTTGGTCTGTTTAGAATAGTGATTGCTGAGTCTGCCTACCTGAGGGCCGCTCCTTTGGCCAGGTGGTTGGCTGACCCAGTCTGATGAACTCTTAAGTGAGTGGCCAATGGCGTGTCTCCACCAGAGGTGGATATCATTCTTTTAGTTAGGAGGAAACGAGTCTTCCATCATCCGCCACCATGGTGGTCCCTCCCAGGGTGGACTTAACCTCCTTTCTTTGGCTCTGATCGATTTTTCCGTGTGTTTGTGATGAACAAAAGCAGTCCCTGGAGAAGACAGCATCCATGCCCACTTTCTATGGCCACTGACTACATAGTGCCCGGAGCTGAGGAGGTGTCAACATGCATTTTCTCAATGCCGTTGAACTCATTCACAAAAATATTCTGAGTCCCACACGTTCAAAAACCTTCTCTTTCTGCTCAAATCGGTAGGCAATCATTTTGAGTTTCTACCAGATTTCAACTTCTTTTGAATGTTGTTATTTTAAATATATGTCAGTATTTTAATTATAAGGAACTTAATGTACATGAATATACTAGCATGCCTCATCTCATTAATGAAAAAAAACCGACCCACTTAGGATTAAATTGTATGGCTTGTACTTTTATTTCTCTAGAATAGATTTATAGATATCTTCTCTGGTTATTTCATTGTTCGGGGTTTTAATTCATTACGTCTATGTGTGCAAAAAGAAGAAAAAAACAAAATCTGTAGTAAATATCTTGTATGATTCTATCTCCTTAATTGCATGAGATAGTTCATGCAGAGAAGGCTGGCTATTCACTGGCAGGAAGATAGGTGTTTAACTTCCTCTAATAGGCTCAGAGTAGAATCCAGCAGCCTTATAGACAGGTCTTTCTGTGTTTCTTCCCCACATAAGCAGCTAGATGAAGTATCCAACCAAAACACAAGAGAACCTTTATATCTCTACAGCAAGAATACGAACTGTGGGACATGCTCGCTTGAGAGAATGCACACACACACACACACACACACGCATACACACACACCTTTATTAGTGTTTTAGATACATGCAAAATTTACACATTGAATCATCCTTATTATTGCTATTTTGACTCAAACCAAAAGAATGTATTGTCTTGGGCCTGACAACTGTGAGATTTAAGTGACCTGGCTGAGTGGGGGCCCATGGACACAGTGTGTGAGTGGTGGTCTCTCCTGAGCCTAAACACCTAGGCCAGCTGCAATGTTCATACCAGAAGATGCAGTGTTTGAATGGTCCAGATGTGAACGCAGTCAGGCTCAGGAATCCATTCATAGATCGACAACAGAGAAAGAGTCGCTGTTCACTGCCTTGCAGATCTCCTTCCAAACTGACAGTTCTAGCACAGTGGTGCTTACTTGGAGGGATAGCTGTGACATCAGGATGAGACATACTTAGGACAGTGCCCAGGACATGGTGGCTGAGCTTTTGTATGAGTCATGTATGTGACAGTGCCCAGAACATGGTAGCTGAACCTTGCTACATTTGACATAGTATTTACAGGAGGCAAAGATGGCAGCCTGGTTCCCAGTAGCTTTACAACTACACACAGCAGGTCCTTAGTGGCATACTGGACTTAGAGCAATGAGGGGTTCTGATTCCCTGTCTCTGTTATCATACAGTGAGCAGCGAAGGCTCCTCCTCTCTCCCCACCACTCCCTTCTGCAGGCTCTTTTCCAGGTTTCAAGCCTGCAGGGTTAGATGCCATGCCTAAAAGGACTTTCTTCCAAAGAACAGAGCACATTTATCATGTGGCAAGGTCCAGGCTCAAGCTGACACAGGAATGTGCCCTGGAGGAATGGCTGTTGGGTGGCTTTCCAAAGTCCCCTTGCAGCCCAGAGGAACTGCTCAGGTGGAGGAGGCCTTGTGGTTGATGAAGTCTTTTGTCCTCAGGCCAGTGCATGAAGAAAAGCAAGCAAAGGTGCCTCCCTCCCACCAGGTTGGGGCCTCCTGGCATCCTCAGGGTCTGAACCCCCACACCTAGGCAGGCACGTAGGCAGAAGAACCTTCATCTTTCGCTTTGACGGTCCTGACATGCTCTGTAAGACTGCCAAGGAATGTGGCTGTTCAGTTCCTTCTGTTAGCCTGTGTCCCAGGATTCTGTGCTTGTCTACTCTTGGCAGCTGGAGCTACCCGAGGTTAGAAAGGAGAAGGGCAGGCCTCCCAAAAGCTCAGTCAACTAGACAGGGGTATGTACCCACGGAAGGGAGATAGATTGGATGTGTGTGTGTGTGTGTGTGTTTCCTATAGAGGCCAGTGTTGTTTCTTAGGTGTCATCTACCTTGTTTTGAGACAGTGCCTCTCATTGGCCTGGAGTTTGGTCAATCAGGATATCCTGGGATGAGTGCCAATGAGTGCCAGGGATCCTTTTGTCTCCTCCTCCCCAGCACTCTGATTATAAGCACTCACTGCTGCATCCAGCCTCTTTACGTTGGTGCTTGGAATTGAACTCATGCTTGTAAGAAACTCGCTTCACTGAACAAGGCATCTTGTAGGCCTTTGGTTGAGTCCTTAAAACCTCCACCTGGCTGCAATCTGCTGTTTCTCAGGGATTCAAACACTGGGTTTCTGTGTTATCCTCTGATGATGACTAGATGCACAAGTGACTCTCACTGATCTGTTTACCTCGAAAAGTGTTGTGTGTTTTTTTCATTTTGAAAGACATAGACTGAATAGATTGAAATGATGTGTTATCTACCCAGAACCTCCGTTTGGTGGCAAGGAACAGAAACCAACATCTCTATAGGTGTGTGATGTCACCTAAATGAGAGACAGGGCAGTGCCACGGGACAGAAGACCATCAGTCATATTCTTAAAGATTATTATTAAGGCATGCATTTGTGAGTGTGTATGAATGCAGTATGCTTGTGCTGCTGTAAGCATGCGCAGATTAGAGAACTGTTTCCGGGGTCATTTCTCTGCCTCCATCCTTATTTGAGACAAGGTCTCTTTGCTGTTCCTTGACATGTGTGCCAGCTTCAATGGTCCTCTGTGCACTTGCAGGGACTTTTCCATTTCTACGTAGGGGTGTTGGGAATACAGACACTTGAACTGCTTTGTCCAGCTTTTATTGATACTGAGGATTCGATCTCAGATCCTCGTTCTTGCATGGCAGGTGCGTTCATCCACTCATCAATTTCATACAGAAAGATAAGTTTCATAAAGACTGGAGGGAGTGTTAGGGCTGCTCAGAAGAGGAGAACACTTTGTGGAGACAGGGAGGGATGGAGCCTCCCTGAATGTTGAGTATTGGTCAGTGGACTATGAGCACGGGGATTTTCAAAAGCTCACTGCAGCTGGGAGTTGAGGTGAGAGGTGAGGGTGTGTGGTGGTCTGAGTGATGATGGTCCCCATAGGTTTGCATATTTGAATGCTTGGTCTCCAGGTAGTGGAACTGTTTAAGGAAGGTTAGGAGGAGTGGCCTAGTTGGAGGATATATGTCACGGGTGCGGGTTGTAAGGTTTAAAAAGCCCATGCCATTCGTAGTTAGCAATCTCTGTCTCTCTATCTCTCCCTCTGCCTCCTTCCCTCCTCCTCTCCCTCCCCAACCCCCAACATTCTTGTGTCTCAAGATCTCATGCTCCCTGCCACGATGACCACAAACTCACCCTCTGAAACTGTAAGCCCAAAACAAGCAAACACCCCTCTTTCTTTTTTAAGTTGCCTTGGTCACAGTGTCTCATCAGAGCAATAGAAAAACAACAGTGATGGAGAACTTACACAGGACTTTCTGTCTCCTGGGCTCAGTTCTCTTGATCCAAAAATCCAAATCCAAATCCAACTCCTGAGATCATTCTACCACCACCATGATTCCCCAGCAAGCCCTTCCCCTCTCGCCCCTTGTGACCAGTCATGGTTAAATGAAGGTGCCATAAAAATACTGTCTAGAGCTGTCTTTGAGCTGTGCAAAGAAGACATTGATAAAATCTGGATGAAGCTGGTCTGGGTGGGGCAGGTCTGTCATCTTGGCTACTCAGGAAGATGAGGCACGAGAACCAAAACCTCCAGCCAACTGGGCCACCGAGTGAGCTCAAAGCCAGTCTGGACAGCTTAGTGTGACCCTGTCTCAGAGCTGTAAAAACAAGCACAAGGCTCAGCAGGCGTCTGAGTGGTGGAGCTAGCAGGTACCTGGCATATGCAGGCACTAGTTTTCTAGAGTAGTATAAAAGCAATATAAAACATTTATGTGACATATGAATGAGTTTTATAGATTTGTGTTCCACCCCAAGGTCTCACATATGTCTGTGTGTGTGCACACATGTGTGTGCATGCATGAATATATATACATATACACATACACATATATATGTGTGTGTATATATACATAAAATATAACAATTTTACATATATAACAATTACAAATATTTAAATACATGTACATTTCAAAAACAAACATTCACCCTCTACCAAACCTGTCTCGTCTTTGTTTATTAATTAAAGTTGTTCTGAGACAGTTTCACATGTGTGCATACTTCCCAGTCTAACCTTGCCCTCCCTTATCCCCATCCTCACCTACTGTTTTGCACAAACATCTTCCTTACATTCAAGTCTATTCATTTCACTTTGTGATGCGCTGAATCTATACAGGGCCATCTGATTGAGTAAGGGTTTGGAGCTTGCATGCCGGAGTTTGGTGGGCTCCCGAGTGAGGAATCAACTAAACAGGAGGGTTTCCCAGGTTGGAGAATGTGTGCATAGTCAGTTATTCAGTGGGAAGGGAGAATGTCTCAAGAACCACTCTCCAGCCTACGTCTGTGTGTTGGTGGTGGCAGTCTTGTGCTGGCTCGGGCAGATGCTCAATGTTACTGTGAGTTCATGATTACATAGGTTTTACCTAGTCTGGAAGGTAGCAACATACAGCCCTTCACCCAGTCTTCTGGCCCTGAAAACTTGCCAACGCCTCTTGCTCTTACAGTGTGTGTAATGGATCTGTACAATAGGGGAAAGAACTAGGTTTTCCATTTTTGAGTGGGCTCTCCCATTTAATAGATGAGAAAATGGAAAGTCAGAGAAATAAATGACTTCTAATGTCAAGTTGATATTAAGTGCAAAAGCCTGGATTTGAGTATGGATTACCTCAAATGGGAGAGATTAGGTAGGCAGAACCTCATTCAAAAGATTAAATACAACCGGGTAAGCGCTGAGTGGAGAGGAGGGAAAGGAGCAGACTCCTCCATCAACAGCAATATAGGAATTTAAACAATGAGCAATGAGTTTAGGTCCGCGAAATTAAAGAGGGAAATGACAGGGTTCAAAGAAACAAGCATTCTTGACCATCCGTAATGGCAGTGCCCCGGGAGTCACCCCCATCCCCAGGAAGCAATTTGTCAAAAGCACCAAGAGGTGGAAATGTATTTGTTCTCTGACTCTCAAGGAAGCCACCTGAGGTAAGGGGAGGGCAGCATCCCCATCATAAAAGGCTCATTGCAATGCAGCTTAGAGGAGAGTCAAAAATCTAAACATTTTCCAGTGGCATACACTCCAAGAAAGCCTCTTATGCCCCTCAAATGAAAAGTTTATTTTTTTCTAATTGGTTCTAATCGAGAAAGTGTTCAGCAAGAGGATATGGCAATGGAGATAAATTATTTAAAAAAATGATCTATTTAGAAAGAGGCTAAACACTCCCCAGCCAACCAAGGGACACATGAAGCTCAAGCTAGAGTTTGTTTGGTGAGAGCAAGATGCCATTATGAAAAGAATTTATCCATTCGGTATATTTATACGTGTGCCTCTGCTATAAAATGTGTTTAGCTCTGAGTGGACAGAGCCTGAAGCATGGCTTGTTTGCTTCACAAGCATGGGGAACAAACTGACTAAAGATCACCTGTGAAGTTTAATATGGTATTTAACACTTGTAAGGGTTTCATAAAGGGGTCTGTTTGAGGCAAAAGTGGTCCAGACTTGTATAAGTTTTCACTAGTGTTTTGCCTACACTTCCCTATTTCAGCCATCCTCATTGGAAGTGTGTGCTACGATTTATTCCTTCAAAGGATCTCTGTTGAACGCTTAAAACAAGAAACTGGCTTCTTTTCTATGATGGAGAAGAACAAACAGCAATAATGGCATTGGTAAACAGACCAAGTCCTCCTTCGTCAGCATCCAGGCAGGAAAGGATGGTGTTTCGTTACTGAAGACACATCGGTAGGTACCATGGCTATGATCTGTTTGATATTCTTGGTGCTTAGAATGTCTTAGAGAAGAAAATAAACAAAACTCTCCATGTCTTAGAATATTCATTTTAGCATGGCTCAGTCATAGTACAGGTACAGCCCAGTGCATACTGATGATGGCTGGGATTTTTGAGAACAAGGAAGGCCCCACCCAGATACCTGTCAGTCCCTTCACAAGTGATTTGAAGAATCCCCCAAGTCTCATCAATTCTAGGAGGTTCTGTACAGTCTGTCCCCAAGACTTGAAAACTCACTTTACAAATGGTAGACATTACTTTTTGCTTTGAACTGATGCATTCTTCTGGACTCTCTCCATCAGATACAGTGTCAGACTGACCAAGAGTGACAGTGGCCGGCCATAACCAAGATCCTACATAAGGATATTCATTTGTGTTTTTAGTAGTGACTTCACTAGTTGAACATTGTTTTAGTGGCAATTTCACTTTCCCAGTAGCCTAGCGGGCATGGAGACTGATACTGTGGATGGATATGGATAGAGATGGAGATGATGGAGATGGAGATGGAGATAGGGAGATAGAGAGATAGAGAGATAGATTACATAAAATATATATACATACACATAGATACACACACACACATACACACACATATATATTCAAAAGTATGTATGTGTAAGAATGCAAGTGTTTGTAATATGAGGTTCTCAACTCTAAAACTCACGGGTGCAAAGTCCAGAAAAGACCATCTTCCTGTCATCTTTGGCTTTGACATGTGTTGTCGCACAGTGGATAAACATTATTGAGGAGTCTCACGGAATCTCCAGGGAAGCTCTCCAAAATCCCAGATTTCTTTCAGGAAGCTTCATACAGGCTGATTTTTGTCCCCCTCCCCCATCTCCACCCCAAAGATTTTAAAGAATAATAGGAGTTGAAAGAACCGGAGAGACAAGAGAAGGGGAGAGGAGGGGAGAAGGGGAGAAGAATGGACACTATTACTCATTTTAAATAGAGCAGTATCAGTTTCCATGTGTTGAAGACTTGGTTTCCAGTGTGGGAGAATGGCAAAGTCAGGGAGGCCTGATACAGAGGAGTTTGGGATGCCGGCTTCTTCCCCTTCCATTTCCTGGTTGTGAAGTCTTTAGTTCTGCCCCACTGCAGGCGTCCACTCTGAGGACCACCTCAGCCCATGCCTAAAGGATATTTCTGCTATAAAATGTCCAAACTCATAAGCCAAAATAACCCCTTTTCCTTTATAACTTGATCATTTAGGATACGCTTGTTACAGTAATGGGAAGCTGCCCACATTAACATGATCCTCCTTCATTCATGGAGGTAGAGAGCCAATCCAAACTTACATCTCTCTTGGGTTGGTTTCATTCTCCATGCAGGAATGTGGTGGTCTGGAATTTCTCTTTTATATGAAGAACAGGTTTTTGTTTTGTTTTGTTTTGTTTTGTTTTGTTTTGTTTTGCGATATACTATTTGTAAAAGTACATATTCATCTTCCTAAAATTGAGAGTTTATAAATTGCATTGTCTTGATTTGTCCTAACATATTAAGGCAAATCAGAATGTTGCCAAAACATTTAGTAAATTCTAAAGTTAACAACACCTTAGACATCTGCAAGTGTCTTCTGTTTTCTTTTTCTTTTCTACTCTCCTTTCCCTGCCTCTTCTCCATTACTTTCCCTCTGTCTTTTCCTCCTCCTCCCCCTTCTCCTTTGCCTCCTCTTCCTCCTCATCCTCCCTTCCTCCTTCTCCTCCCTCCTCCTCCTCCCCCTCTTCTTCCTTCCCTTACCTACCCTCCTCCTCCCCCTTCTCCTCTCCCTCTTCTTTCCCTTACCTACCTTCCTCCTCCCCTTCTCCTCTCCCTCCTCTCCCTTCCCATCATCCCCTCCTCCTCTTCCTCCTCCTCATACTTCAGACTATGGGTGGCTTCCTCTTACCATGAGAATGAAGTCCTTTAACCCTGTCATTGTCACATCCCACTCCCAGGAACAGACCCTTCTCTGCTCTGCTCAGGCCTCTACCCCTGGCTTCAGACTCACCTTCTGTACTGTGGTCTCAATCTCCTCCTTCCTTCCAGATCCACTATTTCTTCAGAGTCCCCCACCCTCACCCCCACCCCCATCCCAATGTCACTGCCCTGAGCTCAGTCTCCTAGCTTTTGCAATGCAAGCATGCAATGGGGACCATGCTCCTCTGCAGGCAGACCGTCCCTGGACACTGAGAGGTTGTTTGGGCAAGGAAAATGCTTGCTGCACAAGCCTAAGGACTGGAATTTGGATTCTCAGCCCCTCATAAAAGCTGAGTGTACTGGTGTGTGCCCACACTCCCAGTGCTGGGGGTGCAGAGGCAGGGGAATCTCTGGGCCTTGGACGCCAGCCAGCCTAGCCAAATATAAGCTCCGGGTTCTGCAAGATGCTGTCTCAAAAATAACTTGAAAGACCAGTCAGCTCGATCAGCAGGTAAAGGTGCATTCTACCAGGCCTGAATGCATGGCAGAAGGACAGAACCAATTCTAAGTTGTCTACTAGCGTCTCTCTCTCTCTCTCTTTCTCTCTCTCTCTCTCTCTCTCTCACACACACACACACACACACACACACACACACACACACACACACACACACACACACACACACACACACGGAGTGGGTTGTAAATCTGTTTTTCCTGCTGGCCACTAAGTTCCCAACAATAATGATTCTGACACTACTTATTTAATAATAAATGCCTTGATTTCAAGCATTGGCTCTTCTCTGTCTACATCATAACTTAAAACATCGCACTTATTTTAACTTACATTCTGCCACACGGCTGGTTACCTGTGCTCAAGTACCAAGTGTCTTGCTAGGTGAATGTCCTATGTCTGGTTCTTTCCCAGAATCCTTTCTACCTCCCAGATATTCCATCTCCTATTTCCTGTCTAAGCCCTAGGCCATCAGATCTATTATTGACAGGTGCTACATCCATACAGACATAAGATGTTATCTCTACAGCAGCTAAGCTAGTTTTTCATGGACGGTGGAAGTGCCTGCACTCTGGGTCTGTGTGTAGGATTCTCAGCTCCAGATTTTGACGTGGGATGTGACTGTAGCCACATGAATTCTCTTCCTCCATCTCCTCACTGTAAAGCAAAGAGAGTTATCTGTGCCTCCCAGGACTACCAGTGGGAGCCTAGAACATACCCCCTAAAATTGAATAATTTTTAAAATCCTTAAGATGGTTCCCTCAGAATAACAATTGACTTTTCTCAGGTATGCACAAGCAGGCCAGCAGCATCATTGCCAGGACCCCAGCTTCTGATCAACACTTCTGTAAGTATAGGATGTGCTAAGCTGGGTGCTTTTATGATAATGCACCTTATCAGAACAGCAGATTTAAGAGCCCTCATAGCCTATCCTGGGGCTTATGCCTGCAGGGAGAGAAAGGAGAACCCTTTCCTACATTGATACCTATCAGCAAATGACTCTTGCAACAAGAAAGTAGGTAGGAGCCACACAGTGAAGCACCCGTGTCGACACAGTTCTTCAGAAGAGAGGGCATTGCTTGCAAAGAGAGCACACTGTTTGGCACAGCTGCTGAGGGGACACAAGGGTTTTTCTACAAGGTTCTGGCTCCTCTCCAGCATGAAACCTTTCTTACCTCCAGCACTAAACTTTTCTCAGACTGGATGCCCCATGTCTGAGATGGTAATCAGCAAGTGATCAAGTTGATGCCTTGAGCTGATGACTGAAGAAAACTAGTCAATGCATAGCTGCCAAAGGGGCAGGAGACAGGTGGTCCAGTTGTTAAGACTATAGCCAGAGACTGCAACCTTCGTGACTTGGTGTGCATTAAGTTGGGGGGGAGGGTATAGGAAAAGCTGAACTAACTGTGCATCCTAACTCTTCAATGAACATGGGAAGGCAGGACCAGACCAGACCAGACCAGACCAGACCAGACCAAACCAGACCAGACCAGAACAGACCAGAACAGAGGGATTGCAGGGGTGACCGAGGACAGGAAGAAAAGTGGACTGATGGGAGTGAGCAGGGCATCAGGCTGCCATGCCCTTCCCAGGGAGCACTGACTCCACCCAGCCCACTCCTGACCAGCCCACCATGAAGATGCCATCTAGCATCCAAAGGAAACACGCTTACAGAGTTTTGTCTCTCCAGTTGTCTCCAGCAAGCCCCAGCGGCAGGACTTTCTCGGCTCCTGCTTCTGCCTCCTTAAGCCTGTATTTAATCATAGACTAAAGGTGACTCCCTTGAGAGGTCAGTCATTACACTAACGATCCCACATGACGAGAACCCGAGCATGCGTGCAGTGAAATATATGAAAAAATAAATAAGAGGCATTAATATTTTATTAACAACCTTTAAGACCTACTAGAATAGAGTGTATTACACCAGTAATAAAAGGGATCATAACATTACGGAAACAGCAGTAAAAACAATTGCCTTCATACATTGCAGGAGTTTTCAGACCGAAGCCCCGGATGGCCACCTACTGCACAGGGTTTTGTTATTACAGTTGATGGGCTGATGGGCACACCAGGGAGGCTTATGCCAGGGACTCCCTGGCCCTGTCTGCTCAGGCTGGCTTATGCTCCCACTCTCTGGAACCTTCTGGCAGCCTGTTTCCTAGCCTGCCCTCCCCTTGCCTCCCCAAATCTCAAAATCTCAAATGTTCTCTTCCTACCTTCAGGGAAGCTGGAGGTCAGCTTTGCTGTATGGTTGCCCAGGCCACTAGAGTCCTTAGAGGACGCGTTCCACCCCCAGAAGACCTCACTAGGGGCATTTCCTAGCGAGATTGCATGCTGACTCCTTGATGTTCTTTGGGAACTCTGTTCTGAGCGAAAATGGGTCTTAGGTGCTGTCCTAGCAAATGGGACACAGGCAGCTGTCTAGCTGCACTGGGGTACCAACAGCAGAAGCTGATGGCCAGCAGGCCAGTTCCAGAAGGAAAAATGAACTTGGTTTCTCAACCCACACCCATTTTGCAAGGTTTCTACAAGTTTTTTTGATTGGCTCACATCTTAAACAGCAAGATACACAGCCCATAAGAGACTACTTCTTCACTGTCTCAGAGGGCATAGGTTCTCAACATTCAGAATGCATTCACCCAGTGATGGCCAGGATCTTCACATCTAGATGCTCTCTTCCAAAATGACCCCACTCTACATAAACTGGAACTGACCAGCCCTCCCTGCCCAGCTGGGGTAGACTCCATTCTCATTACCATCTCTCTGAATCTGACTGCCCCGGGGAACCTCCTGAAAGAGGAGTCATTCAGTATTAATGGGTAGCTCATTTCACCTGGCTGGAATAATATCTTTAATGTCCCACCAGGCAATATATGATGGGATGTCCTCCCTTGTAAAGGCTGAATAGGAATTTCCTTTTAAATGGTTGGTCAGGTTAGCTCAGGTGTCTCCCAAAACAATATAGATTATCCTTGTAACCCCTTGGTTGCCTCTCAGGAGTTGAGAGTAAACCCCTAGGACTGAAGACACTATATACTTAGAACTCAGGACTTGGATTTTTCAGTTGGTCTAACCTGAAAGCCTCTTTCTTGAGGAATATCTTCCATGGTTAAAATAATAATAATAATAATACAACACAAGTTGCCAAGGGAGGGAAGCAATCAAATATCCCGACCCAGTTGCAATGATTGTGAGCTATGACAAGTAGCAACATAGCAAAAAGGTTCAAAAAGTGCCATTGACATGCTGGTGACAACCAACTATCTAATTGGACTTGAGTCTTACTCAACAGGAAGGAAATCCTTCTGGGTACTGGAAGGCTTGCCAGCTCTCCAGAGCTAGTAAGGTCACAGACCTTAGAAAATAATCTCCTGCCACCACCTCACTAAGACCAGAATAACTCCTTCCTACATCTTACCCGTTAGTCTACCCACAGACAAGTGTAGAGACCACCTCTCAGCCAAGAAGCCTCTCTCCACAGCAAATGAAAAGTATTATGCAAAAGTACAACTAGACAGAATGCAGAGACTGAGGGATTGTAGGGAGCCCCATCCTTGTGGATTTATCTACAGCACGGTCTATCTGTGGCTCAGGAGACATCAGAAGAAGGGGCAATGGAAAGACTGTAAGAGTCAGATAGGAAGTTTTCAGTGAAAAAGACTTTCCTAGAAATGGCTACATAAACAAGAATAGAATAATGAAAAAAAAAAAACAATAGATGTGTTAACATAGAAGGGGAAAATTTCAAGGGACCCCGCCCTTGGAATAGGAACTACAGGCAACAATGACTATTAGGAGAAGGGGGATTAGCCTCTTTCAGGGATGAGCCCCGTATTGGTTGCCCAATGCAGAGTAGTCAGCACTGAAAATCTATGCACACAAGCCACACCACCAGACTCACAAGGTTGTATCGCTACATTTATTATTACACATGTATGCATATATGTAGGCATATGACTGTGTGTGTGTACATGCATGTACATGTGTGTGAGTGTACGTGAGTGCATGTGTGTGTGTGTGTGTGTGTGTGTGTGTGTGCAACAGTCATAATCAAAGACAGAGGAGGCTATCAATTTGAGAGTGGGTGGGGACATGGAGGATTCCTGGGAGAGGAGGGAGGGAAGGAGGGTTGTAATTCTATTTCAACTAAAATCATCATAAAATAAAAAAGAAATAGATGAATGTGTTTGACCTAACATGCACAAAGTAAGGGGTGAAACACAAGCTTTATATCCTTAAGGAACATCCAGGCAGAAATCTTCCCTTTTAAAGACTGGGTATCACTCATTGTGCATGGACCTTACTTGTATATATATGGATTCACACTCACTTCTCTTGGGATCATCTATTGCTTGCTCTCCCCTTCTCTGTCTGCCTGTCAGTCTGTGTTTCTGTCTCTCTCAGTCTCTAACTGTCTCAGACGACCTCCTGCTGCATGCTGGATTTCAACTGCTTTTATAGCATGCCCACCCATGTTAGGAATGGTGTTCTGCTTTTCTTGGCTTAATGATTTAAATACCTGGAATCCCCTTGCCTTTGGACCCAAACTGAATGCCCACTATTCCTGTCTGTGGAGGTGCCAAGTTCTAAGTGACAGTGACGGGGACCCAGAGCTTGTTCCACTCACTATGGGAAATCAGGGAACTTAACTCCTTCCTTAATCATGGGAAGCAATTTGTTGCAGTCAAGCACTTTCTCTGTGTCTTGTATCTGACTTTATCTCTCTCCATCTCTTTTTTTCTTTCTCTCCTCTCTC
Organism: Mus caroli; assembly: GCF_978045245.1. NCBI lineage: Eukaryota > Metazoa > Chordata > Mammalia > Rodentia > Muridae > Mus > Mus caroli. The sequence goes on from NW_028227269.1 coordinate 105,325,107, forward strand.
CCCCTTTCCTCTCTTCATCTCTCTTTCTCTCTGCATACACAGACACATGTACACCCCCTCCAACATGCATTCATATACCCCGCTTGTTAATTCTACATCTCTAGAGAGCTTCAACCCACACGGTGCCTCTGTGGTACCTACCCACTTAGAGCTCTTCTCCTGTCCCTTATGTAAAGAGCCTTCGAGCTGGTGGGTCAGGGACAAGCTGCCTGGAAGAAGAATCTCTTGTAGGGTGGCATTTCTGAAGTTCTCATGGGTCTTTCTTCCTGAAAGCCTGGTGGGTTCCTGTCCCTAGGGTGGCCACACCAAAGTGACACAGATGAGGGCTTTAAATGGTTTACATTGCATGTCACAGTTTAGGAGTCCAGGAATGACCAGACCTCCTGGTCCTGTGGTGCTAGGGACCCTTGCCTCAGGCATGAGCAGGCCTGGTCCTGAGGTGCAGTGCGAGGGAGCCCTCCCTGCTCCAGGCCCCTCCCCTGGTGCCTCTGGCATTGCTGACTTGGGAGCAGCAGCATCTCAGGATCTGCCTTTGTCTCCCTTGGTATCTTCATGTGCTGTGCACCCCAATGCCACCCTTTTATTAGAATGCTCGCCCCACTGGATAGGGCACCCACCTCTCTCTAGTATGGCTCTTCAATGACATTTGCAAAGACTTTATTTTCACATAAAGCCACATTTGGAAGCTCAGCCATGATGCAGCCTAAGGTAGTGAGTGTCCTTTGTTTTTGAGTGTGGGACACCCACAAATCCTAGGCGTGCATACTCCTTCACACCTGGAGAGTGCACTCTCAACAAGCCAGTCACAGACCACACCTCTGAGAGGCTGGGAAGTCATTCAGCCTCATCTCCCAGCTCCCTCTCTGCGCCTGGGGGTGAGTGCAGTCCCGCCCATGCATTATTGATGGACCCCCAAGCTTGCCAAGCTGCCAGCCTTGTGCCTGTGCCTCTCTCTCTGTGTGTGTGTGTGTGTGTGTGTGTGTGTGTGTGTGTTGCTTCACAGAGGGAAAGGGGCAGACAAAAGGCCTTTGCAATGATGCCTCTCTGGTTGCTTGGGTTCCTGCTTTCGTTTTGAACACATCCAGACTGTTTTTCAGGGCACAGTCCATGGAACCTTAGCAAAACAGGAGTTGCTTCTGAACCCCATTGGATAAATACAAGAGGAAAACAATGTCTAACACACAACACCCTGCTTTCAGGGTCCCAACACAGCTGTGTTCTTCTCACATGCCTACTTGATCCCATAAGACCAGGACCAGTGTTGTGGTCCCATGACTTTACATGCCTCCCTTGATGCCCTGACCCCCTTGTTTTCTGCCTTCCCACCCCACCAATGCTCACAAGCCCTCCTCAAAGGCTCAAACATTTACAGTTGTCAAATGCTTAAATATTTATACTCTGGGCATCAAGTGAGGAAGTGAATAATACATGGTAAGGTGGAAGCCGCCTTAGATGATTTCTGTAGGTTTCTTCATCCACGGTCCCTTTGGTTCCAATGCAAAAATTAATTAATTAGTTAGTTAATTAATTAAAATTCTTTCATTAACATTTATTTTATTGACTTTTAGGGGGCTGCATCTGTGACAGCGGGCAGGTCTGTGTCACTATTGGTTTAGGAAGCTCTGTCCCTTCTGCTTTTTCTGCTTCGCCACTCTGTCCAGCCATGGGTCCTCAGATAGGCACAAGTCTCTCGGTGTAAGATGGCCTCTTCCTTGATTGTTTTTGAAAATTCAGAAGGGAAATCCTTCTCTTCCTTTTTAAACTCAAATCCTTAGACCAAGAACGAAATGAGCCCTTGAACGTGAAGGAGTCCACCCCTTTCCCCAGACTCTCCCATCTCAGCTCTGCCACGTGCAAAAGCTGCTGGTGCTTTCTCTGATTTTCATAGTTGAGGATGCCTTAGAGTGCGTGAGTCGATTTCTCAAGGTGCACAGGAGGGACATGTTGGATCTTGGATTTGGACGCTACCTGTGGTCCTGACAGCACACCTCTCATTACACTAGACAAGTATCATCAAGGGGTAGGCAAGATAAGGAGACAGGTCCCAGCAGGCTTGACCTCGTGGAAAATTTGGAAGAAGGTGGGGAGACCCCGTGTACGGGGTGTGAGGGCCACAGAATGATTGCTTAGCCTCCAAAACATGTTGGCCTGATGCCTAGTATGATGTGATTTTGATATAGGGCCTTTGGAAAGACATTAGGTGTCTCCTGAGTAGGGATAGCACCTTTCTAATTAGCCACAGTCACAGTGAAAAGACCTGTCTGAACAGGAACTGGGCCTTGCCCTATACCAGGTCTGCTGGCATTTTAACCTTGGACTTTTCATCCTTTAGAACTATTGGGCATAAGCCACCCAGGCTGTGACAGTATGTTCCAGCTGCTCAAAGTGACCAAGGCAGGACAGTGTTGAAAAGTTAAGTGCCATTACAACAAATGCCTTAAATGGTGGAGATGGTTTCAGACCTCCATAATGATAGTGGTGGGAAGAGCTTTAAGAATGCACCAGGAGAAAAGGTGACTGGCAACAGCATGTCATCTCTAAGAGCAGGGACCTCTGCTCATTGGTGTAGTCCATGGATCAAGATGATCAACATAAGAGTTGCTCAAAATATGTGCTCGAGAAGGGGATCTAATGGCCTCCTACTGCAACTTGATGTCTTGGGGTGGGGTGGTATCCAAGAGGGGCTCCCCCTTCTCTGAGGAGAAGAAGAGGGATAATAGGGGAAGGATCTGTGGGGGTGGGACTGGGAAGAGAGGGAGGAAGGGGGCTGTGATGGGCCTGTTAAACAAATTAATTAATTAATTAAAATATGCTTGAATTAACATGTACAAAAGGCAGTCATTCATCAAGCAAGAATAGAATGTGCTCCACAAATAATACTCAAGGTAGAATATTGACACTCATATCCTGACAGTAACCAGCAGGTGTCTAACTGGAGTTAAGGCCCATTCAAGAGAAAACCCAGACCTTTTACTGGAAACCAGCTGATGTCCAGGACTAGTTGATCTTGGTTCTCAGAGGAGATTCCGCTACGATCACTTCATTAAATCAGTACAATTCCTACCTGCATTCTAAATACGGAGCTGTATACCCAAAGAGAAGCATCGTCCTCACCCCTCCACAAAGCATCTTTTACTTTGCAATATAGGCCATTATAGAAAGCCACAGTCATTCAAAATGTGGGGGGAGGGGAGGATGGGGGTGACATGATCATGTGGTACCTAGCCCTGATGGATACTATGAATCTATGGATCAGAGAACAAAAAGATTGTAAGAGCCAAAGGAAAAGGCTGTTTGCTGTGAGATCACACCTCCTAGACATGCCTGAGCAGCTTCACCCATGTGATCGCACAGCATGGCTGCCTAAATAAATATCAGCATATAGCTAACATGGAAAGAGAAAATCTTATGGGTCCTCAACCCTAGACAAAGAACTGTGAGAACTATAGGCAACTATGGATTGCTAAAAATGGATGAAAATAGTCAACCCCATGGAAGACCTCCCACCTCAATGGTTAGTCAATACAAAGTAGTTAGTCCTGAGATTATATATACATAAGTAACATTATCTGGACTAAGCAGACTATATTTATATATGTAGAAGTGCATATGTGTGTGTGTGTGTGTACCCATTTATTTAAAAATGATGAAAGAAAAAAGAGACCAGAGATCATGCATTTGAAATGGGACGATGCATGGGAAGATTTGGAGGAAAGAAAGGGTAGGGAGAAATGGCTTGATTATATTTTAATTTAAAAAAAATTCTGTGTCTGTGTATGTGAGAGAAGTGGGGATGGGGTGGGAATTGGTGGAGAGGACAGGCTGTGTTCATCCAAAGCCACCATATTAGTGCTCTGGGACGAGTCAATGAGTCAGCAGCCTGATCCAGGTGAGAAGAGCAGCGGGTAGAAACTTTCAAAATGCTCGGGAAGGGCTAGCTAGTCATATTCATGTGTCCCAGTGCTATTAAGGAAGTACCATTGGGCCCACAGAATAGTGGAGGACCTCTGGAAATAAGAGAGGTTAAACAGCATGACCAGGCCCACCCAGAGAGCCTTAACTGCCCCCCCCCCTGTGCTTTAGGAGCCTTGCTGTGGTGTGTCATGCAAACACTGAGTAGCTGTGGCATGGAGGAGTTAGAGAAGGCAGTGAGAGAGACGCACCTCTGTGCCTGGCGGTGAAGGCATTAGAGCAGGTTGTTCCTGTTGCTTCGCCTGCTCCCTTTCATCCCGGGCTCTGTGCGCCCGTGCTTGCTCTTTACTGTTGGTTAAACTGTGGGAGATAATAAACCAAAGACATCCCACGTGAAAAATCAATACTCAGGTCAGGACTCTCGCTTGCCAGGGAAGATCTAGTCTTTTCAAGCACAGTTTGCTGGCAACAGAGTCGTGTCTCTAAAGCCCCGTTCTTGCCCTTAAGTGCTCAGAAAAAAATAGCCCACTCCACTGGCTCCCGGCGAGGCCAGGCACACGGCAGAGGGCCTCTGTGTTCTCACATCTCTCTCTCTCTCTCATCCTTCTCTAAAGAGAGTAATTGCTAAGCCACGGAAAGCAACAGAGATTTATCACCAGTTGCCAAAGCTCGCTGATAAGTTCAAGACCTCGTGCTCCCCACAGCAGCAACCACAGCACCGGAAACAGGAAACCGGAAGGTGGGATGGGTACAGGGCAGGAGCTGGCATGAGGAAAAGATGAAGCAGTACCTGCCTGGAAGATTAATCCTTCCCTTAGTCCACTGCTAAGGCAATAAAGGTTTTATGATTCATTTCTTCCTTGATAATGGAGGAGACAATTAGTAATGGCTGGATTGATGGTATTTGTTGTGCTAACTCAACCAATAAAGTATCCAACCAATTGTGCTCCGAAGCAGCCTCTTGAGTAAGAGAACGGAGGCTTTAAAACAGAACTGAGTCTGCAGCGCATCGCAGACACAGACAGGGGTGCAGATCTGATGAGGGCCACTGCAGACTCAGAGATGGCAAGTGATGTCACCCCCTTTAATCTTCCTTGAATTAAAACAAAGGAGGACCAGCCGGGCTCAGTGGTGAGTTCCAGGCCACCTTGGCTATGCAGTGAAAACTTTCTCAAGAAACAAAACTAAGTTAGATAATAGCAATATTATAACATATAAATGGCTATATATAGAACTATAACCAAGTACTTACAGTAATATTAAATCATTAAGTGAACCAAAGGGCCGGTTTCTCCCAAGTTCGTTTTCTTAGGGACACACATACCTCCTGCTATGTACCATGGGCCCTCTGGTTCTGGTGAACGGTGGCTTTTCCCTGTACTTATAGGGTGGATTTTAGAATCTGTCTCATGCCCATCTGCCCCTCTGTCAGCACTGTGTCTGACCACTCCTCTGGGAATGTTAGTGGAATACTATGCATGTCGTACAAAGGAGCCACGAGGGAGGCTCCTGTTGCCTTCTTCAGAAATATTGCAATGTGGTGATTACAGGATGGGTGTACAGTTCAGCGAAAAGTCAATCATACCGATGGTGACATTAGAAAGACTCCAGTAAGTATCATGTCATATTCAAAATAACCACACACAGACCTGGGACCTGGGTAGATTGGGACTGTGGTCCTAGCTTTCAGGAGTCTTAAACAGGAGGATTTCTGTGAGTTCGAGAGCACAGTGAGTTCTATTACAGCCAGGCAGCTGAGCTCCTTGGTGAGTTCCAGGCCACACTGTCTTCACAGTGCAAGCTTTCTCAAAGAGTGAAACTAAACTAAGTTAGGTAATAGCAATATTATAACGCATAATGGCTGTAGAAATATAACCAAGTGCTTACAATAATATTAAGTGATTAGAGTATATAATAAAAACAGTTACAATCTCCAATCTACGCTCAGTTGACTTGCAAATGATCAGGTTTACAATAGTGCACAGGCAGCCCCACCCACCCCTTGTTTTTAGCTTTCTATAAATTCAATACATAAAATGGGGGGGGGGGATAATGAAATACCCAATTGAAATGCCAACCATTTAAGTACTTTATTTTTTAATGCACATACATTTGCTGCCACATAAATGTTCACAAAACATTCAATGAATTACATGCACTATTTCTTTATTATGGAATAGCCTTTATGTTATGTGATTTCACCCAATTGCAGGGTAATGTAAGCTTTCTGGGCATGTTTCAAGTATGGGACTTAGCTAAGCTGTGCTGTTTGATACATTAGGTGTGTTAAATGCAAATGTGACTTAGAGTATTGTTCATTTGTGACATTTCTCAGTTGTGGTGGGTGGCTTTCTTATGTGGAGTAGGCACACTTGTGGATTGAAACCAAATGACTGACATGGGGTATTGTCCTGTTTGCTCCTCCCGTGCTGCTGTAACACAGAAAGTCACCCATCCAATAGATAAGTAAAGATGCACAAAGAGTCCTTGCTTCACGTTCTGGAGCCTGAAAGTCAAGGTCAAGGGGTCAGACCTAATCATGACCTTCTTGTCACGTGGCAAAACTGCAGAAGTGGCACTGGGAAAGAGAACAAAAGATCAAATTCTCAAGCTCAAGGCTCTTTATAAATTCAATCAGTGTATTCCCAGACCAAATACTTCTATGTAGGCTCCATCTCAGCACTGTTGCTTTGAGGATCGAACTCCCAGCATGCTCTTGATGGGGTCAGGCACATCCAAGCAATAGGAGTGATTAAAGCATATGGTAGTAACAGCAAGAATATGTTCACATGAGTTTTTAATAATTTTTATGTCCTTGAAAAAAATGTGTATATTGAAAATAAAATCCTACAGCACTTCAATAAATAAAAAATAAAATGCTATGACACCCACCCACTAGGAAAATTGGTGCCACGGTGGCATAGCCGTTATCTGGGTAACCAACCACTATCTGCTCAGATTTGATGACAGCACTACTGGAGGAAACTCAAGCCTGTTACTATAAACATGGCCAAAAGCCCAAGGCTAGGGAAGTCATAGGCCCTGAGAGGGAAACCACTGCTGTTGTGGTTGCTAAGTTGACATGCTGTCTAATCATCTTCCAAATATTTTTGTTTATAAGTGTAAATTAGACCTGTTGTCAGTGTCCAGCCTAGAATCTCCTTTTTGCAGTGGACGGTGGTTAATGCAGAGTCCACTGGTCAGCGCTCTGCAGTGGACGGTGGTTAATGCAGAGTCCACCGGTCAGTGCTCTGCAGTGGACAGTGCTTAATGCAGAGTCCACTGGTCAGCGCTCTGCAGTGGACGGTGCTTAATGCAGAGTCCACTGGTCAGCGCTCTGAGAATGAGTGACTGTTAAGTGCTCAGCCCTAAACCAGACATCTGTATCACAGCCCCTTTAGCCAAAGTTCAAGGGACACTGTGGGAGAGTGGGCAGGGAGAGTGTAAGAGATGGAAGTCTTGGAGGAGTGCTATGAAACGCTGCCTTCTAGGCATGGCATGTCCATGGCTCTCATGAGCTCACTCAGTCAACCTTCCAGCATGGATGTGAAGTTCACAAGGCTCCACCCCTAGTTGAGTAGCTATTGTCAGCTGATGGCTGCTGAGGAAGGAGTTATTTTTCTTTGGGGTGTGGCCTACTGGTAGGTGGCCCAGGAGAGCTGATGGATGGCCCGTCAATCAAATACTTGTAAAAAACAGTGATTAGACTTGGCGCATTATAAAGTGGGGTGTGTGTGTGTGTGTGTGTGTGTGTTGGTAGGACATGGTCAAGATACATTACACACATGTATGTATAAAGCTATACAAATAAATTTAAAATAGTCTAAAAACCAAGTAAGACTATTAGTGATTGGCACTTCAGTTGAGTGTTTCACTATCCGCCCTCCCGTTTTTATTAAGCTATCTTGATTGAATCCATTGTTTATCTAAACTGAGCCATAATTCTCAATAGAATATTTCCACTTCAGAGCTGGCACGTGGCTTAGTGGTTGTGTTTCCTTAGCGCGTGTGGCACCTTGATTTCAATCCCTGGGAGTTGCATTTAGAAGAAAAGTTTGTCTTTATAAACTCACACCAGATCCCAGTACTCATTTAAGAGTGTTTTTGGAACTCTAGTGTGCTGGTTTGCTTTTTTTGTCAGTTTGACACATACTACAGTCAGCTGTGAAGACAGACCTCAGCTGAGGAATTCCACCCTTCAGATTGGCCTGTGGGCAAGTTTGTGGGGCAGTTTCTTTATTGATGATTGACATGCGGTTAGGCCAAGCTCACTGCGGTACCCTGTGTGGTAACCCTGTGATGCCCTTGGGCAGGTGGTCTTGAGTGATGTAAGAGAGCAGGCTGAGCAAACTCTACTGATGAAATCAGTAAGCAGCGCCTCTCCATGGTTTCTGCTTCTGCTCCTGCCTTGACTTCCTCCTTCAGCTTCTCCTGATGATGACTATAATCTGTAAGCGAAAAAGTCCTTTCCTCAGGGTTTTATATCACAGAAACAGAAATCAAACTAGGAAAATTGATAAAATTATTATCCTGGGTTTCTGTTCCAGATCTGTTGTCATGACACAAAATCCTGCTAACAAGCAACTTAGGAGAGAAATGGTTTATTTTAGTTTTTATTTTCATATTAATTTTTACCACGGGGGGGGGAAGATGAAAGTAGGATCTCGAATATCCACAGTCAAGAACAGAGAGAAATGGACACACAGATGCTGTTCACTCATTTACTGGTCAGCGCTCTGCAGTGGACGGTGCTTAATGCATTACTCAGCTGGATTTCTCCTCTTATATTCTTTAGTGTGCCTAAGGAATGATGCTGCCCACAGTGGGCTGGATCTTTCCTCCATCAATTAAGAATCAAGACAATACCTTGTAGACATGCCTACCAGCCAAAATTGTTGGGGTAAGCTTTATTTACATTGTGTGGAGTATTTCTGTATTAATTTTCAATTGATAATTCCATACCCACAGAAAGCTAAGTGCTGTCAGGATTTTGGTATTGTCATTTCTATGGCCCATCACAGGGTGGTTTTCTATTTTGTAAATATTCATCCTACTTTACCTGCCTAATGGCAATATAGAAGTGTATCAGAGGTTGTCTAGCTACTGATTGGTTGTAATGAAGATCTGACAGCCAGTCGATGGGACAGGAAAGAGGAGGGTGGGACTTTTGGGCAGCAGGGTGATGCAGGGAGAAGAAAGCAGAAGTAGGAGAGTTGAAAGCAGACACAGAAAGGGACAGACATGGACCAGATTGGAGCAGAAAACGATATAGAGGTAGGCATATATCAGGATGATGTAATGTAGGCTAGATGAGCTACCTGGGAGAGCGCCCCAGTAAAAGGCCTAAGCTTTAAACTATTAGCACCCGCTGTGTCATATTTATACCTCTGGTGGGTCTGAGAAAAGTCCTACTCTACAGCAAGATGTAAATAATTCCTTTCTGAGACCTCTTGCCAAGTGATTCTGTCAAGTTGACAGTTAAAACGAACATCCCATTCTCCTAACTTAAGACCTTTAAGTGATTCCTCTGGCTGCAGGCTGCAGCACTTTGGTTCTTGCAACTTTATAGCTCAGCTGTTGCTCTCTCCTCTGGAAGCCACCCCAGCAGGACATCACACTTCCCTTTCCTCCCAGGATTATGGTGTGGCCCTGAGAGTCTATTAAGTTTTAGTGAGTGTAAACTCAATCCACACTTCAGGTTGCTCCAGTGAGAAACATAAACTTGACATGGTGTAACACAACATTCTGAAGACCAGGCAGTTGTAATGACATCATTTGGGTTTGGGCAAGTTTGTTGTCAGGTTCTAATTTTTTCTAAGTTGGACCCAAACCCCATGTTGATATTTAGGAAACTGAACTTTCCAAAACTTTTAATTTTTCCTTTCAACAATCCATGAAAGCAGGACAAAGGGAAACAAATGAGGAACTTCAGCTGATTCGCTAAAACTTGTAACCAGCCCATGATGCTGGTGAGGCAGTCCCTGTCCTCATTTCCACGGTTAAAACCCATCTTGAGTTATTTAAGCATTCAGCTTCCTTTGCCCTTGGCTGGGTTCCTCTGAGGCCCCTGACTTGGCTGTTAAAGTCATTATGCCCCAGTGTGACCCAAAGGCAGAGTTCTGTTCAATGATGATGCAGAAACACATTAGCATCCTGTCTGTCACAGAACTAAAGCCTCTGCAGGAGCAGCATGCTAATAAAACATTCAGCTCTTGGGAGCTTTCTGTGCAAATGTGTGTCTGAGAAAGTAGCCCCAGACTCAACAGAAGAGGTGTCCGAGGAACTCTGGACTTCATACTAGTCATGTGGACTTGATGCCCAGTAGCTTGGGGCTGTTAGTCGCAGATAGCTTCAGGTTAAATGAGGATAATAAGCCCTGCTTGTAGCATATAATGGAAACTTAGTTGTGCACTCTGTAAAAGTACTTCCAGGTCTCAATGTGTAATGGGAGAGCATAGACACTTTGTTGAGCATCTCACTGTGTAGCTCCAATTGACCTAGAACTCACCATGTAAACCTGGATCTCACAGGGATCCTCCTGCCTCTGCTTCCTGAGGACTGAGATTAAAGGCCTATGCCACCATGCCTAGCTAGAGCTAAACTTTTAAATCTAGTTTTTCAAGGAGTCAAAGATCACAGAAGTAAAACCAGGGTACCAGCCCAATGAATTAAAAATTGAAAACAAAAATAAATGTGCAAGCTGAGAGATATAACTAGCATGTTTAGCACAGCAAAGGAAATGATAAAATGAAGAGCCTGTAGATTAGGAGAAAATAGCTGCGACCCATGTAGAGAATAAAGTGCAAAATGTGTAGGAACTCACACACTAACATAGCAAAAGAAAAAGTTCAAATAGCCCAATTAAAAAATAGGTATAGGGAAAGATTTCATCACAGAAAACTGAAAATGGCTGATGGGTAATAAAGGCTGATACTATTCAATGCCATTAATCATGAGGGACGTGAAATGACATTTACAATGAAATACCACCTCCTACCTCTTCAAAGAGCCTCAATCAAGAAGACAATAACTACAGGGGTTGGCAAAGGTGAGAGGGAAGGGCACACCCACATTGTGTGCTGGATGAGAATGTGGACTGAGGAAGTGTCTGTGGGAAACAATTCAGATGCCTCTCAGGAAACGAAAAGCAGGGGATGGGGAGATGGCTGAGTGGATGAAGCACTTCCTGTCCAGACTGATGGCTGAGCTCAGATCTCCAGAACCCAAGCAACAGGTCAACAGCAGCACAAGTGTAAGTCCAGCGCCCTTTCTAGGAGGCAAGAGGTTGACACAAGAGATTGGCAGACTCTTGAGGCCAGCTAGCTGGGTTCACACAGCAACAAGAGACCTTGTCTCTAAAGAGGTGGAAGAAAAGGAACAACACCTGAGTGTCTTCTGACCTCCTTATGTATGGCATAACATTTACAGACTCACAGGCACACACACACACACTCATTCATTCATTCATATACTCACATACACACTCACACATACCTTCATACACTCACACACCCATACACTCACACACATTCATATATATACACACACACACCCATACACTCACACATCCACACACATACACTCATTCTCTCTTTCACACACACACACACACACACACACTCACAAGGAAATGAACAAGAAAGAAGCAGAAGAAATGATGAATAGAACTACTCGTGACCTAGTGACCTCTTTTCTGGATCTGTTCTCACAGGAATTCCCTTCCTGGCCCCTGTTCCCTGCAGCATTATTCAGGACATGAATGCCACCAATATGTCTACCAGTGAATAAATGGGAAAAGAAACTGCGGAATGCACATTCAGTAGAATATTTTCTAACCTTGAAAAGAAGAGCTTGCTATTTACAACACCATAGATGGACCTTGAGGACAATACACTCAGGAACAATTATGCTATGTTCCTACTTTATGCGGCATCTAAAAAGACTGAATGTATAGAAGATTAGCGCGGTAGCCAACACAGTGGGAATGGGCTTGGAAAACGGGAAGCTTTAGGGCAAAAGCACCAAACTTCACAAGTATATAGATCTAGTGTAAGAGGTGAGCACCACAGACAAAGGTTACCTGTTAACAGGATCTCGCAGCTAGGGAGACTAGGTGACTCTTGCCATGAGAAAGAAAAGCAGGAGAGGGGAACAGAGGTGATGTCTATGTCAGCTCTTTAGCTATTGAGGGCACTAGAATGCACACATACGCACATATGCACCACACTCATGCACATGTCTGCACGCACAAATGCACACGTGTGCATGCGCGCGCACACACACACACATACACACACACACACACACCAGTAAGAAAGAGGATAATTGTATTATCCTCAGATAACCTCTAGTGATGTGTATGACTGTGCACGCCTGCATTGGCTTGGAAGGACACCAACCTTCTGGTCATGTGTCAGAGCTGCTGAAATGCTTTTGAACAAAGATGAGTGAGACATGAATGTGGCATCTGCAGTTAGGACATCGTCATAGATGGCTCTCCAGGGGACACACTTGAGTGGTCTCTGGGTACATGCCTCCTTATAGTTGGTCCGTGACACAGTGTTAGGAGGCAGATATGGCAAGATGCAGAAGCTGATGGGTGGGATCAGACTTTCTCTTCACCCATCCACCCATCAGCTGCAATGTAAAGTATTTTGGAGTCTTTGTGATCCTGTGTCATTGGGGTCTTCACAATGCTATGAGCTCGTGGTCTCCACCCAGATGTAGAGACATGCAGAATTCAACTGTCTACCTATCACTGGGGAGATGTTCATGTGACAAAACACTGACATAGAAGATGTAAAAGGTGTGTGTGTCTGTGTGTGTGTATGTGTGTGAAGGTCATTTTGTGATAGCTACGAAAATATGACTTAGTGTTTGAGGCATCTACGTTTCCAATGGGATCCTCTGCTTGGGTCTTATCATAAATTTTTCAACTAAACAAATTATTTAGGCAAAACTCACTTCTTTTAAAATATTGATTATGAAGCATACTGGTGACTTTGACAGGAGCTAGAAACATAGCCCCGAGGTTAAGTAGCAATTCTGCTTTTACAGAGGACCCCAGTAGGATTATGGATGATCATATTGGCCAGTTCAACCTCAGGAGCACCCAGTGTTTCTGGCTTCCTGGAATGCCTGCACTTGCATGCATACACCCAAAAAGAGAAACACACATACCTCAATGGCTACTGGGCAACACAAGGTGGTCAATAGTTATTTTTAAATGCTTTTAAAAATCTAATAGTCAGCGTGAGACTATCCATTCTTTGGTATGCTGAAGTTTCAGAGGCCGAGTTAGAATAAATGTTTAAAAATTGTAGAGTGTGTGTGTGTGAGCATGTATGCATGTGTGTGCATGTGTGTGCATGTGTGTGTGTGTATGTGTGTCCTGAATGCTTCAAAATATTTACATAATGTGTGTATGTATGCATGTGTGCATGTGTGTGTATCTATGTCTTTCCACTTTGTGTTGTTCATCTGGAAAATTGCACCACAAAGGATTTATCTGGCTTTGCCAACGGTCTCTTTCTTTATAGAGTCATTTGCTGTGTAGTGGGTCATCTATAATATGGTATTCCACATAATCAGAGACTCTGGTCATCCCACTCTCGTTCTGTGAAGTGCATTCTGTGTTGTTGTTACTTACATAACCGTCTCTCTCAACAGAATGCCTCTCAGAATACATACATCCCTGGCACTAAGTGACATACCATGTGGTCCGAGTGAATTCACACAAGGCTCTTCGTAGTCAGAGGCCTCTGGCTGTGTGAGACAAACATGAAGCTCTGAGGACACAGGTGACCAGTCTAGATAGGCCACATCTGTTCCTGCATCGTCACCCTTCGGTGGCATCGCCTTATGCTAACACTGGCCTCATAAACAATCATTTTTGTTCTCCTGGATTAGACGTAGTACTCAGCAAATCACAGTTCAAGCCAGGAAAGAAGATGGGGAAATATTAAAAGCTACTTTTTTTTCTCTTTTGAAATTTTTATGTGTTTTAAGACTGGAAGTAACTGTCTTAAAGGCCTCTGGGGCCAGATCAGCCTACAAATAGCCCACGTAACTGTCAACGCATGCCAGGGAGATACTGGCACCTTTCAACAGAAATTTCCCCATCTATTCTCCAGGTTCAACACTCCCACCCTGTGGGAAATGGCATGACACTGCTTTCAGGCATGGTTGGGGGCCCAATGATGCCAAATGGCATGCATTGGCAGAAGAAATGGGAAATGGGGTCCAGGAAGCCACTAGCTGCATTGACTCCTTTGATGTCATAAAAATAATCCCTCCCTGGAGTCTACTGGTAAGGAGAGTTATTCAAATGATGGATTTTCATAGCATTTTAAACTCCAGATAAGGAAAGCAGGCCTAGCAAAGACCTGGGGTGTGTGTGTGTGTGTGTGTGTGTGTGTGTGTGTGTATGTGTGTATGTATGTTTCTATGTGTGTGTCTGTGTGTGTCTCTGTGTGTGTGTCTGTGTGTGTGTCTGTGTGTGTCTGTGTGTGTTGTACGTGCACATGTGAATGTGTATCTTTGCAATAAAGACAGCAACAGTCATGCTGGGTGGGAAGACATGAGAAATGGACATTAGGAAAAATTCCCCAAAGCAAAGTACAAAGTGGAAATTGATGGTGCAGATAGGACACCCTCCAGTGGCTTATGCCTCTCCAACATTGAACAAATAAAGGCAGAATGATAAGACACATTTACTGAGCCTTGCTATCCCATGCACATCATACTCACTGGCTCTTTGTACAGTCATAGACACCTCTGAAGCAGGCTTCCCAGGCAGCATTGCACTTTGGTAACAAAGGAGACCCAGAGTGGGTGACACCCTCCAGTCACAATGCTGCTAACTGATACTGTCAAGAAGAAACTTTAATTACAATCTGTGAGCTCAGTCCTCCGTCACTCTACACTCTGGGTTACACTCTCTGTGCCTTTGATATACGTTCAGAAGAAACAACTATAGAGTTGTAAGAGTCACGGAGGCCAATCTGTTGGTTGCCGTTTTGTCCTATTGACAGTGCCCTTTGCCTTACAGAGCTTTGCAATTTTATGAGGTCCCATTTGTCAGTACTTGATCTCAGAGCATAAGCTATTGGTGTTCTGTTCAGGAAGTTTTCCCCTGTGCCCATGTGCTTAAGGCTCTTCCTCACTTCCTGTTCTGATAATTTCATTGTATCTGGTTTTATGTGGAGGTCCTTGATCCATCTGAACTTGAGCTCTGTACAAGGAGATAAGAATGGATCAATTTGCATTCTTCTACATGCTGACCGACAGTTGAACCAGGACCATTTGTTGAAAATGCTGACTTTTTCCCCCTGGATGGTTTTAGCTCCTGTCTAAAAGATCAGGTGACCATAGGTGTGTAGGTTCATTTCTGGGTCTTCAATTCTATTCCATTGATCTACCTGTCTGTCTCTGTACCAATACCATGAAGTTTATATCAATATTGCTCCTTAGTACAGCTTGAGGTCAGACATTGTGATTTCCCCAGAAGTTCTTTTATTGTTGAGAATAGTTTTTGCTATCGTGGGCTTTTTATTATTCCAGATGAATTTGCAAATTGCTCTTTCCAACTCTATGAAGAATTGAGTTGGAATTTTGATAGGGATTGCATTGAATCTGTAGATTGCTTGTGGCAAGATGGCCATTTTTACTATGTTAATCCTGCCAATCCATGAGCATGGGAGATACTTTCATCTTCTGAGATCTTTGATTTCTTTCCTCAGAGACTTGAAGTTCTTGTTATACTTTCACTTGCTTAGTTAGATTCACACCAAAGTATTTTATACTGTTTGCGACTATTGTAACAGGTGTTGTTTCCCTAATTTCTTTCCTAGACTGTTTATCCTTTGAGTAGAGGAAGGCCACTGATTTGTTTGAGTTAATTATATATCCAGCCACTTTGCTGAAGTTGTTTATCAGGTTTAGGAGTTCTCTGGTAGAATTTTTGGGTTGCTTAAATATACTATCATATTATCTGCAAATAGTGATATTTTGACTTCTTCCTTTCCAACTTGTATCCCTTTTGACCTCCTTTTGTTGTCTAATTGCTCTGGCTAGGACTTCGAGTACTATATTGAATAGGTAGGGAGAGAGTGGGCAGCCTTGTCTAGTCCCTGATTTTAGTGGGATTGCTTCAAGTTTCTCTCCATTTAGTTTGATGTTGGCTAATGGTTTGCTGTGTATTGCTTTTACTATGGTTAATTATGGGCCTTGAATTCCTGATCTTTCCAATATTTTATCACGAAGTGGTGTTGAATTTTGTCAAATGCTTTCTCAGCATCTAATGAAATGATCATGTGGTTTTTTTTCTTTGAGTTTCTTTATATAGTGGATTACAGTGATGGATTTACGTATATTGAACCATCCCTGCATCCCTCAGATGAAGCCTACTTGATCATATTAGCCCAGAAGCTCAGAATACCCAAGATACAATTCACAGGCCACATGAAGCTCAAGAAGAAGGAAGACCAAAGTGTGGATACTCTGTTCCTTCTTAGAAGGGGGAACAAAATACCCATGGGAGGAGATACAGAGACAAAGTGTGGAGCAGAGACTGAAGGAAAAGCCATCCAGAGACTGTTCCACCTGGGGATCCATCTCATATACAGTTATCAAACCCAGACACTATTGTGGATGCCAACAAGTGCTTGCTGACAGGAGCCTGAAATAGCTGTCTCCTGAGAGGCTCTGCCAGTGCCAAACAAGTACAGAGGTGGATGCTCTCAGCTAACCATTGGACTGAGCACAGGGTCCCCAATGGAGGAGCTGGAGAAAGAACCCAAGGAGCTAAAGGGGTTTGCATCCCCATAGGAGGAACAACAATACCAACCAGTATTGAACCAACCAGTACCCCAGAGCTCCCAGGGACTAAACCACCAACCAAAAAGTACACATGAAGGGACCAATGGCTCCTGGCTGCATATGTAGCAGAGGATTGCCTTATTGGACACCAGTGGGAGGTGAGATCCTTGATCCTGTGAAGGCTTGATACCCCAGTATAGGAGAATGCCAGGACAGGGAACCAGGAGTGTGTGGATTGGTGAGCAGGGGGAAGGGGATAAAATAGGAGGTTTTCAGAGGGGAAATGAGGAAAGGGGATAACATTTGAAATATAAATTAAAATATCTAATAAAAATTTTTTTTTCAAAGAGGCCACCAGGTTACCTCTGTAGAAAGCTCCTCTCTGCTGTTATACATGAAGTCTGTCCTGGGTTGCCAGGGTTAGAACCATCACCTGTGATACAATCATATAGTTGCCTATGAAGCCATTCTTCATATGTCTAGGCCAAAACCAACCTCCATGTTTTATTTGTGTGTATGTGTGTTTTCATATATATGAATGTGCATCCATGTGTATGTGCATGCATGTATGCATGTGAGTACACATGTATGTACATGTATGCACACAAGTGTGTGCTCACCTGTGTGCAGTTGTGTGTATATTCATTCACACTGCTTATTCAAAGTCATCAACTGGCTAGACAAAGCCAACCACTCATTTTGGCCTTGACTGTGGCCTTAGGAGTAAAAAGGATGGTTTTGCAGCTTTGTCAGGGGAAGATAAGAAGCAAAAATTACTCTGATGGTTCCTTCCAATGCCTTGGTTTGTTCTGCCCACCCTTGATTCGCACCGGGCCCTGGGTGTGGATGTGGCAAAGTTCTTTGCTGAAGTTGAGGACAAGGTTAGGAATCTCAGGCTTTTGTGCTGCCCTAGAGAAAACCTCCTTGTTCTTCCTTCACCTGACCCTCTCTAAGACTGCTGGTGAAACTGCTTCAGACATCATAACCTGCAGATCTCTTGCCTTTCACCAGTGGTCATTTGAAAGAAGTCAGAGAGCCAAGAGGTATTCCAAGGTTCTTGCAGGAGATTCTTCCCTGGGGTGGAGATATTGACCACTTCAGGTATCCGTTGGGAAGAATTGATTCATCGAATCAATTTGCTAAGGAGAAGTCTTTAAGCAGTAAGAGCAGAGGAACGGCCTGCTGGCCATAAAGAAAGAGCTTCACTCTGGTTGAGAAGAAATAAGAGAAGACAAATGTTTCCTTTGAGCATGGAAACACAAGAGCATCCTCTCCGTATCTGTAAACTGTTTTTAAGTCTGTAAATGATGCCCTTTGAGAGAAGAATATTAAGTTTCCAGGTTATAATGGACCTTGGCTCGATAGTGTTGTGTTGTCCCTTCCAATTACTCTCAACTAATCCCTTTTCTGTTTTCTGTCCTCAAGTTCCTCAGGCCTTCCCCTTTCTTTCAGGGCTGTCAAAGGTCTCATAATCGAATCCTTTCTCTCAAGTTCAGGTACATGCACCAGCTAGAGCTGTTTCCCCAATACCAACCGCACAGTCTTTGGCCATACCATCTCCCTTGCCTATGGAATGGCGACACCCACAGTGGACCGTGTCTTCCTCCACTGATTAAATTAGGACAGCTATCCGATCGGTACCCAGGCCAATCCCATGGAGACAATCCCTCCCTGAGGTTCTCTTATCGGATAATTCTAAGTTGGGCCAAGCTGACCATGAAAGCTAAGCAGCACACAAGTGAACATATCACCATGTGAAAACACAATGAACCAAGATTCAGTGAACATGGGCATCTACAATGATTGACATCACAGCAGAGTGTCAATTATTCTGTCATAGCCCTGTTACTGACTACTAGGAGAAGTTGCCATGACGTCATCAGTCACGGGAAAGCATTGAACCTTATTTTGCCTACAAGGAAAGTCATGCCATGACGTCTAGGGAGTGCTTACAGCTTCCACACCACTGTAAGGTTGATAAAATGTTAGATGAGGAATGGCAAACCAGGGTCATCTTAGATGAATGAGTCAAATGATGGCAAAGAAAATCTTTCTTATAGTATAATTTTAATTTATAAGGGCATGAAGAAATATATTTAGGTCACTTTTTGGGCAAATGCCATTGTGGAAAAAAAAAAGTCCTGTCAAGAGGTACCCATTCTTGCTAAAATTGATAGAAGAAGATTTGTGGGAAAGGCCTACTTAAAGTCTCTATGCCTGGTAGTAGAAGAAACTTGATTATTATAAAGCTGAGTTTATGGTGGGAAAACCAAGTGACTGTCACCAAGGAACATGTCCCTAACCATCAGGTGTATTATCCAGGTATGGAGAAGGACACAGGTCACCTATAAAGTGGCTGCCGGACATGGGTTTCATCATGAGGAAACAATGGATTATCCCAGATGAAGGTATTCTTTCTCATACAGTTGGCTTGTTCTCTTTCCCATGGAGAAAGACTGAAGGCTGCTCCAGATGTCACGAGACAAAGAAGTAGTCTCACTAGCTAAAAGCTGCCATAATCTGGGATTCAATCCCCTACCAGAGCAGAAAGCTGGCTGTCAGAGACGAGGGATGTCTGCAGACCTGTGATATTAAGTGTTTGTAGGTTAGTTTAGCCTTGTTCTGCATTCTGTGAATATGACCACATAGGCAAGTGGAGAGGAGGGTATATGATGAGATTTTAAAACTTCTTTCACAACTCTTTTTAATAAAAAAAGTTTTAAAAAATTCAAAAGTGGAAAAAGTTAAACCTTTTTAATTAAAGAGAAGGCTAACTGGCTTAGTACTCAGTGCATTAAAAAAAAGATACTCAGGAAATAACATTTATTTATTATTACTTTTAACAGAGAGAATGGCTGGCTGAGGGTGTTCTCAGTATAACCCATTGTCCCTGAGAAAACCCACGTAGTCCTCAGAAGGGCAGAGCGAGGGGGAGGGAGAGTTGTTTCTACGACTGCCTCCAACTTCAAGGTTGCTGAGGGACTCTGTGGATGAGACAAATGTGCTGGGTTCTGGGAAGAATGGTCCCTATTCTTTCTCACAGAAAAGAAAAAGTGCACAAAACCAAATTCAGAGAGCACAATAAGTCTTCAACAGCCTGTTGCTATCAGTCACGGCATTGTGAAGGCCGGGGTGTTCAGGGCCACAGCCTGAAAAGGCAGGCAGCTTCCTCATTTCCTGGGCAATTCACTTGGAATCACATTGTTTCTGTGAAAAGAAAAGCCTAGAGTTGGGAAGGAAGAGTCCAGAGCACACCTGCAAAACCATCCTTCTAGCTCAGAGGAGGACGGGCTCCAGTGTGGGGCATGTCCCCATGACAGAGACACAGGATTCAAAAGCAGCACTTGTGAACATTCTGCGCCTTACCTCTTATTCCTTGGGCAATGAGATAACCCTCCCTTGGTTTAAACATGAACCAAGACCCAAATTCTCACCCTGGTGCCATCGCACTGAAACCTGTGTTCTGCATCTGCACTGAAGAGGATGGGGGAGGCAGGAGCCACTTTGGATCTTGCTGGTTCTCTGGCTTCAAACCATCCTGGAGCTGTCCAAAAACATCCTAAAGGACTTTGTGTGGCCCATGATGCTTCTAACCCAGTCTCCCCTCACAGCTCTCCCTGCTTGAGCATTGACCCAGAAATAAGGAACTGCTCACTGTCACAAGCACACATCTTAAAACCTGTGCCCTTGTGACAGTTCAGTTCAGAAACCTGCTTTCCCTAGAAGTCTTCTACATAGCTCATCCAGGCTCTCAAAGGAGCGCAATTCACCCTCTGCTCCATGTAACCTCTCTGAGCTACAACAGCTGATCCCCATCTGTATGGCTGTCTCCATCCTAGACTTTGAGGTCCTTAAATGTGGGAGCCGCACTCAGCCCCTCTCTGTGGTTCCCACATGAAGACCACTTGACAAAAGCATTTGACAATATGATGTGATGAGATTTAATGAACAGTGCTTTGTGGCACACACACAACACACACACACACACACACACACACACACACGTAGTTAACATTTATGTATTTATAAGTGGCAAGTTCATTCTCTTTCTGTTTCTCAAATCATAAATCATCGGGTGATGAAATGTTTATAAAATTTTATGAAATGCAGCACATAATAAAGAAATGCCTATGAAAGAGGAATTATTTTACACTAAAATATATCATTTATTACCTTCCATAAACACACATCTGCTCAAATGTATTTCTTCACTTCTACCAAATGGGTTGGCAGGAGGGATGGGCTGTGGTCTGAAGGTGGGAGGGGCTTTCATAGAATTCCAAGTTAGTTCACGTAGACAGATAAAGTTTGCGCTTAGAAAGAGCAAACCTAGCTGGTCGGTGGTGGCGCACGCCTTTAGTCCCAGCACTTGAGAGGCAGAGGCAGGCAGATTTCTGAGTTAGAGGCCAGCCTGGTCTACAGAGTGAGTTCCAGGACAGCCAGGGCTACACAGAGAAACCCTGTCTCCAAACAAACAAACAAACAAACAAAAGCAAAACAACACAAACAGAAAGAAAGAAAGAAAGAAAGAAAGAAAGAAAGAAAGAAAGAAAGAAAGAAAGAGAGAGAGAGAGAGAGAAAGAAAGAGCAAACCTCACCTAGTCCAGACTAAAAGAACCTATGGACTGTAATGAACAGATTTATCAACTAATTAAAACAGAAAATCACACACAGGCAAGCTCTCTGAATATGTCCCATTTACACACCTATGTTACCATGTGAATCAACTGGTAATTTATTAATAGAACTATGAAATTCCACACATATGCTAAAAATGATGCTGAAAAGAGGGATTACGTCATTTTAAATGACCTCCTACTTATTTAAATGGTATCTCAGCTCAACTCTAGGAATCACTATCTTGCCCGTATCTAGCTAAACCACTAACTCTTCCCTGCACTGACCGCAAACTCTGTTTCTGTTTGTCACCTTCCCATCCCACAGTCATCCCTTGAGTGGCCACCATTGTGTCCTTGATGAGACCAAACAGTTATGTGCCCACTGACTCCTTGCCTAGTATGTCCCTGCACTGTCCATATACTGTCAGTGTGTTGCTTATTTTCCCATGGTTGTGATAAAATATCCTAACCAAAGCAACTTAAGGGAGAAAGGGTTTATTTTGATTGACAGGTCTGGAGAGACAGAGTCCATCATAACAGGAATCATTGCAGCAGGCAAGGAGGGCATGGCGTTGGGAGCTGGAAGCTCGCTGGCTGGTCATATTGCTTCTACGCTTAAAAGCAGAGGGTCAACAGGAAGTGATGCCAGCTCTGCCTGCTAAAGGTTCACCAACCTCCCCAAACATTGCCATCCGATGGGGGCCAAGTGTTTAAACAGGTGAGCCTATGCGGGAAACTTCACACGCAAACCAAGGTATCACCATATAGATCTTCCAAATGTCATCCGTCACTCTGTCCTGAAAGGAGCCGCAGATTTGTGGCCTCATTCTGCCTTTGGAAAAAGTGCATGTTTACTTATAGCCAATTTGTTTGCCTCTGGTCATGTCTTCATATAGTTCTTCATCCATCCCCCAATAAGCTCAAACAATATGTGTGTGATAAAGACCACTTGCAAGAAAGGATATAAGACCCTAAGGTCCTTGGAGAAGAAGTTGACTGTTCTTGATGTTGACATATGAGAGGCCCAGGCATGAGGGGACTGGGTGTGAGAACGTGATTCATTGTGTCCTTACATCTCTGCCATGTCGTCGAAATAACAAGGGTTTGGAGATTCTGGAGATGGACTGGCATTGAAAGCAAGTTGTACCATATAACGGTATCAATTCTTGGTAGAAGCTAGCATGTTTTCTCATGGCAAACCCATCCAACAAAAGCCCGAGTGGAGGAGAACCATTATAACCAATTTCTTTTTATGCACCCTGTCAATTCAAGGGTCTTTACTTGTTACTTGCTCAAAAACCTCTGAAATTCCTCTGTTGTACTGAAATAACTTCATGGTTAATACCTGTCAACTTTTGATAGATTTTGAAGCTGCTTGCCACAAACGAGAGGAAGTTGAAACAGTACAGACATCCAAAGCCAGGGGAAAAGATATCCCAGAGCAGCCATGTCATTAGATCCTGCACAAGGTGATGGGAAAGTTCCCATACTAATCAAAGCACTAAATTAGATTTGAAGGGAGGTTACATGGCTGTTTGTACAGAAGCTATGGCTGCCTGCCTCGACTGACCTAACATGTCATGGGCTAGCTTGTCCTCCGCCATGAAGAAAGCACACAGCTGCAGTGTTTGATAACCGATCTAATAGGGAGTCAGACATCCCTCTGTTGCCCAGGGTTCATTATGCCCTATCACCTTAATAAATGCCCTCATCCTCTGCTTATTCAGCCGTGGCCTGGTTCTCTGACTTGAATTGCTTGGGACAGCCGGGTCTCCTGTGAGTGACTTGTCGAGTTATATTATGGGACCTGACCTACTTTGTACAGGTCTCAGACTGTGGTGAAAGCAACACAAAGCCCATAAATGTCTTAGGATGTCTGGAAGGAGACATCATAGACTCAAAGAGGAGACTTGCACGGTCCATCGTCTTACCCTCTACCTCTTCGCACTGGGTCTGCAGCTGCTGCATCCTGGAAGAGTGGCCAGCTGGCTGCCACCCACACACCGCTGATAACGATCCACTTCCTGCTTCCCCCATTTATGCATTCAGCGAATATTTATTGATCACTGATTCTGTGCCAAACTCTGCCTTAGGTGTTGGTGTAGAACAAGATCAAAGGAGATGTTGTCCAAGCAGCATGTAGGCAGACACTCCCAAGGTTGCGAAATCACAAATGCTAGACATGCTTTTAAGGGACAGCGTGAGTGGAGTCTGAAGTCAGTGGAGCAGTGTGGGCCGAGGGACCTGAGGCGAGAGGATGCACTGTGTATGAGGCGATGTCCAAATGCTAAGAGCAGAAGGATGAGTTAAATCAAGGTGATGGGTAGATGAGGCTTGCAGCAGGAAAGATGGAAGTGGAAATTCAGATGCATGAGGGGACTTGAGGAACCTCAGGCCAGCATGACTGAGTTAACAAGATTAAAGGAGAGCTGTTACCTGGGTCCTGTGGGGTCCTTCTGGATTTGTGGGTCACACTGATAGCTCTGGTCTTTGCTCAGCAAAAGAATGACAATTCTTTTAAAAATACTATTTGGGTGTGTGTGAGAGTGTGTACTTGTGTGTGTGCATGTGTGTGTATGTGGTGTTTATGTATGTGCACATGTGTGTATGTGCACATGTATATATGTATACGTGTTTTGTATATCTGTGTGTGCGTGTATGTGTGTGCACGTGTGTATCTTCCAGTGTGTGTGTGCTTGTGTGAGAGTGTATATCTGTGAGTGTGTATGTGAATTTGTGTGTTCATACACATAGTATGTACTTGGAGGTCAGAGGCCTCTCCTTCCCCCTTGCTTAAGAAAGGGTCTCTTTTCTTCCCTAGCTTTGTGTATCAGACTGTCCTGAGAGTTTCCAGGGATTCTCCTGCCTCTCCCACCCATCCTACCAGAGGAATACTGGGGTTTTAGGTGTATGGTACTGTACTCAGGTTCACTTGGGCTCTGAGACTCCAAACTGAGGAGCTAAGGCTTGTGCGTCAAGTGTCTTACTAACTGAACCATCTCCCCAACCCAATCACAAATGTTTCAAGTGGGGGAGAATGGCACTTAATGAGTGTGTGGGCCAACTGAAGAAGCATAAACACCACCAGCTCTTATTAATCAGGATGTGCAACATTGGGTCTTCCTGGAGTTTCGTGGTGTGTGCTCCACAGTGTGTGCTCCCAGTGTGAGCTCTTAACTCTCCCGATTCACAGGGGAGTGTTACAGGGCCACCTTTGATCCTTCAGACTTCGTTCTTTTCCCTTATTCTTCAATAGTTTTATTTTTCTTACTTTTCATTGTGCTTTTACCCAAAGGTGCCAATAGCTATTCCGGCTAGATCAAACCCAGAAAATCAAATGATTTCTAAAGTCCATTCTGATTCACTTACAATCTGCTACTGGACACCTCAATCGACTCCAAGCTCCGTAGGCTGGAAAAGCGGACAATCCATCAGCCTGCCCTCAGGGACCTCAGAGGCCTCGGTGGGCAGTGGCAGGGCTAGAGCTCCCAAACAGAGAGCTTATTTGGCTGGCTCAGTGTTTTGGAGAAACAAGACAATGGCTGGTTTCCATTAGCAGGGCGTGTGCTGTCTAGAGGCTCCCAGGCCCCACCAATCTTTCCTGTCACACTTGATTGATGACACTTGAAAATCACTGAGCTGGTCCAGGGACAGGAGTGAGGCCAAGATGCTGGACTGGAGAATGCACACAGAGAGGGAAGCAAAGGTTGTTAGAGACGCAGGGAGACTGTGGTGTATAGAACAGCCTGGGATAGTACCAGGTGTGCATCTGTGTGTGCCCCCCCACCGTGTATGTGTGTGTGTGTGTGTGTGTGTGTGTGTGTGTGTGTGTGTGAGAGAGAGAGAGAGAGGAGAGAGAGAGAGACTGTCGAAGATTCAGTGTCTTTGCCCTCAAGCCAGGCGTGGGTTTGATTGGCAGTTCAGGCGGCAAAGGCAAATTTCCATACACAGAAGACAAAGAGAGTAAATTAAAGACTGACAATATAACCACACCCAAGTTCGGCATGCAAATCCCTCTGACCTGTCTCCTCTCACTCCATGCATCCTACTCTCCCCCTGGTTTTCCCAGCCTAGAAGTTCCAGTCTAACTGTCACTCAGAGGGTTTAAGTCTCCATCTTCTGCCCTCCTAGCACTTTGAACTCACTCTTCTGCATTGCTCTTGCCTGCCTGGGCCTCCCTCAGAGGTCTGCACTCATCCAAGATAGACACAAATCTGCTTTGGTACTTTGTGTCCCTCCAGCTAAAGCAAGTTGAAGATCAATCAGAACTCTGTCACGAGCCAGAAAGAGCTCAAAAGGTAGAACTGAGCAGGAACTGGCGAGTGAACCTGGCTGGGAGCGATCTCCGTCAGGACACAACATTGCTGGCTAGAATAGAAGCCGATGGTAGCCTCCTCTGACAAGATTATCTTCTGTGTGTTCAGCCGAGATTAGATCATTTGCTTGTTCAACCAACTATTTACTGATCGAGGGTTATAAAGTGTCAACATAGCACAGGAATAAAAATAAATAAATCATCGGAGCAAGCCAATGGGGTACAGGAGGAAGGGATCTGAGAGAAATATCCCGTGTACCCCGAGTGAGAGGTGGTAAGCTAGTCTCCCTCCTCCAAGGGGTCATGTGACAAGTCAGTATCTGTAAAACCCTTAGCTCACAGAAAGATCAGCACACAGGAACTTAGAAAGGAAGGAAGGAAGGAAGGAAGGAAGGAAGGAAGGAAGGAAGGAAGGAAGGAAGGAAGGAAGGAAGAAAGAAAGAAAGAAAGAAAGAAAGAAAGAAAGAAAGAAAGAAAGAAAGAAAGAAAGAAAGAAAGGAAAAAAAGGAAAGAGGGTACCTGCTGATCACTCAGGCTGCTGGTTTAGACTGCACATTCCCAGGCTGGGAAAGTGGATAAAGTGCTTGCCACACACACTGGGATGACTGGGATTCTGAACTCCAGAACCTATATAAAAGGTAGGTCAGGCATAGCTGGTACCTATAAATCGCATTCTGTGGAAGACAGAGATGGGCTCTTCGATCAGACTGACTAGATGAGCCAGGCTCAGAGCTCTGGGTTCAATGAGAAGAACCTGTTTCATTAAACACCTGAAGCCTGTCAATGCTGGACTTCCATGGGAATGGCCATACGCATGTATAAGTATGAGGAAACACATGTGGGCCATACATGTAAACATACACATGTGTGCACTCACAGCCCACACTCATACCCAAGCAAAAACAATGCACATTCCTGGGCTCCACCCCCAAGCTTCTTACTTAGGTGTGGATGGCATGCCCAGAACCTGAGTGGCGATGAGGTGGCCTTTGCAGCATGTTCTAGCAGTTCAGCTTCAAAGATAATGAAGTCATAGCTTGTCACACAAATAAGGCATCAGAGCTCAGATCGTGTGCTTAACCAGGACTCAACTCAGATGAGGTCTTCTCCAAAGTGCTTCAGGCAGCCCTACCATCCTGCTCTCCTTTCTCTGGGCAGATGGAGAACATCTTTCTTTCTTTCTTTCTTTCTTTCTTTCTTTCTTTCTTTCTTTCTTTCTTCCTTTCTTTCCTTTCTTTCCTTTCTTTCCTTTCTTTCCTTTCTTTCCTTTCTTTCTTTCTTTCTTTCTTTCTTTCTTTCTTTCTTTCTTTCTTACTTTCCTTTCTTTCTTTCTTTCTTTCTTTCTTTCTTTCTTTCTTTCTTTCTTTCTTTCTTTTTTTGAGACAGGTTTCTCTGTATAGTCTTGGCTGTCCTGGAACTCACTCTGTAGACCAGGCTGGCCTCTAACTCAGAAATCCGCCTGCCTCTGCCTCCCGAGTGCTGGGATTAAAGGTGTGCACCACCACGCCTGGATGGAGAGCATGTTTCTTAAAAGCAATGAACAAACATGTCATTACAAAGTGCCACACAGGAGAAAATGATCCAACATCCATAATCCCGAACAGAAATGATCTACAAAAACGACCATCCAAGGCTGTGTACCTGTATCCCTGCTCAAAACGGCAAACAGGCTCAACCACTCCCTCTGAGTGCCGCTTTACACACACAGGGGTAGAGCAATATTTAAGTGTGATTTAGTGTGGAAGACTGATATGGAAGCAGGCAGAGAAAAATTTATACACGGATTATCCGAGAAGCACAGCCTTCCATGAAAGAAGAAAGTTTGAAGAAAACCGGTGAGCTTGTGTTCCTTGCAATAGGAAAGTAGTTCCTACAAGCCAGAGAGGGTAGAACACTGAAGATCTATGTGACAGTCCTAGGGTAACTTAGTTCCCCAAGCACATACAACCTCTACAGTGTGACAAGGTCCTGTTGTCTGTGAAATGGGTGTAATGTTGAGAAGAAAAGAGCAATGAGGACTTGCTTCATAGCAGAGACAGAAGTGCAGGGCTCTCACCACAGGTGGGGAGAACAGACTTCTCATATAGTTATTTTATGATAAATTGATACATAAATATCATCTCTATCATACCCACCCCTCCAACTCCTCCCAGATCTATCTCTTCCTTTACAAATTTTGACATCTTTTTCTGCAATTATTATTGTTAAATATATATGCATACATGAATATATTTAATATGCACACATCCATACACACAAACGCACGTGTATGCAACCCACTGTGTCCACCCATTGCTTGTGTGTATGTATGTTCAAGGATGACCACTTGAGACTGGACAGCCTATGTGAGAGCTCTTCCCTGGCAGAAACCGATTCTCCCTCTCTCAGAAGTCCTTGATCATCTACAGCTCTTCTAGGAGTGAGAGCTTGCAATATATTGTCCCATGCCTGTTGGCACGTCGACTGGTATGACGGTGTCAGCCTTGTGCTGGCAGGTGTTGAGAGTCTGTGGGCGCATTTTTCCGGTTGTGTCTAGGGAACACGATCTAGCCAATGGTGTCGTGAGCCACTAGCTATTTGGGCTATGGTGTTATCATGCTGGAGAAGGATTTGAAGTCCCATTCGGCCCAGGTAGCATTGAAGATTCAACCAGGACCTGCGAGAATAGTTTTAGGGATGATTGTTGACTTTGGGAGACGTAACCGTTAGCCATTGGGAGGACGGGACTGGTCAGGCTTTAATGTAGCCACCAAGGGGAGAGGGAAGGAAAGAGGCTGCGTCTCAGTCTTGCTCTTGTTCTCCCATACTTTCCATTCTGTGCCAATGAGCTTTCCCCTGGAGCATGGTTGGGAGAGAACTGTGGGTGCTGACTTGTGTCACTCATGAGGGAGTTGCTTGTTTATTGAGATGGAAACTGAAAGATTTGTGTGGCCATCAGGATCTGTGTGTACCCGGGACATACTAGGTCCCTCTTTAAAATCAGAAGCCATCAAAGAATGTCTTATTGTATTTTCCTGCTTGTTGTGATAAAGTACTCTGGGGGGGTCTGGGGGAGTGGTATACTTAAGGGGAAAGATGTTGACTTTGGCTCACAGTTCAGGGTACAATATGTCATGGTGGGAAAGCCATGACAGTAGAAGTCTAAAGCTATGGGTCACACTGTACCCACAGGCTAGGAAGCAGGTAACACAGCCCTTGCTAGGGCTTAGGGCTTACCTTGCTCTTTATTTATACAGACCTTTCCAACCATCATATCCAGGTGTCTTAATACTCCCCGTAGACCTTCAGCTGGGAATAAATTCCATTTCTCAGTTTCTCCTACAAAAGAGTTGGGCCATTGTATTAAATTCTGGGCATTAAATTGGGATCCCAAATGATCCTTGCCACCTCTTGTCTTACCCTCTAAAATCCACGCTCACACCTCCAGATCCTCTGTATTCTCCTACTTTGCTTATTAGTCAGTCTGAGAGAGACTTCAGTGTTAGCTTTATTTTGCTATTAAAATCTATTCAGACCTCAGAAGTGGGAACACAGAGCCAGGCCTGGTGAGCTGCGTGCTGGGCTTACCCCAACCCAGACACCTCAGCCTGCGTGGTGCGGAGCTCATGAGACCGTGCCGGGAAAACAGGCACTGCCTTACCCTCTGACGCCCTGGCACTCCGTGGGCCACTCGCAGCAAAGGGAATGAGGGCGGGGTTGATGAATTCTCATTTTCTCAGGGACACCAAAGGATCCTTTTCCTTGGACTCAGACCAGTAGTGGATGGGTGAATCCTGTCTGGATGTGAGCCGCAAAAAATTTCCAGTGGCCTTGGATAGGGCTCAGGGAAAGTTGGATGCCTGGAAGGGAGATGTCACCAGGAACCATACAGAGCAATTTCTAGAAAGGACATACTGTGTTGTAATTCCTGGGGCAGAAATAGTTATACAAATTTATGTATACATCTAAAATATGTACCATCATGTAGGAGGATGCATGTATATGAATGTACAAATAAATATTTATCAGTTTGGATATACAACATCATGTAATGTAGATGCACATATATGTGCATATGTATTTTCCTCAGTATACTTTTATGCAAATATATAGAATAATGCATACTCGTATATAGTTATCTTTTGCATATATCCAATGTATTAAAGGTTCCACCGAGAACTGGAACCGTTTATTTCTCACCATTTTGAGGAGAAAAAAAAGGCAAAAATAGAAGACTTTAGATAAAGCACTAACTGCTGGTGTGAAAATTATTTAAAACCCAGTGACTTGACTCTGTGTCGATCTCCCTTAAGATGAGGAGGGCAGAATACGGGGAACATCTAGCTGCCAGGAACGGCATCGTGCCTTCAGCCAGTACTCCCTGACCACCCAGGTCTGGTCTCTGTGCAGCTGATAGATATGTTTTGACAAGTTCTATTAAGTACAAAGACGGCCACAGGGGCAACATGTGGAGTTGATAGAGAAGAAGCAGAGAGGCAGTTCTCGGTGTGAGGCCTGCCCAAGCTACTGATGCTGATGGAGTTGGCCGGCGAGGATGAGAGCCTGCTCATTCCCCCGGTACTGAATTTCATCGGGGGCTTTGGCACCCAAGACACTGAAGAGGACAGGCCTCTCCTTGGTTTTCTATGTCTGCCTCCTGCTTGCCAGGAAATCAAGAAGTTTTCAGAACCCTAATTGGCTCTCTCTAGTTTATTCTCAGTTGCTATGTAATTGCTAAGGCCGTTCTGGTTGGAGCAAGTCCGGATCTCCCTCCACCATCTCAAGCTGGACCATACCTGTCTTTGAAGCTTCTTAGGAGCAGAGTTGGCAAGCACACCTGGGCTGATTGCTCTTGCGTCTCTCTCGCCGTCTCAAGTGTGCCCACGTCACACACCCCCCAACCCTCCAGCCTCCGCCCCGAGCCCTCCTAAACAAGGTTTGGCAAGAGCAAAAACAAACACTATTTTACAACATTTTTGGACTCACTTCCAAAATGCAAAAGCAATTAATCAGCAGTGTCCCTGAGACCCTGCACAATGTGGCGGCTGCCTCTGACACGAAATTTGGCTTTGATGGGAGCCCAAGAAGCACGAGAGGAGAGCCCAGAAAGCGCTAATGGGCTTTAATTATTTATTTGTTTAGAAGACTGGACTTGAACTTAAGCTGTAAGCATACATAATCCCTCTGGGTTCTTCCAAACAGTGAGGCGTTTAGCTCCCTGCCGGAACACTCTGTTTGGAGAGAGCAGGGAATGTGCAGCCTGTCTGGCAGGGATCCAGAGGCATCCTCTCTCTGTGTGTGCTTGCATGTTGAAGCAGGCTGCGTTCGGGGCCCGGGAATATCTTTGAGCCCTCCATAAAATTAGCCGTTTCTAACTCCTCAGTGTCTAAGCTGCATTTCTAGAGGCTCACGGGTAGAAGTTCCCCGTGCTGGATTTCCTGGTGGTTTTTATTGAAATCACAGTGTCTGGGAGACCACACCATTCTACCACATGTGATCAAGACGCAGAGCATGGATTAATGACTCATCTCCGTGCTGGGACAAAAACGCTCAACAAGAGTGAAACTTAAGAGAGGAAGGGTTAGCCCGGCGTGGTGGCGCACGCCTTTAGTCCCAGCACTCAGAACCAGAACCAGAACCCAGAGGGATTATGTATGCTTACAGCTTAAGTTCAAGTCCAGTCTTCTAAACAAATAAATAATTAAGTGGCAGAGGCAGGCGGATTTCTGAGTTCGAGACCAGCCTGGTCTACAAAGTGAGTGCCAGGACAGCCAGGGCTACACAGAGAAACCCTGTCTCGAAAAAACCAAAAAAAAAAAAAAGACAGAGAGAGGAAGGGTTGACGTTGCCTCACCGATTCAGGGCATAAAGTCTGTTCCAGCAGGGGACATAGAGTGGCAAGACAATGAAGCAGCTGGTCACAGGGAATCCGCACTCAAGAAGCAGAGAACAACCAGTAGTGATGCTCAACCCATCTCTTCTTGTTCTGCGTGGAACCCCAACCTGCGGGATGGTGTTGCCCACAGTTAGGTGGGTGTGGTGGTTTGAATAGGCATAGCCTTCATAGACTCGTGTGTCTGAATGTTTGGCCATAGGAAATGGCACTACTAGGTCTGGCCTTGTTGGAGTAGGTGTGGTCTTGTTGGAGTAGCTGTGGCCTGGTTGGAGTAGGTGTGGCCTTGTTGGAGTAGCTGTGGCCTTGTTGGAGTAGCTGTGGCCTTGTTGGAGTAGGTGTGGCCTTGTTGGAGTAGGTGTGGCCTTGTTGGAGTAGCTGTGGCCTTGTTGGAGTAGCTGTGGCCTTGTTGGAGTAGCTGTGGCCTTGTTGGAGTAGGTGTGGCCTTGTTGGAGTAGGTGTGGCCTTGTTGGAGTAGCTGTGGCCTTGTTGGAGTAGCTGTGGCCTTGTTGGAGTAGTTGTGGCCTTGTTGAAGTAGCTGTGGCTTTGTTGGAGTAGCTGTGGGCTTGTTGGAGGAAGTCATCACTGTGAGAGTGGGCTTTGAGTTCTCCAATGCTCAAACTACACCCAGAGTGCCACAGAGTCTCCTTCTGCTACCTGAAGATCAAGATGTAGACCTCTCAGCTCCTTCTCCAGGGCTATGTCTGCCTGTATGACACCTTGCTTCCTGCCATGATGATGATGGACTAAGCCTCTGTAACTGGAAGGCAGCCCCAATGAAACGCTTTTCTTTAGAAGAGTTGCAGTGATCACGGTGTCTCTTCACAGCAATGGAAACCCTAACCCATCTCTATGAACCTAATCTAGGTTTTCCTTCAGAGATGCACCCAGACATTGTCGTCTCTTCAGGGATTCTAGATTCCGTGAGGCTGACAATCCTTATTGAGCACCTTGTGGTGCCATTGTCTTGACTGATGAGGTAATGGAGGTCCTTGGAGCCTGAGCTATTCTCAGCCATGAACTTTGCCCCAGGGTTTTATTGTACACATGTGAATATTCTGTTGGTAATTCAATCCCAGGAAATTATGACAGGAGACATGTCACATCGTATAATCTATCGCTAGGGACATGTTCTAAAGTGCTGACCATGGGAAGCAGAAACGCCTGACTGCATGCAATTTCCCTTAAATACAACTTGGTTGAGATATTCAGATAAAAGAGTAGGGTATTGTTAGCCCTGTCATATAGACAGTGTCTCTGGAACTATTTCCTATCAACCCCCTTTACATGCGTATAAGTCTCAAGATTCTATGCGTATACTGTGTCTTCCACAAAGTCTTGTAAGATTCACTTTTCTGAATGTAGTGTCTTTCTTCATCTGACTTGTGGCTTCTCCCTGTGTGTCTCTCCCCCTCCCCCTCTCCCCCTCCATCTCTCTCTCTCTTTCTTTCTCTCCATCATCATGGGGCCGGAGTTAGACACCATGTTAGGCAAGGCTCTGGCACTGAGCGTCATGGCCCACTCTCTAGTGATTTCACTTTGTACATTTTCACACTTAACATTTATTTAGGTCAGTGCATGCATAGGCCATTCAGCCTTCGGGAGGTCAGAGGATAACTTGAGGGAGTCTGTTATCTCCTTCTACCTTGTAGGTCCAGGATATGAAACTTAGCTTGTCAGGCTTGGCATCGAGGGCCTGGACCCAGGAAGCCACTTCACTGGCCCTTGTTATATTTCTTTGAAAGAATCTTACTAGTTTTCTTTTTTTTAACCACTTGTTTTGAATAGTAAGTGTCTTGAAAGGTGGGTCTCAGGGTTTGTTTTATTCTTAGTTTGTTATAGCATTATTCTTGACTCACTAAATATATATGTATATGTATGTATGTATGTATATATATAATTTTCATTGAATACATGGATGCATGGTGCGTGAGCATCAGACAGATAACTAAAATCATCCATCCATGGTCACCCTGTACAGACACACACATCGCCCTCCCCTCCCTCTCTAATAAAAACCCAGATACAGATTTTGCTTTCTGTTTGCTTTAAATCGACAAAATCATATCTAAAATCCATGCCCATCCAGACCCTTACAACATGACATTATTTTGCAGTAGCATCTCTGTAAAAATGTTTGGCTAAGTCTAAAGTGAACCCGTGCTGGGCCCTGAGTGTCTTTCTAAGAGGAGAAAAGAATGAGGGGAAGAGAGAAGCCAGAGCCAAGACACACCAAGGATCTCAGAGACCATAAAAAGCAAAGAAGAGGTTAAAAACCCTCCTCTAGATTTTTTGAGGACGGGGGCACAACTTGAGGGGTATTAGTAGGGGAAGGGTCACATCTTGACTTCTGATTCTGACCCCAGAACTGAAATAGAATGGATTCTGTTGTCTTGAGGCATGAAGTTCCAGCAAACACATTGACATGAGATTTGACCGTTTTCCAAGAACCCACCTTGTCGAACAAGGATGACCTATCTGCAGATGGACTTCACCCAAGGAGCCAAGTCAGGAGTAAATTGCCCCTGGCAGAACAAGATAAAGAGTGCCTAACTGAAACAGCAGAGCTCCGAGGTCTCCCCCAGTGAGCTGGTCTCCAGTGCCAGGAAAAACAGCAAGGGGTTGGTGGGGAGAGGCCAGACACTGGATGGAAAATGGAGAACAGACAGGCCTGGACCCAAGTCTAAGTCCCAGGACTCAAGATGAGGAACATGGTGACTGGCTAAGCCCATGATGGCCTGATTGCACAGGCAGGGAGCTCTCTACAGGTCCCCAAGCTTGACTCTGATTGGCTTTGTTACTGAGGGTAAGACGTGAGGGGATAACTGGTTGGCAGGCCAGCTGAGGAACCGTGGGAATACAAACTGCACCTTGGTATATCCCTTGCTGAGTATCTGTCCCCCCCCACCCCAACCCTGTTCTAGTTACTTGTAAATGAAACCTCACTGGAGGCCACAATTTAAGTTCTTCCAAAAAAAATAAAAAGTCCCTAAGTCATGTACCATTTAGGGAACCACCACCGAGGCTTCCATTCCGTCGGTTTTAAGTTCTGGGCAGCGTGAGTAAGACATTGAAGTGCTATGACCACAAAAACCTCACTAATTCACACTAATTATCTGGAGGGTCTTCTGACTGAATGGTGAGAAATTGGATCTAGAAAATATTTTTTTTCCAAAGAATCCAATTTTGCTCCTTCAAGGACAGGCGTTACCCAGAAGTAGGCCAGTGTGCAGTTTAGCGGTGGCCCTTAGAGGACGGAGATTAAGGACTAGATAAGAGTGGCTATAATTAGTCCAGTGTGTTTGTCTGGCAAAGGGTGCTCAGTAATGCTTGAGGGTACTTGAACACCGTGTGGGCTCTTCAGGAATCCGTCTTCAGGAACGTGTTTGCACAGCTAATTGGTTGAGTGCAGCCATGGATTCTGTGAAAGTCTCGAGTTCTTGGGCAGTGTCACAGAAAAGAATGCACAGTCACTGGGTTTGTATGAGAAGTCTCAGGTGACGGACACTGTCCAGGGAGGACATTCTCCCTGTTGTCAGAGAGGCAAAGGGATAGGGAGTTGCCTCTGGTGTCTACTGAAGGCCACTCTGTGGCCTGCCCTGTAAACGTGAATGAACGGACGGTCAGTCACAGGCAACACTTCCCCTTCCTGTTCCAGGATTCAACATAATCTCCAGAGGGCAAGAGGTGTTTTCGAGCCGGGCAAGATAGCTCACGCCTTTAATCCCAGCATTTGGGAGGCAGAGACAGTCGGATTTCTGAGTTCAAGGTCAGCTTGGTCTACAAAGTGAGTTCCAGGACAGCCAGGGTTACAGAGAAACCCTGTCTTGAAAAACCAAAAAAAAAAAAAAAAAAAAAAAAGTGTTTTCGTTCATTCTCAACCTTGGATTTTAATCTCATGGTCAGCTGTCTAATATATATATTTCTGAATCTCCCTTGCCCCTCCCCCACCTTCTCCTGACCCAAATGAGACTTATTGAGTTACTATGCCATTATTTCCCATAAAAAGTACATGTCACATGTTTAACCTTTAAGAAACTACTGTGAGCCCATCGTTAGTAAACAGATCTGTTCACCAGAGTATCAGCGACTTGGATAATTGTGTCACCCTCAGAAGCTTAGCAAGGAGTGACCGTCTCCTGAGTCAAGGAGAGCTGCTCTGAAGCTTTGCTTTCTGTCTTGCTAAGAGTGTTTTTGCCTCCAGTGTGACTCTCTCTGACCTTCAATCCCCAACATGCTATCCCAGGGCTTGGGAAAAGTAAGGATTAAAAAGAGACACATGGTGATTTTCAGAGGGCCTGGGACAGAAGTGCTTGGCCCTGCATTATAGAGCCTATAGGGCCAAGTCCATGTTGTCTCTCAGGAGGGCAAGCACCTTCAATGCAGCATTGTTTGTGATGGAAAATCACAGCAGAAAACCTAGGGCAGAAGTGGGCTAGACCACCCAGTGCCACCCAGAAGTAAGACCAAGTCAGACTTCACGTGCAAGGACACCCGAAAGCATAGGTGAGGGTTCAATAGTTATGAGAAGTGGCTGCTCTTCCAGACCAGGGTTCCATTCCCAGCATTCATGTGACAATAACAACCCTCTGTAATTCCTGTTCTAGGAGATATGATGCTGTTCTCTATTATCCGCAGTCTCTAGGTACCACCATGTGGTACACGGACATGCAGGCACCAAAACATTTACAGACAAAAATAGTTGTTTTTTTAAATGAAAACATTAGTGAAAAGTGGAAATAGAATATGATTTTAAATGCATTTGAATGTGTATACAGGTTCAAAAGGCACATGAGACGGTTAGAGGGCAGCCTTGGGTCTCAAACCTTCCTCAGGTATATTCAGCCTTTGTTTGAAACAGTATCTCCTATTGGCCTGAAACTCATTGACCGGCTTCAGGAATCTGCCCATCTTCACCTCGCCCGCCATTGGAGCATCTCTGGGATTACAGGTGGGAGCGTGCATGTCTGCACACCACACCCAGCTTTTCCTGTGTGTTCTGGGGATCCAAGCCAAGGCCCTCACAATTGCGAGACAAGAATTTACAACCCAAGCCATCTCCCAATCCTAAAATGCATCCTTTAGGTCATTAAAACCCATGAATAGAGATCAAGATTTTTTTGCAAGAAATCATTCTATATCCACTGATGATGACAAAAGAGAAAAATCCAAAGGAGGTTGGGACGAAGGTGAGTGAATGCCTATGCAGAAGCAATCATGCATTGCAAACCCATTGCAGGGTCTCATCAGAGCGCCTCCCTTTCCAGTGCAACTGGAAAATGTAGTGTGGTAATGATCAAATGTGATTAGACGTCTCTTATGATTGTTGTTACTGTTATTGTTTATAGCGAATCCAGGTTCCCTGTACTTTGTTTGCTTGTTGTGTATTTATCTGTATTTATTTATTTATTGTATTGGTGTTTGCCTACTTGTAGGTCTGAGCACCACTTGCATGTCTGCCGCCTTTAGAGGCCAGAAGACAGCAGTTCCTCTGGAAGCTTTCTTTGCAGTGAGCTGTCTTTATGAACATGGTTCTGAAATATTTTTAGTCATTTGTTTTTATTATTTTTACTTATGTGTAGGTGGAATTGTGTGCGTGTGGGCGGGTGCTCATGAGTGCAAGCGCCTGCAATGGCCAGAGGCATCAGTCGGATACCCTGGACCTTGAGTGGTAGAGTTGTGAACCAACTACCGTGGATGCTTGAACCTGAACTCCAGTTCTCCAGAAGAGCAATCGGTGCCCTTAACCACTGAGCATCTCTCCAGTCCCAGGAATAGTAAAAATGGGGGAGGGGAGGTATGTCTTAAAGGAGTTTCCTAGGTTTCTGTCACTGCTGCAGATGGTGGCCATGTACAGCATCTGATCCCACACAGACAGTCCAGGCACAAGACCTTAGACGCTGGTCACAGGCTTCCAGGTTGTTTTACTTGCTTTTCTGATTGGCAGGTTGTGAATCACAGTCCCCAGCCCAGTCCTAGGGCTCAGTTAATTTACTTGAATCACTCAATTAAGACTTCCTCACACTTCCTGCTTCAGAACACATGGGAGAGAGGCACGGGGCAGGTTGGAGGAGAATCGTGGTGTCCCCTAACTCCCTCCTGGCATCCGTTCCCTGGGAACCTCCACATGGTCAACCATCCATCCCTCTCAGAACCCAAACACCTGGGGAATTCATGAGACCGCAAGTTTCCAGTGGTGATAAGCTTAGGGGTGGGGTGGGAGCGGGGCAGCTGTAAAGTCTCTCTGTTCAGAGCTTTTTTGGTTACTCAGAGTAGCATTCCTTCCTCCAGGGTGTGGGCAGAATGAGTGTTCAGAAGACCCACACTCCAATGAAGCTAAATCAGAGAACATCTTTGTGTCTATAGCAATGCTCTCAGTGGCACACTTCTTGTTCTTAGGCTTTGGTTAAATTGTTTGCACTGGGAAAGTTGCTGGCATCCTCTCATCCTGTGACCTGCATCTGAAGCCAATGAAATTCTACAAACAATGACTCACGGTACCTATACGCTGGGGCTTCTGGGAGTCCAGTGTGTGATGCATTTAGC
This sequence comes from Mus caroli, assembly GCF_978045245.1. Lineage (NCBI taxonomy): Eukaryota > Metazoa > Chordata > Mammalia > Rodentia > Muridae > Mus > Mus caroli. Next base: position 105,363,190 of record NW_028227269.1, read on the forward strand.
ACAGCTTATTCACATCCACAATCAATATCAACTCTCAGCAGTAGCTATGTTTGTAGGCTAACACTGCAAGTCTTCAAAAAATAGTATCTACGTTCCTACTAAATTTCACATGGAAATACAAATGATGTTGAACACACCATACACAGAACCTCACTGAGTCTCCATTTCCTATGGGAAAATGGAATGTTTTGAATAAATATTATATTTATTATTAGAAATGTCATATCTACACACATGTGTTTGGCCATATCTGCTTCTCCCACCCACCAACTCTCCCCAACACCTCTCCAACCATCTTCAGCATCTCTCCCTCCCATCTTCACATCCTCCTTTTTTCTTATTTATTTAATTCAGGGTTGAATTCAAACTACCTATATATGTATGGGCTTAGGGTCATATACTGGAGCACTTTACCAATAACTCCAGAAGGAGGGAATTTGATAAGGTCATGGGGTTTTTCGATCATATCAATGGCAAGTTTCTTAGTCAGGTTTCTATGGCTGTGGGAAAGACAAAGACTAAAAGCAACATGGGGAGCGAAGGATACACTTTATCTTACACTTCAAGCAGCAGACCAACACAGGGGGAAGTCAGGGAAGGAGCCCAGCAGGGCAGGAACCTGGACACAGGAGCTGATACAGAGATCATGGAAGAATGCTGCTTCCTGGTTTGCTCCCTGTGGCGTTCTCCAGGTCCCTAGGATCACTTGCCTGTGGACAGTACCTCCCCTAGTCCTAACTCCCACATCCGGTAGCTCACAGATTCCCAAAATTCAACTTCTAGGCATGCAGTGCCATTTGGTCTCCTCAGATACCGGAACACGTGATAAATAAAAATAAATAGATCTAAAAAATGTAAAAAAAAAAAATGACCAGTCAGGTGACCACACACACACACACATATACATACACAGAGAGACAGTGAGTATTAAATAAGCAAATGTTATGCTTAAAATGGGAAGAAAGAAAGAAAAAGAGGAAGGGAGGAAGGAAGGAAGGAAGGAAGGAAGGGAGGGAGGGAGGGAGGGAGGGAGGGGGGAAGGAGGGAAGGAGGGAAGGAGGGAGGGAGGGAGGGAGGGAGGGGGGAAGGAGGGAAGGAGGGAAGGAGGGAAGGAGAGAAGGAGGGAAGGAGGGAAGGAGGGAAGGAGGGAAGGAGGGAAGGAGGGAAGGAGGGAAGGAGGGAAGGAGGGAAGGAGGGAAGGAGGGAAGGAGGGAAGGAGGGAAGGAGGGAAGGAGGGAAGGAGGGAAGGAGGGAAGGAGGGAAGGAGGGAAGGAGGGAAGGAGGAAGACCTAGTTGATATTGTATATGTGTGCTGATGTACTCTGCCATTTCTTAAAATGCTATTCCGTCTTTTTCCTCCTCTCTCCAGACCTTGAGTCTACACATTGTTCACTATTCTCATTCCCGTATTTTCATGGTACTGTAGCTGAAGGAAGGTTCCTCCAGCTGCTGGTGTCCATCTATAATGACAAACACAGGTTAACATTGAGCTCCTTTGAGGTTCATCTTGTGCTTACAGTAACCTGGCAGACTTTTGTTGAGCAAGTTGGTTAGTCCATAGTAAGTTAATCTGTCCCTATCACAACCTGCACTCTCACAGGAGACTGAGTTCCCTTGGCTCCACCGTGGCTGGCAATAAGCTGGTCCTCTCTGAGTGTGACTGGCAACAAGATCAAGACTCTGTCATTGTCACTGGGCACTTTCAGACCTTCTTCATGCTCTGGTCCTCAGAGAAGAAGAGGCTCCAACCCATTTCTTGGCTTCTCTGCTTTTGCTGAAATCACACATTGAATTTCCTATCTCTGCCAGCCTCGGCCTCACTCTTGCCTTTGGAGATCACCTCGGATCACTGAGGCCTCCCTCTGCAGTGGCCCCAGTTCCTGTGGTGTCCTACCTTCCATGTGACCTTCTACCCTTCTCCTTTCACTGACTTTTGATATTATTTCAGCTCTTGTTTTCTCAGTTTCCAGGAAAGAAATGGGGAATGGCTATCTAGTTTTGATCTCTCACATTTAAGCAGAATTCACTAACAAGGGCTCTACACCCTCAACCTTGCATCTTTGGTCATGGAAGGATTGAGTAAACAGGTATTCCAATGGCAGTCCCAGACAATAAATTGCGAAGTCAATCACAAGGAACAAGGTTACTTCTGAAAACAATAATCATTAAGTGTTTTTTATCACCTGAAATTAAGGGTGCTGGCTTAACAGGTGTATTGGTTAATAAATGTGTCCTGCTGCTCACATGACCTTGTGTGACCTTTGTTCCTTGTTATGGGTTCACACTGGGCTGATTTGACTGACAGAGCAGTGAATGTGTATGCACTATTCTATTTATTCTCCTGGACACCTCACTATCTCCATACAAATACATGTACACAGCCAGGTACTTGTGTATATGGGAGTCTGTACTAGTTCCCTCAGAGGGACAGAACCACAGTGGTGAATATATTCTAAAACAGTGTCTGTCACAGTGACTTGCAGGATGGCATCCAATGATGGGTGCCTCCATGTTGGCGAAGCTGAGAATCTGGAACTTCTCAGTCCCCGACACTATTTGCCCTAGTAGTCCCAAGCTGGTGGTGAAAGCCTGGGAGATGCCTGCAAAGCTGGTTCTGAGTCCATAGATGAGGGGCAAAGAAGCTGGGTTCCTCCCTTGAAAGCACAACAGCAACAGAGCAGATGCCCTCATCAACAGGGTTAAAAGGGCAGCAGGCTAAAGGCACCACTTTCCATTGGCCAGCCTCAAATCATAGCTGCCTTGAGACGTTGCCCTCTACTCTGGAGGAATACCTCACCCCTCCCCTAATTCTTCCTGGAAATGACCTCACAGCTCTGCCCAGAATGTCATCTCTTAGTTGAGTCCATGTCCAATCAATGGACAGTCAAGACCACCCATCACAGTGTCTTAGTTCGTGTTTGCATTGTTATTTATATCTATGTTTTGCTAAAGGAAATGCCCAAAAAACACTTTTGTGAAAGCATGCTTATGTTCTCTCATTGTTAGATGTAAGCTCAACACACACACACACACACACACACACACACACACACACACACACACACACACACAAAGTCTACTAGGGTCCCAATCTCTTTTTATGTGTGGCAGTATGATGTTTCATATCTTACCACACCTGGTCAAATTGGTGTAGAAACACACCCAGTGTATTGGTTGGGTTCATGAGGTCTCTTAATGGCAGCTGGATTCTTTGACATGTGTTTTGTTTTGGCCACAGAAGCTACTGGGTAACACAGATGGCTTCCAAGGGCCTATGGTGGAGCCTTCTTCTAAGCCCCTTCCCTTGTTGTGAGGCTTCTCTCTGTCTCGCTGGGACTAACACAACAATGGGTCCCTTTTGGCAGCTGTTTGAGTTCATTATCTTCTAGGCAGACCTCCTAAGGTCTGATTTCAGGGGAGTCTGGAGAAACTCTGCCTGGCTGAGCCACTGTGCTCGTGGAGATCATTGTTGCTGTTTTAATAGGTGACTGATTTGCAACATTTACTGGATTAGAAGTGAAGTGTCCATAGCACCCCACCCCCGAATCTGGGCATTCTGATAATGGTTTGTCTTTGAGTTTCTAAAAATCGATTTATTGTTAAAAAGCTTGCAATTAAGGTACATCATATAGCTAATTAATCTAACCTCACTAAAGAAGCTCTTCCCAGGCCCAGGCTCACATCTCAGTGGCTTTCTACACAGTTGGACTATCTTAGACAATGCGGCATTAACATCTCTAAGATGATGTGCTTCAAGTAAGGACCTCTTTCCTCCCCTCTCGCTTTCCACACACATGCAAAATGCAAAATACAGAGATAAAATGAAAGTGATACATAGAGATAGAAGGCACATTTTAAATGCATTAAAAATAAGGAAACTTCCACTTTACTCTCTAGTGAAAAAAATCTGCCTGCCCCAATTCCTCACCTGGCTCTCTCTTGACATATGAAAGGTCTGTGGGTGACCCAATTTCATTAGAAGACTGTGTTGCAAGGATACTTTAATAAAGAGACTGAGTGTGGCATAATAACCACCTAGCATTTTATTTACATTTCTGAGCAGGATATTTGCTGGTGTGGACAGCAACCACAATCATTGCGTATTCCCACGAGGAAGCTCCCTCTGGCAGGTTCTGTTGGCTGACAGCTACAGGACATTTCCATCTGGCTTTAGAATGAGTGGAACCTGCAGACTCCATTGAGGACCAGCAAGGGACAGGTACAGGACCAGGGAGCTGGAAATATCCCTGGAAGGAACTAGGGACCACTGACAGCATCTTGCTTCTGCCTGCTCTCCACACTCATCCTCTTCAGGGCCCAGAAGCCAACCTTCTGGGCAACAGGAAGGCCTAATACAGTCTTCAGATGTAATTTAATCAACTTTTCCTCAGAAGGCAAAAGTGGTCTTTCTTCTTTACTCCTGAGGAAGTTACAAGGGCCTTCACAGTAGAGTTTTCTCAGGAGCTGCCCATAAAACACAGAATAATTCACCGAGGCTTATAAAATATGAAGTCTTAGGATTGCATCCCTGACTTAGACTAAGGGTATGGTGTAAATAAATATTAAGAAGACTATTTTTATTAAATAAATTGTGGTATATCTAGCCAACCGATAGATATGCAGCCGACAAAATGGCAACCTGAATTCTTCAATGGCATTGAATGTTTCAGTAACTCAGCGTTGAAAAATCTAACAGGTTACAAAGCCATGTTTAAAAACATAGTATTATTTTATCTGCACAAATATAATTAAACAATACTACTAAAATATTTTAAAGTGTTAAGCATTTGCATTTAGATTGTAGATTGTCAAGTGAATTTACTTTCTACCTTTCTTCATGCTTGATTTATAGCATAAATATATGCTCACTTTAGAATCAATAAATAAGAAAGAGGAAATACAGCTGGGTATGGTAGAACAGATCTTTAATCCCAGCACTCAGGTGGCAAAGGCAAGTGGATCTTGGAGAATTCAAAACCAGCCTGGTCTACATAGAGAGTTCCAGCTATTCAGGCTACAAAGAGAGAGCCTATATCAGAACAAAGAAGAAAAGAAAGAAAGAAAGAGAGAGAGAGAGAGAGAGAGAGAGAGAGAGAGAGAGAAAGAAAAAGAGAGAGGGAGGGAGGGAGGGAGGGAGGGAGGGAGGGAGGGAGGGAGGAAGGAAGGAAGGAAGGAAGGAAGGAAGGAAGGAAGGAAGGAAGGAAGGAAGGAAGGAGAAGAAAACAGAAAAGTTAGACTTTGATATGTTAGTATAGACATCATTACTTTGAATGACTGTCAGTTATATTCAAACCACACAGTTAATAATTTTGACAGCTCATATCCAATCAACAAGAGCCCCACACCAAAATGTGTTGCTCATTTTCAAAGAGAAATAGACAGTGATGTCCATGGAAATTCCTTATGCTGACACGAGATACTAGATGCGCAAGTGATACGAAAGACTTGCCAGGAATGAAGCTGACTGTGTAAGCTCTGTGCTTGTGCTCCCTTCTGAACGTGCCTGGCTCCTCTGAGCTTCAGCTATCCAATCCACAGTGAGGTCAGCAAAAGTGCTCAGACCACTCAGTGTTTGGGGGATTAATTCAGCCAATATTCATTCTCAAAGCATTCACCTGACACATCACAAGCACCTTGCCCATGCTTGATAAATAACTATTAGCTTTGGGATTGGTTCAGAGGCTAGAATACAAGTCTTCAGCTATTCACATAGAACCTCCTTTTAAATAAAGCGTGCTGGAGGTATGTGCTTTATAGAAACCTCTTTGTTCCGGTGTGTGTGTGTGTGTGTGTGTGTGTGTTTGAACAATACACAGAAGGCTACAATGTGACCAAGGCTGTAAAAACCATCAAAGAAAAGATGGAGTGGAAAGGAAAGGCACCAGAGAGCACTGCTTCGCTCATTTTCAGGCTATCTGAAGTAGATCTGCCTAGATCAATATTGTATTTTGAAAAATAAATGTCCAGATCCAAGGCAGATTTATACACGAAAGGCTCAGCCATGTTAATTGAAGGGTCTTTATTACCAGTTGTCCATTCCTGTTAGGGGCCATCTTTTAAACTAAGATGGCTGCCACTTAAATCAAGAATCAATTATGAATACCAATAAAACAACCCTGTCAACTCCCATTAGACCCCAGGCAGACCTTTTCTTCTCTATTAAGCAAGCAATTGCTAATCACTATTTTTATCAATATCTCAGAAACATGATCTGTAATTTACCTCCACTAAATGAATAATACCGATTGGTTCCTGACTCTAAGTTGAAAGGAATCTCCCAGGGGGGAGAAGTAGATGCCATACTCTGTCATTTCCTGTTTGCTGAGAGGACGCTAGTTGGAAAACAAACATTATTATCCCAGGAATTTAATATGCAGGTGGAAATATGCACTACTGAGTCAAAGAGGAAGTGATGGATCAAGGTGAAATGAAAGTGAGGTAAGAAATAAAAACAAGAATCAGTTAAGAACATTGTCGACGCTTAGTCAAGGAGTTTGACCAAATGCTAAGCATTGGTTTAGAAGGGACATCCTATCTTTTGCCTGGCATGTTGGGGTACCAGATGTCCTAAAGGAAAGTCTAGATGGCAGACTCCACAGTCCACAGTGAGAAGCCAGGCAGCAAGAAATTTATGTACATAGTATGATATGGTAAGACGCCATGTGTCAGTAAGATACACATAGCAGACAGTAGGAAATGCGATCAGAGGAGAATCAATGGCTCAGTCTGGGGTGAATTTATGAGCCTGGACACACCCCTCCACTCTGCTTCATGACTTTGGGAAGAAGGCAAGGGACAAAGACCTCGGCCAAGAATAACAAGTCCAGGTTGAAGTGGTGTTGTAGATGATGCGGTCCAGCCTTGTGCTTTTTCTGACAAGCCCTTCTCAACTGCTTTCCAAGGTTCTGTTTCCTGGGACAAGAGTGCGTAGTGTCTGGAGATGGCCCATGGACACGCTGAAAGTTCTGAGCCCAGAAAAATCCTTTTGAGCACTCAGCATTATCTATGACTTTACTCTCTGGCATTCTGATACCTGAAGCTTGGGTGAGTGAAGTTCATTTGCTAGTTGACTGATAGAACCCAACATGAACTTGGAAACAGAACAGGGTGTTTCTCTGCCTATAGAGGCTATGCTTTCTGCTATTATCTTAACATAGAAGTCTTACCAGGAATCTGTAACCAAAGCTTTTACTACCCACAGGAGAGCAGGTGGAAAGAAATCAGATATACCAAATTGACACTTGTGAGTGGCCAAAGGGACCTTCTTCAATAAAGCAGCTGTATAAATCCGAGAGCGCCTGTGTTTTAACTGCTCTTCTAGCTTCTGAGTGAAGTCCTGGATTCTCTGTGTGTAAGATGTGCCCTCAAGAGCTCAACATTGGAAACTTTCTCATTGTTTTATTGTCTCTTACTAGGGTATTAATAGTTAAAATTAATAGTTTCTAGCTAAAGGGTTTCCTTGTTATTAACTTTATTCCCAGACATTTCACTCCCTGACATCATTAATATTGATGATGGGAATCAATGTTTCCAATTTTGGGGGCTATTTATTTCAAAACAATGTTGGCAATAGTAGATACTTTTGTCTTACTCCAGACCTTAGGGATATTGTCCTTGTGTGCCTGCACAGAACCAATGCTAGTTTATGGCCGAGAAAGTATATGCATTGGCTTGTAGTATATCTATAATCACAAGCTGTCCATCCTCCTTTAAATGTTCATTTATGTCTTTATCCATATCTAAGGAAGTGCATCTGTCTTATAGATAAAGACAGACATCTGCATCTATTTTTTTTTTTTTTTTTGGGCAAGGAGTCTATGTGACAGACACATCACAACACCCTCATCCATCTACCTCTCCTCTTTCACTCCTAATTAGCTGATGGTGCTTCTGGTTTCCGTAGGAATTACTTTACACATCCTGAATTCTGGTTGGCCCTCCAGCTACCCTCTATGCTCCACCTTCCTGTCTTTTCCATCTCTCAATAGACAGCAATGTCCTGTCCGGTTTGGAATTATTACAATGGAAGAGCTCAGGCCACTTTTGCTCATGTCTTGGTGTCAGCATGTTTCCCCTTCTAGATAAATCCACATGAGAACAAGGACAGGGCCATGAGACTGGTGTAGAATGGATGTGCTACAAAATCGCTGAGTCATGCTCCAACATGCTTACACCATTCTACACGCCCATCAGCAATGAATAAGAGTATCCGGCTCTCGCCAGCACATGGCACGTCAGTCTTTAGCTTCACCCTGTTGAGTTTTATTTCATTAAACCTCGACTTTTTATTTTCCCAATGGCTTATAGTGCTGCAATTCCTCCACACATGTATTTGCTGTGTATGCATCCTCAATGGTAAAGTGTTTACTCAATGTTTTGTACATTTAAAAATTGTTTGCGAGCCGGGTGTGGTGGCGCACACCTTTAATCCCAGCACTCAGGAGGCAGAGGCAGGTGGATTTCTGAGTTCGAGGCCAGCCTGGTCTACAAAGTGAGTTCCAGGACAGCCAGGGCTATACAGAGAAACCCTGTCTCGAAAAACAAAAAACAAAAAAACAAAAAAAAATTCTTTGCATTTATTTTATCATATGTGTGTGTTGTGTGCATGTATGTATGTACACTGCATGCATGTTTGGTGTCCACAGAGGTAAGAAAGTGTGTCAGATCCCCTAGAACCAGAGCTACAGATGGTTGTGAGGCACTGTGTGGGTACTGAGAACCAACCAAACCCATGTCTTCTGCAGGAGCGGCAAGTCCTGTTAATGGCTGAGCCACCCACCTCTCTAGTCCCAAGGGGTTTTGTTGTTGGTTTTGTTGCTGTTGTTATTGTTGTTGTTTGGTTGTTTTTTGTCTTTTTGTGCAATTTTATTGGCTTCCTAGTCTTTTAATTATTAGGTTTGTTAGGATTTTTAATAAGATGCATGCTCTCATTTTTTCGGCTTCCTTTTAGTTTTTAAAGCGATGACCATTTTATGTGTGCCCTTTAGATCTGTAAATAAAACCAATGCCCTGATACCAAAATCCAATTCCATCCTTGGGATAAATTCAACAAAACATGCTCTGTCAAGATTTCCCCTCATCACTGTTTAAGGTAAGTAAGATTTGTTATGTTGCATCTCACCAAATGTATGTCAGTTGGTTAATGGTCTTAATCACTTGTCAACAAATGAATTATGCATTTCTGAAGATAATTAGGATGTTATATTTCTTTTAATAATTGAGCAATCGAGGTAGTGATGGAGCTGTGCAAAACTGTGTTTAATGTTTCCCGGTCCTTGGAATAACAGGCTGTGCACAGGTAATACACATCACAAACCGAGGATACTTCAGCATCAGAAAATGTGGTTTACCAAAAACCACAGGGTATGAAAGGGGGCTTGAGGCCACTTGAAAGTTCTCCAGGGGAGCCAAACCTGGAACGTGTGAGTTATAAATTAAATTAGGTAGCATTGCATCACAAGACATAAAATGATGAATGATGGAGAAGACAGTAATTAATTTCCAAAGTTGGTAAAGTTCAAATACTATATGTAAATATTCTACCCCTAAACAAGGAGAGCACAGCTCCCGTACTTCTTCCCTGTGTGCTCCAAGAGGCTTCCACTGAGCCCAGTTTGCAGAGGGGTAGGGAAGGAGAGTAACCTGAAGGCAAAGCCAATGGTCACTCTCTTAGCCAACACCAGCTTGCTCAAGTCCACAGCAAGAGTGAGGAGTTATGTCAGACCTGCTCCTCCTTCTCCAACATGAAAGAACACACTTGCCTCTCTCATCTCCTTTTCCAAACCACTCAATCCTGCTGAAGAATATCTTACAAATTTCCAAGCAATGTCCAAACTGCCAGGGTCATCCAAAACTAGAAGTGCCAGCAACTGTCATAGACAAGGGAACTCTTGCAAGCCAGGGCACCTAAACATAATGTGTTTCCCAGGCTGGAGTCTAGCATAGAAACACCGCAGTAGATACCAAGGGACTTTGAACACAGCTTGTGCCTTATTTAGTAATTATGCATCAACTAGGAAAGTCTGAGGATGGGGCATGTAGGAATGAATCCCTAAGCCATGCTCTTGTAAATCTAAAATGCCTGTAAAATGAAAAAAAAAACACATATTAACATTTTATAGGGAATTAAAGTTGTTATTAATACATAATCGTAAAGAAATAAGCCACATATTCAAAGACAAATATATTATGAAGAACATGAAATTGGATTTCAGTAGGAATGTTTTAAAAAAATCCCATGTGTTTAGCTATTAGATATTAAGTATGCTGATTATTTATAACTGAAACAGTAACCCCCACACACACACTTCAGAATTGTAAATAACAACCATGTGTCCTAATGATTACCACTCCTCTCATCTCCCATTGGCCTGAACCTACTGGGATATGCTAGGTGTTCCTTGGTTAGAGTGTCTTCAGTGACTGGGGCTGGAGTCATCCCAGGGACCTCCATCACTAGTGACCGAGGCCAGGACTTCATATCAGGTGGTTACTAACAGTACCTGTATAGACGGCTTTTACATTGACATATGGGCTTCCGTTACTGGATTCTTGAATTAGGGGTCTCATCCGCCAATGAGACATATGCTACATGTCTTTTTATGAGTGAGCTTCAGTTATCAGAATGAATCCTTCTTTATAACTGTTCATCGAGTGCAAGAAGTAAGTAACTCATCACAGCCTGTACTGAGGGCAGAAGTCTATGTCTGGGTGGTGCGGGTGTTCACAAATATTAACAGACATGTTATGTGCGCCCTGAAGCAAACTCTGAGTCACTGAAACCACTCTTGTTCTCCTTTTCAGATTCCTTTGATTTTGATGTCACACAGGGACACTGGGTACCATGGGATCAGGGGAAGAACTTTCTAAAAATGATGCTCCTCTAACATCTTAGATATGAACAGAAGTTAACACATGAAGGACTTAGAGGAAGAGGTCTTCTCCAGAATGAAGAAGCTGAAACTCACTGCCTGAGGTTTCAGGTTAGGAGGCAGGATTTATAAAAGTGTAGTAGGTCTTGAAGGGTCTTCTCCTCATGACTGGATTTGACATCCTTATTAAGGTTGCTTCATATCTGTTTTAGCCCTTTTTCCTTCTACCACATGAGGACACAGAGTCTCTCCCCTCCCGAGAACCCAGACACAAGCCGTTATTAGAAGCAGAGAGCCGCCTGTACCAGAACATAGAACTTGCCTGACCCTTAGCCTTGTGCTTCAACATTCAGAAGAGTGAGGAGTAAATTTCTATTATTTACAAATTCCTCTACCTCAGATTCATCTTTGCAATCACACAAAATAGACTAAGAAGGGTATAGCATGCTTTAAGAACAAGCTCACAGTCAGCTATTGGATGGAACACAGGGCCCCCAATGGAGGAGCTAGAGAAAGTACCCAAGGAGCTAAAGGGGTCTGCAACCCTATAGGTGGAACAACAATATGAACTAAGCAGTACCCCCCGAGCTCGTGTCTCTAGCTACATATGAATCAGAAGATGGCCTAGTCGGCCATCACTGGAAAGAGAGGCCCATTGGTCTTGCAAACTTTATATGCCTCAGTACAGGGGAACGCCAGGGCCAAGAAGTGGGAGTGGATGGGTAGGGGAGCAGGGAGGAGGAATGGTATAGGGGACTTTTGAGATAACATTTGAAATGTAAATGAAGTAAATACCTAATAAAAATTGGAAAAAAATTAAGAAGAACAAGCTCCATACATGGATGCCTGGAGCCTACCAGCATAAATGATAGACATTCCTCTCTCTCTCTCTCTCTCTCTCTCTCTCTCTCTCTCTCTCTGTGTGTGTGTGTGTGTGTGTGTGTGTGTGTGTGTGTGTATGAGAGAGAGAGAGAGAGAGAGAGAGAGAGAGAGAGAGAGAGAGAGAGTCTGTCTGTCTCTCTATCTCTCTGTCTCTCCTTCACACACACACAGACACACACACACACTATGGAGGGTCATGGGTTGGCTCTCATGGTGCTTATAACTCCAACTAGTATTTGCATTCTGTTTTTTTAATCCTAGCAACGATGAAGAGCTGAAGAGAAAGGAAAACTGAGATTCCCTACTGCCAGGAACGTGGCCCCAGATCCTCACTGGATTATTTCCCTCCAAATACATGCATTAAACTCATAGTCACACAACTGGATTCGTTGAGCTGCTTTACAAAATGCCAGCCAAGCACAGCCCAGGTCCCCGCAGGTGTAACTGGCCACTCCAAAGGGGGGGTTCATCCCACTGATCTCTCTCATTGGTAGCTCAATTAGAAATGTTCCTTGACTCTATGCCTTTTGTCACCAGTGATAGAATTATCCAGCTGTGGTCAGCCGTCCCTCTGAGGTGGTGGCTAAGGAGACATGGTGGAGAGCAGTTCTCACTCTCGGATGCCTGCTGAGGTTGGTCACGGCTCATTCCCATCCACGTGGGTGCTCACATTGAATCTGCAGATCCCGAGATGAGCTAGGCACTCCTTGTGCAGAACAGGAAATTATACACCCCAAATCTGGAGACCGGGATGTCTGAGAAAAGGAAGACTGTAGCCTCTGGTAAGACCTCATTTTCTTCTTCATGGATGGTCCTTCTCACAACATCTGCACATACAAGGGGGAGGAAGGGTCTTTGAAGTCTCTGTCATAAAAACACTAACTTCGTTCATGAGGATTCTGTCACCTTCACCCCAAACACTCCTGAGAGTTTCACACAGAGGTTAGGTTCTCAGCCTATGAATTCCAAGCAGATAGAACGAATATTCCAGAAGCAGGGGATACACAGGTTGTCAAGAATGGTGGCACTCCTGGAGCTTGGGACCCGTAAGCTGGAAGTGAACCTGTCACTCATGTGTTTTCATAGAAGATGTGACCTTCTTGGGTCATAAACAAAGGGAAAATATAGCTGGGGCAGAAGCAATAGCCAAAGCCTCAGTGTTTCCTGTATTTGTTTCCTGAACTCCAGTTCCCCACAGAGTGACACTTGGATACACAATGGCTCGTGGCAAAAGGGGACCTAAGTGTCCAGAACCAGCAGCAGAGGCTGTGAGTCTACCCATAGGAAGGGAATATGTGACTGCAAACATTCCCCCACAGACAGTCCCAAAGAAGACAAGCCTGCATCTCATGGGTAAGCAGTGAACTTAAACACATTGAGAAAACTGAAGAGACTTCCCCCAGCATAAAGCACTGGCCCAACATTGTTGGAGGGTGTGTGGGCATGCTTGAAATTAAAATAGGGCATTTCAGATAGCACACACTAACTCTTGCCCCTTGCTTCCTCTTAATCTATAAGTGCATCTGAAAGGTGAGAGTATGAGGAGATCAATCCAAAGTGGCCAGGTAGCTGGGGCTACAATCAGCGTGTCTACCACGGGACTTATCAGAGGTCAGAGGGTCTGCTGCTGCCGTGGGCAGAGCAGAGAGGCTGCAAGGAGTGGAAGGGCAAATCTGGATGCTGAGCCCCAGGAAGCATGGCAGCACAGGGTGGAAGCAAGGCTAGAGGTAGGCAAAGACTCCAGGCAAAGAAGGTTAGCAGGCCCTCAGGTCCTAAACGGCCACTGTGCAGTGAAGGCCCCATCACTCAAAGGGGAGAAACATCCCAGGAAGAATGTCTCACAGAGGAAGAGCCACAGGTTGGTTAAAGGAGACACAGGTGGCGCCTCCCTGACCAATACCTCATTGCTGAGACCTCAGGCATCAGGAGTTCATAGCTCAGGGGGTGGCATCAGTAGCAGGGGCTCAGCATCCTACAACTTTCAAATCTAGGTTATGCCTCAATGCCAAGGGCTCTTTGGAGTAAAACAGCGTCTTTGTTAATGAGCTCGACTCCAGCTCTCTGATAGGATGCTGGGAAGAGGGGGCCCTTTGGTTCTATTCAAATGAACGCGCAAGAACAGTGGGTGTGTTTTAAATTCTCTCCCCATCCTAGGAGGATGGATCTCATTAGTGAGGGAAATGATTTTGCCAGGAAAAGGCCGTTACAATAAGAAAACACAACGTGCCCAGGATGAGCCAGATCCAAGTCAATTAGGATGGATTAAAAAAAATGAGGGGAGAGAGGGTGCGGGCTTCAAAAATACCACCCCTTTGCTGGCGTTCATTTGAATAACAGCAAGGGCACATTTTAGTTTTTAATCATTTTTCTTCCTTGAATAGGCCTGGATCTCATTAATAGAGGAATGATATCTCTTAAAAGGCCCAGTGCTAAACTCCTCTTCAACCGAGATTAACCAAATCAAACAGAACTTAACCAAAAAAGAGAAATCTAAAGTCTTCTATCAACTTCTATATTGCAACCAACTTTAAATGTAAAAAAAGGGGGGGTATGCACGCGTGATATTTCTTATTCTTCTCTTGATGGGTCTGGAAATTTTTCCTAGGTAAACTGTATTGGAATGGGACTGAATGTGGTTAGCCACAGGAAGTTTAAAAAAAAAAAAAAGCAGAGTCAAATAATTTGCATATGTGAGGGGAGGAGGGGATGGGAGGGATGTCAGTTTGCAGGAGATGAGCCCTCTACTGGGAAGCTCCATTGCGTGACTCTTCCTGGCCACACTTACTGTGTTTCCAAGTGAGCACATTTCACTTGAACTCAACTTCAACCCAGTTGACACTGGAACGCGAATGGGCCGGGTTCTCAGCTGCAGAAGCCTCTCTATGCATTGCCCTAGAGCCACCTTCTTGGATTCCCCCTACAAATGCAGATACACCCTCCTGCCCAATTGTAGGTGTGGTCGCACACACCCTCTGGACCAAAGCTGATGCCTCATCGCCCATGCATTCTCCGTCACTTAACATCCCCTCTGAAAGAAGTCAAAAACGAAGAACAAAGCAGGTAACAACAGAGGTGCCTGGCAAGAACAACAGGACACCAGGCTTTGTCCCAGAACTGCGTCTCCGGTGCCTTCACCTCAGTCCTCATCCCAGTCTCCATGCTGCTGCCGTTCACTCTGTCCCTCAATCCATGATGGTTTAGGAATGATGCTTTGTATTCCCTCTGGACTTGGTGCTTGGAGAAGGATGTACTCAGAATCATGGCCACCCTCATCAAGGTGCACAGCTTTCTACAACAGCCACAGCTAAGTTTAGTTTCCCCATAGAACAAATTCCTTGGGAAATACTTAACCTACTTGCGGGTGCACAGGCTCCTTGATCATCAACAGTTCCGTTTACAAATCACGTGGTGTATGACATTTCAACAAGCCCCATTCATTCAATAGGAACGATCCTTTCTATTTCGAGTTTAGTTCCTTCCTGAGGCCAAAACCGAGCCCTCTGTGGATGATGACTAGAAAACAGGAATGTGTAGCCTCCAAATCACGAGAGGGAGCACCGATAAACCAGTGGACAGTGCTGCTCAGCTCTGTAGCCTAGGCAGATGGTAGCATGGTTTTGGCTAGGGACATTTCAGCTTGTCTGGATATAGCCTTTGGTCGAAGGTCAGCTGCAATTAAGAGAAGGGGCTGCGATGTAGTCATGGGGAGACGGACTGGTGAGTGGGAAGGGAGGGGAGGGGAGGGGAGGGGAGGGGAGGGGAGGGGAGGGGAGGGGAGGGGAGGGGAGGGGAGGGGAGGGGAGGGGAGGGGAGGGGAGGGGAGGGGAGGGGAGGGGAGGGGAGGGGAGGGGAGGGGAGGGGAGGGGAGGGGAGGGGAGGGGAGGGGAGGGGAGGGGAGGGGAGGGGAGGGGAGGGGAGGGGAGGGGAGGGGAGGGGAGGGGAGGGGAGGGGAGGGGAGGGGAGGGGAGGGGAGGGGAGGGGAGGGGAGGGGAGGGGAGGGGAGGGAAGGGAAGGGAAGGGAAGGGAAGGGAAGGGAAGGGAAGGGAAGGGAAGGGAAGGGAAGGGAAGGGAAGGGAAGGGAAGGGAAGGGAAGGGAAGGGAAGGGAAGGGAAGGGAAGGGAAGGGAAGGGAAGGGAAGGGAAGGGAAGGGAAGGGAAGGGAAGGGAAGGGAAGGGAAGGGAAGGGAAGAGCCTATGGGGCTTTCTTTTGCCCACACTCAAGTGCTTGTGGTTTCTAATGCATAAGCAGGTGGTAGAGAAAAAAATAATTAAAACCTCACAAGCCAGTCCTTCAGGAAAGAGACTCTGGAGGAGACTGGGGAGAAGAATAGCTCAGAGGAAAGCAGCCCAGACTAGCACCAGTAGTTAGAATCAGCATCCCTCCGTATCATGGTGCTTGCTGTGGCAGACATTGCTGTTCACACACGAGTGAAATGCATTGCCCACACACAGGCTTGGGGTTGATCTTGGTTCTTTTTCTTGTTGGTGGACAAAATGCCTGACAGGACCACTGTAGTCCTGGAAGGAAGGCTTCTTTTGGCTCAGAGTTTTAAGGTTGCAGGTTGCCTTCATGAGGAAGGCACAGAGGCAGGACTGTGAGGCACCTGATCACATTGAGTCCACAATCAACAGGAAAAGAGAAATGAATTCTTTTTATTCCATTCAAGACTCCAGCCCATGGGATGGCATTGCCCACATTTAGGGTCTTTTCCCAGGTGTGAAACTCAGGGTGTTCCCCTGAGTAAAGCTTCATTGGAAAGGCTCACGTGGACCCTAGATCCAATCACATTGACCACGACGTCTAGTCATCACAACTCTACCCCTTGTCAATTTGACATTCAAACACATGACTGTAATTCAGAACATTGTCCCTCTGGTCCCCAAATTATCATGTTCATCTAATGCATTTAGCCCATCTCTACACACACACACACATACACACACACACACACACACACACACATATGCTCATATACATATGCATTTACATTCTTTTATACTATCAAGACTCTAACAATCCAAACAGGAATGGAGACGTATTAAGGAGAAAACTACACCAAAGCAAGACTGAACCACTGCAGAGCCACCAAATCCTCTAGCTCCATATCCGACATTTGGGGCTCACGATGGAATCACCCAGGTATAATGGCCTTGGGCAGCCCTTTACTTCTGTCTCTGTCACTTCCAGACATGGGTACTACCTTTTGTAATGGCTTCAGACTGTGTCTGCAGCTTTCCTAAATAGGCCTCATGTGATTGTGGCATCCCGAACATTCTGAGATCTTTATTTCAACTTAGGATTCCTCGTAGCTTCACATGATGTTCTCTTGGAACCTCCTTGTGGGGAATCCACCTTACCACACCTTGCCTGGCCCTCTGGAAATGCAGCCTTGCCAAAGGTTGCCTGGCCCTCTGGAAATGCAGCCTTGCCACAGGTTGCCTGGCCCTCTGGAAATGCAGCCTTGCCACAGGTTGCCTGGCCCTCTGACACAGTGGCTTAAGCCTCCGAAACTCCCCAACTTTTGCATCTCTCATGCCTGCTCAAGCAGTAGCCCATGCACAATGAAGACAGGTTTTTGCAGCCGGCTCCAGATGTAGCCCGGCACCAAAGAAACATACCTGCAGAGGCCTCTAGCAGAGGGCTCTATGTGCCTTCAAGACAGCTCTAGGGAAATAGACACTTTGGTAGCCATTTGAGAGAAGGGATCCCCTGTGCTGGCATCTAGGTTTAACTCCCCACTTTCAACTGAACTTGCATTGTCACAAGCTGAAGAGCTCAATAGATGGTGTCTGGCTCTCGGGCAAGCTGCCACTGTCCCAATGCAGAGCGAGGAGGCTTCTCATTGCTAAATCCTTCACCCCCACAGCTTTAAGCACAGCTCCTGCTCTTCCTCTTGCCAGACTGCACATATTTTATCTCTGTGCTTCCATCTACTGCTCCCTCATAGATGTGGACGAGAGCAGTGTTTGGTCACCGTGACACAGTCTGAATGCTGTCCTTTCTCGAAATTTCCTCCACCAAACCAAGCAGTCCACTGCTTTAGGATTTAGCCCTGTTCAAGTTCTCAGGAGCTGGGCAGGAGGAGGTACCCAGATTATTTTTCCTACCAAACTATAGCATGGGCGGTTGTCATCCCGGCTCCCAATGGAGTCTTTGTTTCCCTCTAGTCAAGGAAACAGTCAAGAACATGGGCATACCTATGGGTATTTACCACAGGTTTTATGAGCTGGCCAGAGCAAGCTGACAGTACATGATCTCATGTCTCCATGGGATGTCTGCCTATGCTGGAGAAGGAACTGTTTCCATGAGGATCCATGCCAGGATTCCAAAACTTCAACCTCTTCAGGCCGACCATGTCACAGCTGCTCAATTCTAGTGCAAAAGTATCTGAGTGTAAAACTCCATTTACAAAGGCCAGAGCTAGACCTGTCCCATGGACTGAAGGTTGTGGGCTCCTGAGATGCATGGCAGAACAGGACAGGCTCTGCAGAGACCCATGGGATTGTCCATACAAAACAGATCCAGCCTGTTTATTAAACCATTGTTTAGGGGAACAAGGGTGTCAAGGTATAAAACACTTCCCTTTGTCTAAGAGTCCATGTCCAGTGTCAACACGGGCTGATGTTATTCACACTTAAAAATGACCTACTGATCCGAAGATTATTAAACATGATTTGAATGGAGAGACAGATCTAATTGCACAGGAAGAGAATCATTTTCCCCCCACAGGGTATATGCTTCCCTCGCAGAGAAGCACGTCAGCTTCCTTGGCAAACGTTCTTAGTACTCATGCGCAGCACTAATGGATTTACAATTGCAGATCAGTCCTGAACAGGAGCTGGTGATGTTTCAGACTGTGTTGATGATGTCTCTCGTGTGCCTGAACACTCATGCGAGCGTTGCTCCGTTCTCCCAGCACAATTAGTGGCAAGCAGACCGCCCATTGTTCATATCAGTGGCAGCTCTGTGATATGGAGGAGAAGTGGCTCATGGGCCGTGTCCCTGTCTTTCTAGCCTTAAAGAGCTTGTGCCTGCTGCTGTACACCAGATGAAGCTCTGATCAAGGGCTGTCTCCACTCAGGACCTTAAGGAAATGTGACACAGCCTCACACTGTGCCCTTGCTGGCTCCAGACCTTCAGTCAACACCTGTTGCCAATTCCCAACTCCACATCTCTGTGCAGTGCTGTGGCATTCCTGACATAGCCACTGTGGTTCACCTCCATTCCAGCCACCTCAGCTTTCCTGTTTCAGATGCAGGTTTGGATTTCCGTAGAACTTTGCCCAGCTCACACTACAAAGCCTGGACCTGCGCAGAATTGAAACCAAGCTCTGTACTTGTTCACTGGGTGACCTTGACCAAATTTCTGTGCCTGGGTTTTCTCATAGGTGCCAGGGGGTTTCCCTGTTAGGGGCTGAGTTGGGACTGATGCATTCATATGTTAAATCCCTAATGTCTAAAACCCAGCGTGTACAGGCCAGGGTTCTAAAGTGGTGATCATGTAAACTCCCTTTAGTAGGGTGCACCTTAGTCCTGGGGACTGCTGCTCTGATAAAAGGGGAAAATATGGACTTGGATAAGCAAAAAGGGAAGAGTTGACTAACAACACATGGGAAAGAGCATCAGCAGGCTAAGGAGGGAGGGACGACTGCAGAAGGAGCCAACCTGCTGGCATGCCGACCACCTCGGCCTTCTAAACTGTGAGGCAATAAGGTCTTGTTGCCCATGCCGCCTCACTATGGCAGGCCTCCTAAACTAACACCACTCTCAGCCTTCCAGAAGACTGTCCTAAACAATTGAACTGTCACTCTCCATGGTAGTCTGCGCACACGACACACCATTGTGAGACACAACTGCCACAGGCCAGCATGTGCCACAGGCCCAACTCGTGGAATGTGCCTCTTTGGCGCAAGGCATATTTTGAGCTGGTTTTGTTTGGTTTTGCTTTCTATTTTCTGTTTTTAAGAAATTGTACATACAGGAGTCACTTCAAAAATGTCCATGGGAGACATTTACATCTGTGAGTGACTTACTGTGAGTGGGGGTGGTATGTGTGTGTGTGTGTGTGTGAGAGAGAGAGAGAGAGAGAGAGAGAGAGAGAGAGAGAGAGAGAGAGAGAGAAAGAGAGACAGACAGAAAGACAGAGACAGAGACAGAGACAGAGACAGAGACAGAGACAGAGACAGAGAGCGACCTTTCCATCAAGAGCAACACTGAATGACCAAAAATGCTTACCGCAGAAGTCTGTCCTACTTAAATCTATAGTACAAAATGTACCCTTGTTTCTTGGTATTTTACCTGGTTGGTTTATCTTAACTGGACTTACCTCGAGCCCACCCTGCTTTCATTCTCCTCAGGCTTAGAGAAGAGAGTGTTAAAGCCTCAGGTCTAAGATAACACACTGAGATCTCTCTGGAGATCAGCTCTTCTCTGAGCTTTCTCACATCTGTACAGGAAGTAGACCGAGCTGGCATTAAACTTGTGTTTGTTTTTCTCTTGTTCACCTGCCTCCAGTGACAAGGGTCTGTCCCCACTAAGAATGGAGTAGACAGAAACATCACACATCCTTTCTCCCCTACCACATATAACTGATACGCGTGCACAGGACACCTTTGATTGTATGACATAGGAGAATCCTTCCCGGGTTTGCCTGGTAGGAAATATGAGTGAGCAAAGCCACCTTTCTGTTTAAATCCAACCAGAGGTGGCATATTCTTAGAAACTCAAGTTTCCACCATCAGGCAGACGCTGTTGTGAAGGATTTATTAGTCTAAACTATACCGAGACCCTGTCTCTCCTCTGTGGGAAGTTGAATACATCTTACGTGCCCTTGACTTTGCTAAAACCAATGGAAACCAATACTTAATTAATCCTCAGTTTGAAGTTCCTTGGCCCGTGTTGGTTACCACTGAGGGACACTCCCTTGGCTACTAAAGAAACCTCCATATGGTGGTGGTCCAGCTAGCAACCATGAACTAAAATCCATTGTACTATCTATGCTTAGGATAACAATTTTGGCAGAATTTTGGATTTATATAGCAGACCCCACAAGGTTTGTCTAGAATAGATAGAAAAGTTTCTCTTTAACTAGGTCAATATTTTCCTTACTTTGTGTTCCACCTGTGGTCTAACAACTAACAGGCCCTCTTTGCAGCCTTGCCAGGAATTAATCTAAATTTATATTTTCCAAAAGATACTACTTGAAAGAGAGTGACGTTGAATATCTACACTTGTGGATTTATTTTATGTGTATATGTGTTCGCCTAGATATATGTACCCCATGGGCATGCAGCAACCTATAGAGGTCAGAAGGGAGTGTTGGATTTCCTAACCTTCTCAAAACGGAAGTTTCTTCTTCTACACCCAGAAACTCATTCTCTTCCCTGTGGCAAACTTAGTGGATTGAAGGACATTATGACAATGGTAAAGATCAAGTGACTGGCAGTGACCTGAGTTATTAGGTAGGTCCGGTCGTGCAGCTTGAGGGGTAAGCACAGATCATCACCTGCTTGTCACCCCCATTGAATGGCTTGTTCTGGAACAAAGTACTGTTGCCTGTTTCTGTGTGCAGACGAGTGTTCAACATTGCAATGTTTCTTACGAGTGACAAGGACACATGTCTGTGCGAAGAAATTAATGTTCTTGTCACAGCCGACTCCTCTGACATGAACAAGTGGTTCCCATACCGGTGAGAGCAGAGGTGGCAGAGCAGATCACAGGAGGGGGGGGGCACCCTTAACAGAGAGACCAGGATGTCTCAGCTCCATGCTGAACATGAGGAGAATACAGGCTTTTGCTCTACCCTGACCAGGAAGCAGGGAGAGTCCCTTGCAGAGGATGCTCTTGATTCAAGACAAACAACACAGTCAAAGGCATGCTCCCATCCCCAGACAAGGTAGCTACTCTGACAAGCATTGCCTGCTGGATGAGCTGAGCTCAAAAAGCTTTCTTAGGATCTGTGAATACCTCATGCCTCATGCTGCGCATAAGCTAAGCAAGCAGACCAAGTCACAGCTGCTGCTCACTGTCCACACCACCCTCCTCTCTCTCTCTCTCTCTCTCTCTCTCTCTCTCTCTCTCTCTGGGTGTGTGTATGTATGTATGTGTATGTATGTACGAGTATGCATATGTCTCTCTGTGTGTATCTCTGTAGGTATGTCTGTGTGTGTGTTTGTGTATATCTGTGTGTGTGCATATATGTATGTCTCTGTATGTATGTATCTCTGTATGTATGTCTCTCTGTGTGTTTGTGTATGTCTGTGTGTATGTCTCTGCATGTACTTGTGCCTCTCTCTCTTTCTCTCTCTCTCTCTCCCTACCTCCCTCTCTACCTCCTTCCCTCCCTCCCTCCTTCCTCCCCTCTCTCGCTCTGTGTCTGTGTGTGTCTGTATCTGAATCTCTGTGTGTGTCTGTATCTATGTGTGTGTGTGTCTCTCTCTGTGTGTCTGTGTGCGTGTGTGTGTGTGTGTGTGTGTGTATACAAATTTAAGCATTGCTCCTCAGTAGTCATCCACCTTGTTCTCTTGAGACACCATCTAAGACCTAAGATTTCCCAATCAGGTTAGGCTCTCTTGTCCAAGTAACCACAAAGATCTGCCTTTCTATACCTCCCCAGTATTTGGGTTGTGCGTGCTTAGCACCATGTCTGTCTAACCCTAACCCTAACCCTAACCCTAACCCTAACCCTAACCCTAACCCTAACCCTAACGCCAACCCTAATACCAGCCCTAACCCTGAGTATCAAAGTCAAGTCTCTCATGCTTGCAAGGCAAGTGGTTATCCACGGATCATCCCCCAGGCCCATCTCACTTCCTGTGCTGATATCCCTCACTGTACTCCTCACCCATCCTGGGGGCTTCAGTCTGTGAAAGGCAAAGCAGATCTTATGGAAGGAATTTCTTCTTGCCAGCTTGTGACCTCACCGTTTACTACATTGGACCCTATTTGTGCCACGGATGCTAGTGTGCCTATTATCATAATAACAATTCTGTTGTCTGTCTACTGCGAGCCAGGAATCTTGTAACTGGGTCAGTATTAAATCTCCTAACAAACCCATAAGGACTGTTCCACCATCCCTAAACTATACGACCCCTAGCATGCTTTGGCAACAAACACACACACACACACACACACACACACACACACACACCTCACTTGGAACAAAACAGTGGATTAACAGGTTCCTATTCAGAAAAGGCACATGGATTTATGAAGTTTCCCATGTTTTTCTTCAAGAGTAGTTGTGTTGAGATTAAGTTAAAACAAATAAAAACAAAGGAAGAAATGGGCTCCAAGATGAAGTCAGGGTCCTGCTTTGGGTCAGAATGCACCTTCTCTCCGTGTATTGAGCAAATGAGATATAGGCAGCCAGGAAGGGAATCAGCAGCAGCTCCCACCTGGACAATGCTCACTTCCTCTTAGACTTGGCTTCCCTTGCAGCTCTGTACAAACTCCAGGGCTGAGGCCCTGCTTCCAGGGGTCTCAGTTGTTTCTAAGAGGCATCGCCCATACATTCTGAAGTCCTCAGAAGAGACTACAAAAGAGCTGTTAACATCCTTAGATTTTAACCTGAGACCCTGTGAACATGATCTGTTACTTTTTGCTTTGCTTCTTTTGTTTTTCTTCTTGCCCCAAACTAACTCTGAGTCTGGGAAGATCCTCGAAAGCAGCCAGACATTCCAGGCTGTGTTCCCCATGATGCTCAAGTTGGGAGACGTGGGTGGACTGGGGAGCAAAGCCTACCCTTTATCCTGCCAGTGTTCCTGTTCCTCAATTCACACTGACTCCATGCCCTGCCCCTTGCTCCACACACTAAGCCTCCATAAAATAATCTTTTTACTTAGGTTTCAAATTTACCCCCCTCTTTCTCCTCAAAAGCTCCCCTGATATGCCCTGATATAGCCCCAACCTTTGTTCTGCTAACCCAGCAGCTAGGGAGTACAGAACCTTTCAAAGTTGTCAAGTGATTCCTTTGAGGACCACCAGGGCAATACAGCTCTTCCTGGCCCTATATTAATCACATTCACATGGCACTGTCTGTTCCTGCTCTTCTGGCCCCTGAACAGCAGCTATGAAGGTACAGTTGAATTAGAGAAATGCAGGTGCATTCAGTGGATACCTTACCGACCTGTCTACCTCCATTTTAGGGCATTTGAATTCAAAGAAGAAATATATATTTTAATAAATTCCCATTCCTGGTGTTAATGGAACAGAGTCAGCTTCAGTCTCCATACCTGAGCCTTAATGAATTCTAGAACAGCTGAAAAATAGACACAGAAATCCCATCAAGGAGCCACAGTCCTGCTTGGCAGCCTGTCTAAGACACTGGATCTTTCTCAAGGGGTTTCTTGACTGGAGAATAGTGGGGTTTTCTTCTTAATGTGAGGCCCTGAAAGGAATGAGCATATTCTAAAAAAACAAAGAGAAGGAGGAGGAAGAAGAAGAGAAATAAAAACAACAACAAGAAGAAGAACAAGAACAAGACAAGAAGAAGAACAAGGAGAAAAAAAAGGAAGAGAAGGAGAAGGGAAAAGGAAAACAAGAGACACACGTGCTCTCCTTCCAGCTACCAGATTATTGAAACAATTGACCCCCAAGATTAGACTTTCCCTAAGACTCTCATGTAGGGACAAGGATGAGACTCAAGCTGGGTGCCAGCCAGAGAAGGAGCTTGACCCCAAGGAAGAGATTTCACAAATCTAACATTATCAAATCCCCCTGCTGTACAGTCTAAATGAAGATAGTGTTGATGTCTAAGGTCACATACTGTCAGGCTACTTAGATTTGCACATATCTTGCTTTCTACTTAAACCTTGACCACAGATACTCTTTGTTAGAGCCACAGTAGAGGGTTCTTTGGAAGGACTTTAAGGGAAAGGGTCACTGGACAACTTTGCATGACCATGAATGACAGACAGTCCATAGATTTTAAGAAATGGAAAAACTTAGACTCTTGGAATTATGCAGAGAATTTGAACACCATGAATAATTAGCACACCACATTTAATGAAAAGAAATTTTATACACAGGGCAAAAATCAGGTATTGTTGAAAGTACCAATTAGAAAGCCTCGGTTCTTGCCCAAGAGGGGACAGAATGAATGTAAACAACAGAGGGCAGAGAGGAGTGCTGTGAACTGCTCTCCTCTGCACACACACACAATCATCACTCACAGGAGCTCACTCACCTCCACATGACTTGCATAAGATCGAGCCACTTAAAACTTCCATCACTGGGGAGTGAGGGCTTCTGAGACGGCATCCAGGCTGAAGGGCTATTGGTGGTTGATGGCTGCTGAGGGAGAGTCACTTTTCTTTGGGGGATTGGCTACTGATAAGTGTTCAGTACCCACTGCATGACCTCATGCTCATGTATGTCTCGACAGTATCAATTAACTCAGTAGGTTAAGAATTGCAATAAAATAAATTATAGAAGGGACTTGAAGTTGGGAGTGAGATGGAGGAGTCCCTGGGGTTGGGGGAGCACCAGAGCAGTGGAATGACTAAGACATATTGAATGCATGAATGACATTTTAAAAGAATAAACAGAAATATGATTACTCTGAAAAGTTCTTCATCTCAATAGCTGTGGAAAGCAGTAGATTTGATAGAAAGTGGGAAAATTAGTTAATGTGTGGGTGAGGGTGTGCTAAAGGTCACCTTCCAGGAGGACAGAGGAAAACAGAAAAGACGTGTTTTAAAATACAGAGACTCAGTATTCACAGCTAGGAAACACAGATTCTGAGAACAAAGGGCTTTAGGAAAATGATTTACAGGGTTGAACACTCACTGAGGTTCATAGAAACTGAATACAGTAGCCCCCAAGACACAACCAATCAACCCAGAAGAGCTGAGCCCAAGAATAGAGTTTGCTTTGCTGCCTTTTCTAAATTATTCTACCTGGAGTAGTGTAAAGGCTGGAGCTCCAGGTACCAAGTCATTAGCATAAGGCAACTTGGAGGGAAAACAGGGCATCAGGTCCCTGTTTGAGTTGGGGTGTGGTGGGGACCCCATAAGCCAAGATTCTTCTGATTCTGGTTTTGTTAAAAGAATGAAGAAACAAAATCCAGGGATGTAGTGCTCTGTCAGATTGAAGAAACTTTGACTAGTGATGAGACATGACCTTTAACCAAGGGTAGGGCACAAGAGAGAGGAGAGAAGGGGAGGGGATGGGACAGGTAAAGAGGAAAGGAAAGGGGAAGAGAGAAGAGGAGAGAAGGGAAGGTGATATAGAGGTGAGAAGGAGAGAAGGGAAGGGGAGGGGAGAGATAAGGAGGAGAGGAGAGGAGAGGAGAGGGGAGGGGAGGGGAGGGGAGGGGAGGGGAGGGGAGGGGAGGGGAGGGGAGGGGAGGGGAGGGGAGGAGAGGAGAGGAGAGGAGAGGAGAGGAGAGGAGAGGAGAGGAGAGGAGAGGAGAGGAGAGGAGAGGAGAGGAGAGGAGAGGAGAGACATGAGAAGAGGAGAGGAAAGAAGAGGAGGGGAGGATAGAGGTGAAGAGGAGAGGAGAGAAGGTGAGAGGATGATAGAGATGAAGAGGGAAGGGGAAAGGTGTGAAAGGAAGGAGAGGGTGGTGGTGAGGAGGAGAGAAGAAGAGAGGAAGGGAGAGGAGGGGAGGGGAAGAGAGGTGGGGACAGGAGAGAATGGTAGAATTGAGAAGGGAAAGGGAGCAGAGAGGAGAGGGGAGAGGAGGGGAGAGGAGAGGAGAGGGGTGGAATATTTGGGATATTTAAATGTCAAGAAAATTCTACCCAGAGATACTCTTTGAAAGAGTCACCATAGAAGAAACTTCAGTAAGGAGGAAAACCAAGCCAGAAGGAAAAAAAAATGAGAGTTAAGAAGCCATAGTAGCCAGAGAAGTGGCTCCATAGTAGACATAGTAGAGCATAAAGACCTATAGTTCTGTTCATAGTTTAGCTCTGCTAAACCAAATATAAAAAAGTAAAAAGCAACAGTGACCCAGCACCCTGGGTGTGCATGTAAAAATACAGAAGCAAAATTGGCTTTGATAACTTATCGTCCACTCTCATTGTTGATTTAAGTGAGTTGGAACCAGAACTTTAGGCAGCTGTGAGTTTAGAGGCATAAGTGCATTTCAGTGCAAGGTAAGGGCCACTTAACTCTGTCCAGTGGAGGTTGAGGACAGACGTATTGCTCTGCCTCCAGACCGGATTAAAACGCACGGTTTGAGTTGAGGGAATCACCCCTGCTGATCCTTCTCACGGCTCTCTGAGACCCCACAGGCACTGCCAAACACACTTAGGAACCAGACAGCTGGGGTATCACTGGCCAAAAGATGTCCCCTACATGTGGGCTTGTCCTTCTGTGGCTCTGACGATAGAATAGTTATCTCTGTCCCTCCAAAATCGTGTCACAGTGGGAGAAGAGGAGAAAGAACAGTTCATACTTCTTGTCTGACTCCATTCCACCTTCACGCAGAAGGGCTCGCTTCCACGGCTCCCCTTCGAGGACAGGTGCTGTTTTGCTGTTAGCAGTGGGTACAACGCCTGCTTACAGAGTGCCACCCAGTCAATCCCACTGGCTATTATAATCCTTGCATGCCAATGCTTCCTACTCCTTTGGAGAGTCACTTCAGTCCCTGAAATAAGACTTTCCTGTAGAACACAACAGCTACAGTCACCTCCTTACTTGACTTCTGTGCCTCCCTCTTGAACTGATGTGGACATGCGGGGAACTTGCGAGTAACTGCTCATGGGGGTGACAAGGTGCAGAGGCCATTAGCAGGGAGTCCCTGGCTTCTTCCAAAGGAGCAAGAAAATCATGTGGCCAGAGGAATCCTACAATCACACATACTTCAGTCTCCTGAGAGTGGCTGCGCTGTTGGCTGCCCCTCGAGGAAAAGCCTGGCTAGAGCACAGTTCCTCCTCTCTGCTCTTTCAGCTGACACGGCCCTTATTTAAAGTGACACCAATCCCACTCACTGTCTTTAGAGATGATTGAAAAATAAAAAGAGAGGGAGAAAGAAAGAAAACAGCTTGTTTTACTTTTATGCTTCGAATCCTCCTAATCCGTTCTCTTGGCATGGAGTGCCGTTGGAACACAGAGGGTGCGGCATGGTGCCTGCCTCTGTCAGCCACATGCCAACACACATGCCAGCCCGGGGCTCTGGTCTTGCTTCTGGAAAGAGACACACACACTCACACACACACACAACCCCTCCCTGAGCCAGGGGGGCCTCTTAGGAACATCCAAGTCCCTCCCTTAGCTTTTAGCTCCTGCCTCCGAGATCTCTGTTCTCTGTGTCAATTGTGTGTTGATGGGAAATTTTGGAATTACCTCCTTGGCTCTTCTGCCTTTTCCCATTGTGGGCTGGTGACCCAGCTCATAAGCCTTAATTCCTCAAAGGACAAGCTCTCAGCCTTTGACAGGAAGCCAAGGAAGAAGGGTTCTACAGATGAGGCAGGTGAGTTGCAGCACCTTATCCAACTACTTGTTTCTAACCTCACAGACACTCCATCCTGGGCACCTTCAATGCCCAGGGGTGGATGTGCCCACTATTTAACAGAATCAGAGTCAAGAAAGAGTCTGACCCCAGACACCCAACTGACAAATCTGCTAAGTCCTCTCTACATGACCCTCTTCATCTGGGTACTGAGAGCCTGGCTAGCAGCCCACTGGAAACACGTGCTTTTTCTAGGCTCCTGCACCATTTCAGGCTGACTCATTTAATCCCTGAAGATTTGTCATCAATGCCCCCCTATTATAGAGGTAGAGACACAGAGGCACAGGTACGTTGGTTAATCTTGCTGCAAGGATGCAAGTAAGCTAATGGATCGAAGAACATGATGCAGGTGAATCCAGGGTAGCTGGTACCAGGATCCAAAGTCAGGAGGTCCAAAGTCACCCTTCACTACCACAACAGTATGCTGCATATGGTGGGTTTCAGGGGACACTAGGAGGGCTTCCTACATTCCATGAAATTGAAAGCACCAAGTTCAGGGTAGAGAAGAGGTGGCTTGGTGTTTCTGCATCTCTTCAACAAGCCGATTTGAACAGAATGACCAGTGGATGGGACCTTGGAGCTGATGTGTCCATCATTCTTCGCTAAGCCACTGTTTACTAAGGTGATCATTTGATGGGTGTGCAGTCCTAGTCCTGTATGGATTTCAGCTCAAATGATAGGGAGTTTAATAGGATGGCACTCATTAAGAGCAAATACAACTCTATATAATCTATAGGCTATCTGTCAGATATAAATGTATAATTGCAGCAATTTTAAAAGCCTGCAGAAGAGAAGATGAGAAGTCATAAGGCAGGAGGATTCACTTCAGAGATTTGAGCTTCTGGGTGACACACCAGCTTCCTCACAAATGCCTGTCTCCCAGTCTCTGAGGACACAGAGGCAGAGGGGCTGCTAATGTTTACTGGCTTGCAGTATAGCTGAGATGTTCAGGAAGATACCCAGGTTCAGAAAGAGATCTTTCCTCAATGCAAAAAAGTGGAGAGTGTGGAAAAGATACACTCTTCTGGCTTCTGTGTGTGCATGCACACACACACACACACACAAACGTGCACGAGCAAGCGCGCACATACACTTACACACACATATGTAGCAAAGAATGAATCTTTTTAAAAAAATTAAAGACAAGACAGGTTTCTTTGGTACCACCATAGTGGCTTCCCCAGAGCACTGTAGACGCAGTGTGTACTTCACGGTAGTTGTAGCCTATCCTGACCCTGTAACTTCTCAGAAATACGTGCCTGTGTGCGATGTATAGGATTTATTATTTTATAGAGCTAGTTTATGATATCCTAAGGATTAATAAAGGCTAATAAATCTCTTAAAAAATCCAGCTGAAGTCTATGAAAATGTTGACAGGGTATAAGTAAAGAAACCATTTAATTATCTCTACCAACTAATAAAACTAACCTGAGCTTTATTCTCACATGGCCTCTGATGGGAGAAATTATCTCGTGTTTAATGAAGCCAATGGGAGGCTCCTTCTCCTACTAATTTTGTTCCTGCCTAGGTTGTGACAGTAACCTCCACAGCCTTGCCCCGTGCTTATTTGTAAGCACATCTGCCTGATATACCCCCTCTCCATCAGGCTGTGGGGAAGCTGAGAACTCATTTAAAGAAGGAGAGTGGGAGAGACATGAACTGCAGATGAAAATGGAGCTGCTATCACATCGTGCATCTACTCCTGGATCAAGGTATGAACTTGGGCAGACCATTGACTCTTTGGAGACCTCAGCTTCCCAGTATATCCACAAAACCAAATCCACTACACTTCAAAGAGGGTGGTAAGGAGCCAGTCAAGTGGTGTAAGAGCAAGGGAGCAAGCCGCAGTGGAAGCAAAATCGTTTGTTTATTTATTTATTCACTCATTCATTCATTTATTTATTTTTACTTTTCGTGGATACATAGGTGAATATGAAATTAAAGATGCTGAGAAAAGTACAAGTCGGGCAAGCTAATTTTAGTTAGGGAAGTTTCCTGTGAAGACCCCGGCGTGGGCTTTGGAGCACTGATGAACCCTTTGGAATTATCAGTAACCTGTTTACTAGGGAGCTATGCATGTTGTCCTTCTGGAGAGACAGTCCATGGCTTTCATTATTGGAAGGACAGCTGGGAAGTGCCAAGCACTGGGGAACAAGGTGGTTATGGGATGAGTCAGTAAGATCTTCCTTCAAGTTCAAACTTCCCCAGTGGATGGGCTGTAAAGAGCAGCTGCAGTTTCTTTCTTAGGGACACATTCTTCTCTGGGCCAGTAAATTCCTGACTGATCTGGGTTGGCAGATAACCTCTCTGCACTTGGCTTTGACATGGGACACTGTAGTATGCCCGACATCCATTCCTGACAGCCTGAAGTCCCTGAGGTATCAGAGCTCCTAAATAAATTTATCTGACTCTCCTCCTTCTCTTTCTCTTTGCTTCCTCTTCTTCCTCCTGCTTCTCTTCTTCCTCCATCTCTCTCCTTCTGTTCACAGGATTTGGTCTCTGTAAATACCCTGCATCCTAGACTTAACTTCTGGAGACCCTGGCCTGCGAAAGAAAAGCAGGACTGGGGAAATCCAAATATAGATGAAAACAGAAGTTTCTGGAAGAATTCCAGGAAGGCAAGAACCATTATCAGGGTCAAATGTAGCAGAAAGGTCGAGACAAGGGCAGATGTCATTCAGGAAACTAGCACTTAGCTTGTGAAAGCCTTGAAAACCACAGGTTTGCAGGACCAGTAGTCAAGCTCTGAGGTAGACATTTGATAAGTCACTGAGGTAGAAGGAAGGGGAAGCAGCTATCAGAACCTTCCTTTGGAGAGAAGAATGCTAGAGGAGGGGTGGGCCAGTCACAGGGTCAAGAGGAGATCTGAGCATGTTGATCACCCACAGAGATAATTTTCAAAAAGTTGTTTATTACAAACCACATCTTCCCTCTTAGAGGAATGTCTGAAAAGCTTTGGCAAGAGCAGACCTTCAAGTCTCCCTCGAGTTATTAAGTCAAGCCGTGGGCTTTCAGAACATAGGAAGTTCAAAAGGCTGTCAGGTTAGAGCCAGACAGCTAGGAATGTGCATGCCCCTCAGAGGAGGTGCATATCCATTAAGGTGTATCGGGTAGCCCTTATC
Source organism: Mus caroli (assembly GCF_978045245.1). Taxonomy (NCBI): domain Eukaryota; kingdom Metazoa; phylum Chordata; class Mammalia; order Rodentia; family Muridae; genus Mus; species Mus caroli. The sequence goes on from NW_028227269.1 coordinate 105,394,520, forward strand.
AGAGAACCTCATCAGCCAGCCAAAGGACAGGTTACTGTGTGTGCCAGGTCAGAATTGGCCCCTCCAAAGTTAACTGAAAGCAGTGGGCCCAACCCTCCTTTAAGCCCTTTGTTCAAGCAAAGCAAAGGACACAGTACTTAGCACAGAAAACAGAACCAAAAGAAGATTCCAGATGCTAATGGGGCCACGAGTAGTTCATCCTGAACCTGTGCTTTGTCTGTCACTAGGAACAGCAGCTTTTTAGAAGATATGACTCAGCCCTGTCAGGAGGAAGCTTAGTTGGAACACATATGCGAATCTCCCATGGTGTCTTTAACGCATCTGAGACACATCAGAATGTTCTAGATAGTGACAAGCCAAAGAGTTATGGGAGAATGCAAGATTCCCAATGTTGTACATAATATACAAAAGGTCAGACACACACTTAGCCTGTCTTGCCTGGGGGACTCGCCATTTCATCTACAAAGGGCTGGCATCACAAATAGAACAACATTTGTGTTCTTTTTTCTCATTTCCCTCACCTTCTACCCAAGCTGACTTCCGGCCACCATCTTGTTTCTTCCTTCTCAAATGGTATCCTAATTACATTCCATGTTCTACATAAAAAAAAAAAAAAAAAAAAAACAAATACACTGAAATACACATATCAGTCCTTTTCAAATCAGTTTTCTTTTCCCCAGTCCTCCCGTTTGTATTTGATGGAGTGATATGCTTTGGAATTGGGCAAGTCTTATCTAGGCATCAACAGAAGAAAGTGAGGAAAAAATATCTTATCTTCCAGAACTTTTATTTTGTAGGTCTTGGCTCTGAATTGAAACATTCTTTCCTGAAAAAAAATGAAAAGTGGGAACCTGGAAGTACACAAAACACACAAGTCTCAGGAAGTCCCTGAAACCTACCAAATTCTGCAAGCCTTTCCAGAAGCATTAACAATTGCTGGAGAGAGGAGACTCTGCCCGAACTGCTCCATGTTCTCTCAGGTTGTGCAGGATTCTCCAGTGACTGAATTTTGAGGGATTCATCATCCATCTGGGATGCAGCCATTCTTGAATCATCCACACTCCTGCAAAAACCTCTCCACCATGCTCTGTAGGTAAACCCTACAGAACTCACTTGTTCATCAAGTTGAACCGTAGAAGAATTGTTTCTTTGGTCTGTTGCTGATTCCTAGGCTGAACAGTTATTTGTCTCCCAGGGCAGTTGGAAAAATTATAGGAAGGCCATTTCCTCATGCAAATGTTTTATGATTGGCAATGACATCTTTTGGGTATCTGGGACAAATATTTAATTTTTGAAACTTTCCTGTAGAAACAAACAGTTTGAAAACTTTCAGGAGAACTAACTGTGGCAGTAGTGGTGGGGACTATCTAGGCTTTTGGAATTTATAAATTATTTTCATGCTTCTTGCCGACTCAGTGCTCCTTTGAAGTAGAACAGCCATGTTACCTGGTTTACACGTTAAATCACCAAGGCTTCTCAGCTGAGAAACTTCCCTAAGCTTTGACTACCTGGACCATCATGGGTTCCAGATAGATATTGTTCCTGGGTTATCTTGAGAAAGTTTTTTATTCTCTCTCTCCTCTCCTCTCCTCTCCTCTCCTCTCCTCTCCTCTCCTCTCCTCTCCTCTCCTCTCCTCTCCTCTCCTCTCCTCTCCTCTCCTCTCCTCTCCTCTCCTCTTCTCTTCTCTTCTCTTCCTTCCTTTTCCCTTCTTTCCTACCTTCCTCACATCTGTTCATTTTTCTTCCTTTTGATTTCTCCTTTCTCTCTCTCTCTCTCTCTCTCTCTCTCTCTCTCTCTCTCTCTCTCTCTCTCTCTCTCTCTCTCTCTCTCTCTCTCTTCCTTCCTTCCTTCCTGTCTGTCTAAAACAGGTCTTATGTATCCTAGGCTGGAGTCAGTCTTTAGGTCATCAAGAATGATGATGGCCTTGGTCTTCAGATTCTCCTGCTTCTACGGTTATGTTGTGAATCACAGGCATGTCCCACCACACCTGCTATGAGCACTGCCAGAGGTTGCACCCAGGGCCTCACATATGCTAGACAAACATTCCTATTTAGCTAAACCATTCTCCATCCCTAGAAAATGCATTTCTCCCTGTGTCCTGTGTGACTACTGCCTCTGCACCATTTCTCCATTATGGTAGAAGAACTGTCACCAGTATTCATGGTTCTGATGATGGAAGCCTCCTTCTTTGCTAGGCTCCCGACTTAGAATACTCCCAGATCTACTAAGGTACTACAAAATCCAGTAAAATCTAGGGAGTGGGAAGTGTCTAAAGACTACTTTATAGACAGCTTGGCTGATGAACCAGGGTCTTGGCATCTTGGCAGAATAAAGGATGTGAAAAAGCTTCTCCCAAGAGTGCCTTGCCGGGATCCCACAATGGGTACACACTAAACCCACACAGCCCAGGGGCACTGGTTCCGGAGCACACATGGGTTGGATTTGTAATTTATAACATTGGGCCAAGCAATCGAGAAACACTATCATTCAAACTTGTGGAGTAAACCCAAGGAGAGGGTGGTGGAGACGAATGTTTGCTCAGAGGAGACATTTGCCCTCTTTCACTTAGGCCTCATTATTTTACCACAGGGGAACCATCTCAAGGAATAGTATATTAAAAAATTAGTCTGGGCAGTTTTGCACTCAATAACAGTTCAAGTTATTCTGAGACCCGAAGTGCTTACCAGAAGTGCTTAGCACTGTGAACCTCAAGAGTCACTGACTGTGACACATGAGGGAGAACCACGTCTTGGAAACAGAACAAGACCCAGGTATCACCCATTTGTTGTGTCTTCCCAGGCAGGGCATTGGAGACAGAGAGATGAAACAGAGCCAGGGCTTGACTTCAGCTAGCACATAGTAGGTGCTTGCAGAGGTGCTCTTGGAGAACAAAACCAGCAGCAGCTCTGGAATCATAGAGGGAAAAATTCAAACATTACTTTAGGCATTCCATGGCAAGAACTCCCCTGCCTTTAGCCTCCATTTTCTCATACATAACTAGGATCAGGAAGACCTGTTCTTCAGGATCTTGGAAGAGTGTAAATTATCAAAGATTGTCAAATAGAATGAATTGAGGATGTAGGGTGGGAGCTCATAAAAGCCAAAGGGTCAGCAACCAACAGTTGGATTTGACAGACTCAGAAGCAGATGGGAAGCGGGGAGCTTCATGACTGGACAGATGTAGGTAAAGGATATAAATGTGGATGTAAGAAAAAGGCACTTATCTGATTTTTGAGGGGCAGATCTGGTTTTCCGTGGTTGGTCCTTTATTGAAAGTGTGTGCATATGGAAATAGAAGTCAGAAGAAGAGACGTCATCGGTCAGATCCTATTCCTAATGATGGTAGAGATTGTAGATCAGTCCTCCTCTCCTTTGAGTCATGACTGTGGTCCATTCATATATTTGTTCTCTTGGGATGACTCACACCCTGAATTCACTACAAAACATTTATTATTATGCAATTCCACCGGGAAAAAGAAGGAAAAGGTTAAATCAAAGGCACCCAAATGAGATCCCCAAGAAAGAAGTTAGTAACTACGAATGAAAGACTTGGCCCTTGTTGAGGTATGATTTATGGGAAAGATACACTGACAAGCAAGAAACAGAAATTCTCCTAAGAGGGAGGACAGCACGGCCAAGGGCAAAGAGGCAAGAAAGTGTCTAGTGATGGCTTCCAACCAGGACTGATAGACAAGAGCTGTGACAATGGAGTTAAGTTATTGGAGAGGGAAGGAGCTAGAAGGCTGGGTTTGGTGCAAGTTTGAACTGTATACATATGAAAGCATAGTTGGCAAGATGAAAATGAGCTTGGGCTAAACCAGGAAAGATCATGGCATGGGGCCAAAATGACTGTGTTCTAAGGATGGGAATTTTCTTAACTTTTGATATATATAAGTTCCCCTGAAACACCAAACTCATTACATACCCTTATGACTCAACTAGTTAAATTTGTAATTATAAATCACCACACGAGCATCCTTCCTGGACATTAATACACTGCTTCCGGGTTCCTCTTACCTACTCCTTCTTGTTGGCGGTAGCAACACTTCTTATTGGCATTGACATGTTTTCTCCTTGCTCCCTGGCTGGACATGATAAGCCTGTTTCAGGAGAAAGGTCATAACTGAAGGAGTGGCTATGGCCTTGTTAAGTGACAGATTTGTGAAGCCAGACAGCATTCTCTCTGGTGAGCTTAACTTCAGTGAGATTTGGTGGTGCTGATGGAGAGAGAAGATGTCGAACAAATGAATGAGCATGAACTCTCAGAAAGGGAGGCTTCCCCAGAACTGGGGGATGGAGAAGACTTGTCTAAGGAGACAGTTCAAAAGGTGTGAGAGGAAGAAGGAGCCACACTGCAACAGCATACCTCTCCAGTAGTAGGGACAGCCATTAAATGCATCACCAACAAGAAAAGAGCTTGTAACCAGAGGGCAAGTGGGACTACAGCCTAAAAGAACCTTAAAGAAAGACTGCATGTGGCAGAAAAGCAGGGAGGTAGTGGACCAGAAAGGAGGGTTTTGAATCTCAGCCCAGGTACATGGTATACATTTGTCATCCTGACTCAGCAAAAGCAGGAAAATCCAGAGTTCAATGTCAATCTATGCTACACCATGAGACCTTATCTCAAATGAACAAACAGATAAGTAAATAGTTCGAATGTCATTCTAAATGCAGTAGAAGCCAAGGGAGACTTTCAAATAAAGATCACTGTGGTCTCAAACATGTTTGAAAAGACCCTTGAGTTTGTTGGTGTCACGGTTTGAATAGGTCCCTCCAAAGGGTTCATATTTTAGGGACTCAGGCCCCAACAGTGGTACTCTGCTCAGAACATCTGGAGACTTTAGAAAAGATGATATATTTAGAAGAAATGGGTGAGTGGGGATCAGGTCCTGACCACTTCCTACAATTCTCTCAACTTCCTGTCCAGAGTGAAGGCACCCTCCCCTTAACACTTGGGATGTTTTGCTCAAGTACATGGGACCCAAACTCGCATGGGGTGGGGCATTCTGAAAGCATGAGCCCAACACCACTCTTTCCTGCCTAAGTTGTTCATGTCAGAGATGTTTCCACACACAGAAGCTCTGACTCATGCCATTGGGAAGAATATGGGCAAAACTATCCAAAGCACAGTGTCCATTAGAATATCTGTATCCACAGCCTAGCTAATGATAGGGCCTGGGTAGGAAACAGTGGGGAAGATAGAAGTGGATACCATCATGGCCCATTTGGAAAATACTGCTGTTTAGCAAGTGGTATTTATCTGTGAGCACCTGGGGCTTTGCCTGGCACTACATATGCAGTTGGTGATTGACAAGTAGGAATTTATTTGAGATGCAATGGATTGAATTAGACGGAAGAAAGATGCCTTGATTGAGAGAGGCAAAGTTGAGGCCATCTTTAACTTACAATTTAAATATCCAGCACTTTGGACAAATGAGAAGCAGCTCTCTTTCACTCCAGAGGATGGGATCTAAATCACGTTCAAACACTTCATATATATATATATATATATATATATATATATATATATATATATATATATATATATCACATCACAGCACTTATCTAGGCATCAAAGGCTCTTTAAACAAAGCAGTCCCACACGGAAGCTGCCAATAGTCAGTATAACTTCCATTTCCAGCTTATTCATTTTAGGGCTTGGACAGAGACCAAGTTGGAAAGAAAACTCAAAGAAACCCTGGGGTTGAATCATTGCCTGGTCCTCATGAATTAGCATGTTTGCTCTCTTTCTCTCTCTCTCTGTCTCTCTGTCTCTCTGTCTCTCTGTCTCTCTGTCTCTCTCTCTCTCTCTGTGTGTGTGTGTGTGTGTGTGTGTGTGTGTGTGTGTGTTGGGAGGGGATGGTGCATGCACTCACACACAAGCACGCGTGAGGTCAGGCACATACATACAAGTCAGACGTCAACTTCTGCTCTCATTTCTCAGGAACTGTCCACCTAGTATTTTGAAGCACACACTCTCATTGGGACCTGGGCTTCTTGACTAGGCTAGTCTGACTGGCCAGCAAGCCCAGAGAATTGCCTATCTCTTACTTGCCTAGGGCTGTGATTACAAGTGATTCTTTTACTTGTTTTTATATGGGTTCTGGGACCAAACTCAAGTCTCTACACTTTCAAAGCACGTGCTTTACCAACTAAGCTATGTACGAAGGTGTAGCCTGTACTTCCTAAATATTTTCTGTCATTGTCTCAGAGGTAAGAAACCCTGAAAAGCAAGACACTGTTGGTGGTTCTGGCCTTATTATAAATTAACTAGATCATATTTGCCTGTGTATTAAGAAGAAGGTAACAGATTAATTTACCTAAAGAAACCAAAACTATTTTAACACTGGTGAGAAAGAATTAGGCAAAATGGACTAGAGGGTGTTACTTGATTAATTCAAGCTTTGGCTAGATTTTGGAAGACAGAAAATCCGTGCTCACTGAAGACTAGCCAAACCCAGTCTGCTCCAGACAGCACACTGATAGTGCCACATTCTATGATGTGGCCTGACCCAAGGATCACAGGCATCGTATGAAGGGGGTTCACCCTGTGCTCCTTAAGGAAACAGGAATCCCCCACAGCCTCAATCCAGGACTTCTCCCTGTCCATGTCGAGCTGAAGTGGAGAGTCCTGATATACTTGTAAGAGTTCGTCCTTCTAGGCAAGGCTCTTACAGCAATCTCACTAACTGTTAACAGCCATGGGGCACCCGCAACTCATTGTGCCTATTCAAGACCACACACCCTAGGTCATACCCCTAAGTCAGCCTTGGGTTGTTCTCCCATCCTCCCCACGCCTGTCCAAGATAAGGACAAAGTCAGGGACTCCTGGAGTTTTCTAGAAACTAGACATAAAATTGGGTCTGCTATTTAAATACAGCATCCACAAAGAACATCTTCGCTGGGCGCTTTCCTAACTGAGTTCAAATGACTGGTTTGGCTGTCGTTTACAACGTGGCTAACACTTCACCACTGAAGCCAAACATAAAGGAAGTCAGGAAGACGGAAAGCTAAGAAGAATGAAAGAAGAGAAGGAGGTAAGGACAGAAATCCAGGTATTGAAAAGGCTAGGCTTATCTTTGAGTTCCTTCAGTAATAATTAACCATTCATTTAACCCCCATTCAATGCCTAGCCAGGGGCATGTCCTGTGCCTGGCTGCCACCATGGGCAGCTGTATATGAAGCTACGGTAGAAAACCAGCCAGAAGGGTTGGCTGGGTAGGACTACTCTACACTCTGAAGAATCAGCTTAGCATTGACATCAGCAGTGTGAACCATTATAGTGTTGATGCTAATTTCCCATTGTTCACTTGTTCAACCCTAAAACCTTATTGCCCTCCCTACACACACACACACACACACACACACACACACTCCATCCAATAAAATAGAACTAATATTGTGGTGTCATTTGAAAATATATTTATGTTTGTTTTCCCTATAAAAAGAGATAATAATGTTATGTTCCAATAATATTAAGTTGTGATGTTATTTGCAAGATTGCGGTGCTTTTAATTTTCTGATTATTTCCACAGTGGGAGTTGCAGCTCAATTTCCACCAAGACACGTCTATCTGTTTTGGTTATTTTTTTATTACAGCTAGAAGCAACAATAATTGCCTTTAGTGTTGGGAAACGTCGCAAAGGAGACGATTGCTATCCCCAAAGAATAAGATCATCAGGGCAAACTTCTGATGTAAAAAAATTTGTAAATTAATTGCAGAGCCTTATAAATATTATATTTACTAAAAACATGGCATTGGCTGCTGTGTTCAAAGGATTCATCTTTTGGGGGGTGGGGGTGTTTCTTTTAAAGAAACAGGTTTCTCGAGAGCCACAGAAATAAAGAGGGAATGAAGCCAACACAATACTAATAATTTAGATGCATCTGACAGCCACAAGGATGGAGCTGATGCTGAAGGGGCAAAACACACCCAGACTCCATTAAGATAAAGTGTTGGCTCTCAAACTCAGCAGCTATTTGATGTTTAGAGTCAGCCACTCCACAAAGGCAACTCAGAACAAAAGGAACGATCTGTGGGAACTGTCCTGTCATGTGGTCTGGCAGTAGGGAGGTGCAAGATAACAGGCTGCAGTGGTGATGGGGATGTGTTAATCTTGTACTGTTTCACTCATTCAGCACATATTGAGCACCGACTGTATGCTTATTCTAATGGCAGATCCAGGCCATGGATACCAAATTTAGAGAACATAGTGATGATGGATCTCTCTCTCTCTCTCTCTCTCTCTCTCTCTCTCTCTCTCTCTCTCTCTCTCTCTCTCTCTCTCTCTCTCAGATGGGGGTCTTACCTGCTACCACGGAGACCACTCCTATAGTAATCTGGCCATGCCTACAAAAATAAGACCTTTGATTTTTCTTCTAATGCCTTAGGTTTTCCAGTACTACAATTCTCAACCTGCCTTCCCAAGCCTCCTTTATGTCTCTTGTTTGTAGTTTACATAAGGCAGGGGGTGTTATTTTTTCAGAGACAGCAAGCATCTTTTAGATTTTAAAAATACTTCATTTGAAATGATGATGTCTTCAGGCCAATCTTTTATGAAGTTAATAACTACTAATACCAGACCTGGTCCAAGACCTCAAAGCTAGGAAGTGGCCAGTACTAGGGTTAGCTGCCATGACAGATGGTGGATTTCAGGGGCTTTGTAGATGTGTTCCTGTTTCCTGTGCTCCACAAGATTAAAAGCACCAACCCCAAAGGAGAGGAGAAGCATCCAGACAGACCTACATGTTCCCCAGCAAGTACAGCGGAACTAAGGACCAGTGGATAAGGAAGACCTCAAAGTTGATCTGTTATGCATACTGCCAGTGAAATGTGCACAAACTTACTGAGATTATTACCTGACAGCTCTTCATGTGTTAACAAAGGCACATCCACACATGTGAGGACATTGACAATTAAAATGTGTAGCCTTGGCTCTGTGCACAGAAGAAAGAGCCCCACCCCCAGCCATTCGCAATACTATGATTTTCCACCATGTTGACTTTCTTTATCATACACATGAGCATGCTTCTGGACTCTTTGTGTGGTGGATAAAATATTTCATGTGTACAGATTTTATTAATTCACAGTTGTTCTAAAACAATCATCCATTCTTTGAGTTTTCAAAAAAGTATTTTAGACTCTTCATGCATTCAATACAATAACATTGATGTATTGAGGTCCTTAGACCAAAATTGAAATTACAAAAATAAAGAAAACAAACAAACAAACAAAAAATCCTAGCATTTCAAATGTGAACGGATTCCATTAAAATGCTGGATTCCATTAAAATGCTGGATTATTTGGCGGGAAAGTTCATAATGATTATTCTTTTTTGTTTTGTTTTTTATTTTTGTTTTTGTTTTTGTTTTTTGGTTTTGGTTTTTTGGTTTTTCGAGACAGGGTTTCTCTGTATAGCCCTGGCTGTCTTGGAATTCACTTTGTAGACCAGGCTGGCCTCAAACTCAGAAATCCGCCTGCTTCTGCCTCTTGAGTGCTGGGATTAAAGGCGTGCGCCATCACCGCCAGGCTTATTATCAGTGTTTTCCTCATCTTTAAAAATTATCTTTACTTTCTTTACAAAGCTTGTCTGCATTGCTACAAGAAGTTTGAGCAGAATTCTAGTTAGGTTTAGCACTCTGCACATGATCAATACGATGGCCATTGGGGGATGCTCTATTTATCTTCCCTAATTGGTCAGTGATTATCAATAAGGACAAATCCAATGCCATCCTGGTCCCGGCTCTCTGTCTCATTGATGCTTTTCTTACTGCACAGTTATCTGCTGGTTCTGTAGGATCATCACTGGCAAAGACGACAGAATTTATGCTGTTTGCTATTGTGTCATCATCATCATCATCGTCATTTAATATGGCTGCTAGTGTACCCAAACCCCTTGGTTTCATGTGACATTTTCATACATGCATATCATTATGTTTAGATGCTTCCCTTCCTCCCTCAAAATAGTCTTTTGCTCTCATAATAGATGTCCCCCTACCCACTTATTCTCTCTTTCCTTTAGATAACTTCCCCTCTCATTGCCTTCCTTCTATTTTCATGACCTACAGAACGTATGTGTGTATACATGTAACCATATGTGTATGCATATGTCATATGTATGTGTGTGTGTGTGCACATGCATAATACTGAGTTCAGTGTAACACATAGACATGCAACATTGGTATTTCTGAGTCTGGTTTATTCTCCTTACTGTAATCTCTGCTTCCATGTATTCCCTGAAACTGTCCCAACCACATTTTTCCTTGCAGGAATTTTCATGTTAATTTATTCATATAAAATTTTCTTATTAATGTATTCCATACATGTAAGTAACACACTGTGGTCACAGTCTTCATCTTCTCTTTTCTTCCTTCTTCCAGCCCTCCTGATCCCATCCTCCCTGCCAGCAAGCCCTCCCTGACAGTCGTGACTTTTGTGTTGTCTCTGTTTTGTAACCCACTGGGTTTAAACAGGGTCTCCTATATGAGCATAAATGTGAAGTAAAGGCAATTTTCTCATTAGGCAATTTTCACATCTATTACTTGGTCTACCACTCAAGTGGTGTCACCCACGATCACCAGTGGAGGCCCCTGATTAATGTTTCACCAAGAAGTATCTGATGACGGTGGCTTCTGACATCTGATAATTATGGCAGAGACAATGTCTAGCTCTAATCTGCTACAGTCTCCTTTTTCTTTAAGACCTTAACCCACGATTTCCAACGCTTCCCATGGCCCACTGAGATAATAGGAATTTGACATCAGAGAATATAAACATAGTCACTATTTGCACAGATTTCCCAATATTGACTAAGTTTTCAATTCTTTAAATAAATTCTATCTGATTAGGATGTATAATTCTCTTAATATATTAGTAGAGACTTTTTTTCCCAGTTTCATCCTCATATAACTAAATTCAGGATAGCAGCAAATGTATATATTTTAATCTCTTCCTTAAAAAAAGCTTACAGAACAAAAGCTTAGAAGAAAATAAAGGGAAAGTGAAAAGGGTTTCTCTGAGGAGGAATTACTCCAGCTCATCTTCTCTCTGCTTTTTCTAATTTTCTACAATTCAAATATTTTGAACAATGGAATTGGTTCTTCTCAAGCCCAGCCACGGCTCCCAGCTAATCCAGGAATCAATATGATGGAACTCCATAGAATAAGATCATTTCTGTCTGTCCCCTCACTCCTGCAGAACTCTGCATGGTGACAGCCCTTCTTACAATCTCTCGTTCCATGCTCCACCTGCATTTCATGAATGCTTATCTTTGAGAGATTTTGAGATCGGCTTGCATTCAGTTAGTTCATATTTTCTCTGGGACAAGTTCTCTGTCCCCAAAGAGTTCAGAGTGGAATGGGAAATGCCAACAGTGATTAGACCCGAAGACTTGCAAAATGGGACCTGAAGCCTGTGTCTCTTGATAATGAATCCAGCTTCCTGGGCAGCCCCAGAGACAGTTGCCATTGTTTCAGAACATACTGTACCTTCTGGGAAGCTCTTCCTCATGCTGCCAGAGGTCTCTTCACCTTCTTCAGAGAGAAGGGGAAGGGGATGGGGAAGGGAGGAGGAAGAGGAGGAGGAGGAAGAAGAGGGGGAGGAGGAAGAGGAGGAGCAGGAGGAGGAGGAAGAGGAGGAGGAGGTGGAGGCAGAGAGGAGAGGATTTCCAGACACACTGCGTTGAGGCTTGTCCTGACTATATGAAGGCAGTGGTTTTAAGAGCCTGCGTGTGCTGGTAGGTTTTTGTCAATGGAGTGCAAGCTAAACTCATCTGGAAAGAGGAACGCACAGCAGAGAAAATGCCTCCATCAGATTGACCAGTAAGCAAGGTTCTGGGGACATTACCTTGATTAGTAATTAATGATTAATGTGGGAGGGCCAGACCATTCTGGGTGGTGCTACCCTTGGGCTAGTGGCCTTGGGGTTGTATTTGAGTGAGCCTTGGGGAGCAAGTCAGTAAGCATTGTTCCTTTCTGGGCTTTGATTCCGTCCCTGCCTCTGGTTCCTGCCATTGCTTCTCTCCACAGTGAGCTATAAGCAGCAACATGAAACAAACTGTTACTTCTCCAAGTTGAGTTTGGCTACCATGTTTGTCACAACAATCCAAAGCAAGCCAGGACACCAAGCTTGAGAAAGGCCGCCAACCAGAGTGATGCGTCTGCCTCTGTGGTGAGGGCAGCTATGTGGTGGTGACGATGTGCTGTTCATGCTCCTGCCAAGGACCATGGGAACTGGATGCTCCTACACGAACTGCCCTCACAAATAGCTTTCAGGACCTCTTAGATTCAATTAATCCAGTAGCAACAATAACAACAAAATAAAAGTCCTTTAATTCAAAGCTGTAGGTTAAGTGACTGAGATTTCTGTCTAAAGTCTTATAAACAGCCTAAAAGGTTGCAACTCCCTTCAAAGTAATGCAGCAGTATTTGTGGGTGGTAAAGCTAGCCCTTGAGTTCAGTAGATCCTGAATCAATTCATTGTAAATGAAGTTTTTAAGAAAGTTGAGCTTAGCCTTTGAGCCCCAGTCATTTTCATCTTTAAAATGGGTACAATCAGAAGATTTTTTTTTACACAATGAGATTTTTTTTTAAATTTGAGGGTTTGGGTTTTATTGTTGGTGGTGGTTTGGTTTGGCTTTGCAGAGATGAACAGAGCTGTTCCCACATCCACGTCTATATGAACAGGCATTTTCCTTGAATTCCTCATAGCTGGTCAGACTCATGCCACACAGGCACTTCTTCATGCATACTGGGAAAAGGCCCTTTTTCCTGCTGCTTTGTAGATGGTGGGCACTGAGATGTGAGGCTTTGACTTCCCCCATGTCTCCAGCTCATCATTCAGTGTTCTGTGATGGAGTCATCCCTGGGGAATAAGACCTGGGGAGATCAGATGCCAATGCAAGGCCCTTGGATGTTGAGAAGCCCAGAGCTACATTGAAAATGGTCCCTTCCTCTCTGGTGGGGCCATCAGCCAGCCAAGCACTGGGCTCCAGTTCCTTTGTCCTTGGAGACTGGCTCTGTTACAGGAGGCCCAGCATCCTCCCGCTTGGCCTATTCCTCATCTTCTTCACTCTCTGACTGTGCCTTGGCAGACTGACCTCCAGGCCAGGAAGGTCTGTGAGCCTGTAAATGCCAGTGCCAAGATGAGGTCTCCAAAACTAGTTGCATAAGGACTTGGTGACTCAGAAATTTAAAAAAAAAATCCTAAATGCAAAGGTATGCTAGAAATTCCTGTCTTTTATTTTTTTTAAGATGGTTTGAGATGCCAAACTAAGGAAATGTGTTGACTTGAAGATGGACATTTTTATTTTTAAAATCTAAAAATGAAATCCTCTGCTTCCCACTGCCAAGTTTGAGATTTGGTTTCAAGGTGGCCCTGATTGCTGAGTGTTTCTGCTATCTTCTGGGAACACTGGGAACACTATGAGTTCTGGGGACACTAGGGAAACTGGGGATGCTGGGGACACTAAGGACACTAGGGATGTTGGGGACACTAAGGACACTGGGGACACTAGGGACACTGGGGATGCTAGGAACACTGGGGATGCTGGGGACACTGAGGATGCTGGGGATGCTGGGGAGGCTGGGGACACTGTGGATGCTGGGGACACTGGGAATGCGGGGGGGGGGCTTCTTAGCACCTCTAGCCTGAATGCTTTCAGGGCAAGTTGCATTCCAAAGTAGTTAGAACTATGGCTTTTAAGAACCCACTAAAGGAGGGTTTGATTGGAAAATGGCCAGCTTTTATGGCTAGGGGGAAATTTTTTTTAAGTAAACAAACCAGCTTTTACTATCAAAACAAAAGACCACGAGGCTTCCGTGCCACAAGCTGCATTTATAAAGCATCATATTCTATCCCACTTATTTATGTGATTTGTATTTACAATCAGTGACGGGAATGAGCCCAGAATGTTCATGGTAGGTCCATCCTATGCTGTGCTCTATTCCCAGACCACGAACAGTGTGTGTGTGTGTGCAGGTATAATATGTGTATTCGTGTAGGAATATGTAGCATCTTGCCCCACTTAATCTCCACATTTCTTTGCTAATACTGAATCTCTAACTGACACTGAACTCCCTGATATGGCTAGACTAGCTCTCCAGCTAGCCCCATGGAGCCTCGTGTCTCAACCCACCCAGTGCTGAATCGTAAGTCCACTGGGACATACTGGGGATTCTTTTTCCAACATGGAGGCTGGTGCTTGAACTTGGGTCCTCATACTTGCAACAGCAGACACCTGCTGAGCCACCTCTCCAGCCCCAAATTCATACTAAGGTGGATCACGTCCTGCCTTCTCTCCACTTCCAGGATAGGTTGTACACGGTTTCCTCTTGACCACTCTTATGTGTCATGTTTATTGTATGGGGCCTTGAGGCATGGGTTCCAACCAGTTGGTCACTCCCATCAGCCTGTGAACTCTGCCATGATACTTGAGTGGAAATTATTTCTGATTATCCAGAAACTATTTGAGCACAGGCACTTTCTAGTTCTCCATATCATTTGCTTAATTCCTCAATTTCAAGTTTTGCCCTTGAATCAGGGTCTTTGTGCCTGTGTCCCTTCAGGGCTCTATTCAAATGGGTCTTCTGAGGATTTTTATGTATTGGACTTTTTGACAATTCTTTCCCTCCTGCTAAGCTTCACTGACCTACACCATGTCATATTTGTTCTCTCTTCAGTGATGCAAAACCAAATGGTCATGAGCAGCCACTTCTAGAAGGTTCTGGCTCCTTCTGGAACTGATGGAGCCTTTTGTGAGTAGTGATATTCCAGAACAACAATTCACTTTCTGAAGGCCTAATTTTCTCATGTTCTAAGGTAGGGATTGGATCACAGTCTGACTGTGAGGTACCACCATCATCTGGCCGGTCCATACTAGAGGAATCTCTCAATGGTGGCAGGAGACATGAGCCACGTTGTCAGGACTGACACCATTTTCCACTCTGGTGCTGGCACCCCACAGAGGTGGAGAGGATGACAGACTCAAGTGGTCTGAAGGTACTGCTCCACATCTGGGTAGACAGGCACTTCCTGCTGCTTAGATCACGACAGGGTTGCTCAAGAAAGTTCAACCACGCTTGATGGCTGGTCTTGTGTTACACTGTCTTGAAGAGGTACTAGCCACAGTTTCTGACAGCCTAAGCACAAGTCGTCTCAGTCACAGCAGCAGTGGTGACTTCAAGGGTTAACGGAGTCATAGGTCAGAAGTGGGCTCCATGGGATGCTGCCCAAAGTTGCGAAGGGACACTTCTGTTAGGGACCTGATGATGTAGCTGTAGGTGATACATACATAGATATGAGGCAAAACATTTAGTATCTCTTTTCTATAGTAAGGAGTCCCTGTACACTGAGGCACAGCAGCCCAATAGTGACATCATTCCTTGAATATATATTTATTCAAGTACTCTATCAAATAAGGGAAAATCAATTGGGAAAACCTGTTAGCAAACTACGAGCTCACAATGTTACTTGATGGAGTTTGGCAAGCCTTGTACAAACAGTTCTTTAATTCTTCATAAAATTTGAGACATGTGGCCTTATTAACTCCACCTTTTAGTGAAGGAGCCTTGCCACTCTAAGGCAAGAGTGAGTGAGGGGTGCTTAGAGGTAAAGGCACAAAGTCCAGACCAATCTAAATGAGATGAGTGTTGCTAATTTTGGACCTGGTGTGATGATGTCACCCTCTCTGTATGCCATTCCTCTTCTTCTGAGAGTGTGAGCTCACTGACACATCTGCTCTCTCTCCCCAGTGACCTTCCAGACCTCAGCTGAATCTCCACGGGCTTTCACCCACCTTGATCAAGAGCCCCACTGGAGGACGGCCATCACATCCTTTGCAAGAAAAGACGGAGAGAGTGTTTTCATCTGAGACTCTGTCTCCCAAACCTCACACGTTGAGGACTGAAAATATCCTCTGTGCTGTGGAGAGTTAAGTTTCTATTTTGGGGAGAGTTGAGCTCCTTGGTTCAAAGGAAAACATATTCCAAAAAGGGATTAACACACACAGTTCAGGCAGCATCTTGAACATCAGATAGCCTAGCAAACGAAACACTGATCTACGAGGGAAGAAATCGGAACCATATGGCTTCTGCTGCTTAATTGACATATGGGCTTTACAAAATAGGGAAAAACACACTTGGCAAAATGCATTTCAAATTTTACTCAAACCACAAAACTTTAAAAATATCTTAACATGTCTAATGATCCCAAAATGTGTCCTTGTTCACCCAAATTAATCTAACACCATTCTGGTAAACATTTATACCTACTGTGTGCCAGACATACACACACACACACACACACACACACACACACACACACGAGAGAGAGAGAGAGAGAGAGAGAGAGAGAGAGAGAGAATGTAGTATGTAGATGAAGTCAGGTATTGATAAGTATTTCTGGAAAACATCATAAGGTCTTAGACCAAAAGGAAGCTGATTTTGTTCTTAGGGTAGATGATGGACTGGAGAGACTGCAAAGAAGAGCCAACATTTGCCTCAGGCCTTTACGGAAATATAGGAGCCTCCCAAGTAAGGAATGAGGGCCGGATGTTGCAGGCCAGAAGATGAGGGCAATTTACCATGGGCCATGAGGTCAACAGGAGCAGTGACTCTGAAACACAACCCATGAGGCTAAGCCAGGGAACTGGTGCAAGATGGCAGAAGAGGACAGGGACAGGGACATGCTAGGCTAGGCAAGGCCAAAAGGGGGGTTAGGACTCAAAGCTCCTCATAATAGGGAAGGGAAATGACTTCTTGATTATAAGGTGGCAGATACTCAAAAAGTTTATAAGATCTTTCTCAGTCCTTCCCCCATCTGACACATTTGTCTAAAGAAGTAGAAGAAAAAAACAGTTTCTCAAGGAACATTCTAGAGTAGTGATTCTCCACCCTTGGGAATCATATATTAGATATCCCGCACATCAAATATTTATATTATGATCCACGACAGTAGCAAAATTACAGTTGTGAAGTGGCAAAAATGTATATAATTTTATGATTGAAAGTCACTACAACTGAGGAAATGTATTAAAGGGCCTCAGTATTAGATAGGTTGAGAACCACAGTTCTAGAAGGTTCTATCAGCCTGTGTCTTCTGTGTGGTATCATACAGTGTGTGTGTGTGTGTGTGTGTGTGTGTGTGTGTGTGTGTGTGTGTGTAGCTCTATTCTATTTAACATTTGCAGTGAGGTTTGAACAACCCCATCCTTAAGAACAACCTCACGGTCCTCAAGAGACCAACGCACACCATCCACCTTTAGTGACACTCAGTGATGCCAGTCACCAGCACACGCCATCCACCTTTAGTGACACCTAGTGATGCCAGGGTGTCCAGTTCTGTCCAGTCCCACTCCAAGAAGCTTTGAAGATCTTCCTCAGGCCCAGAATTTTATGAACTGTCAGTTTCTCGTTATTTTACTACTGTGCAACGTACTTCCACTCAGAGTAGATTTAGTTGAATAAATGATGTGTTTGCCATCAGAACAATTTGATTCTCGTTCTAATTATAGCAACAAGCTGCTTCCCCTAAGCATGTTATGGGTGTTTCATTATTTTAAATTGTTATCTTCCATATTAATTACAGAAGCAGTTGATCTTTTTTTCCTGATAAGCAGGCAGCTGCAAATTTCCTTTTTATGTTTCATTGTAATAGGTAAGGCGTCAGGTAAAACTCTAATCAACGCTAACATGGGCCCTGATGGAAGTACACTAGGTACAGCTCCATAACTCAGCATCTCCATTTGCCTGGGAATAGCTCTTTCCCAGAAGCCCAAGGATGCCTGGCTCACTGTGTAGCCAGGACACACCCTCCAGCTAGCCCCACGCTACTGACCATGGTCTTACAGCAGCCTCTTTGTAGAGGTGGGGGAATTCACACATGGGGTGAATCAGCTCAGAGTCGGGGAAGGCAGAGGCAGAGATGATACCAAGCTCTGACCATGAGGTCAGCCCGGTAGGACATCTGTGTTCTGGGAAAGCCACTCCTTGCAAAGAGAGAGGCCAAAGGTTCAAGTGAGTCACCTTAGGTGTTCTTGATTACCATCAAGAGAGGGACAGGTGGGGCCATCCCAGCTTAGAGCCTGACTATGCCTGGACAAGCCTCTCATCTTCTCCTTCCTGGTAAGAGCCCAGCACATGTCAAGACTAACCCTGGGGGCAGAGGCCATGTGATTCTGAAGTGTGTCCTGAGCTTGTTCCATCCCAGACCATGGGGAAAGCTGAGCCACATATGATCCACACTTAAACCTCCATTCATGTGTGCTCCCTCAATGTATAAAGAGAAGGGAGGGTGGTGAGAGGGAGGGAGACAGAAGAGAAAGGGAGGATTGTGTGATCAATTCTGTGATTAGAAATAGGGTTGAAGCTCAAAGAGAAGGGAGGTAGCAGTAAGTTAACACAAGGAAAATTGAGCTCACAGCAGTGGACACTAGATGATTAGCCTTCCACAGCTGTCCAGGTGGAGTTAAAGATCCAGCTCTGAGATGCCCAGCAGCCAATATGAAGAAGGAAACAGGTTCCACTGTACTGTCACAACAGAAAAGTATGTAACTGACTCAAAAGAACTCCAACGCCAGGGCTTCAGGAAAGGACTGAGAAGGTAGATGACATTGTAATCACAAAGATCCCCGGGCAGTTCTGCCACAGTTGGTTTCTTACATTTTGCCAAAGCAGAGGCCATTCCAGGAGCATTGAGAGACACTGAAGCAACTCAGTGGAATAAAAGTTCCCCAGGAATTCTGCACTGTCTGTGCTGGTTCAATGCTGGAGACGGTTGGGGTCTACACAACTCAGAGAAGCTGGTATCATGGCAGGAACTGTGTATACCTTTAATTCCGGAACTCAGGAGGCAGAGACAAGACGATTCCCAGGAGTTCAAAGCCAGGCTGGGCTACATTGAACAGCATAGAAAGACCATGCCTCAAATGAAAGAAAGGAAGGAAAGAAAGGAAGAAAGGAAAGGAAGGAAGGAAGGGAGGGAGGGAGGGAGGGAGGGAGGGAGGGAGGGAGGGAGGGAGGAAGGAAGGAAGGAAGGAAGGAAGGAAGGAAGGAAGGAAGGAAGGAAGGAAGGAAGGAAGGAAGGAAGGAGAGAAAAGCTAGTGTCTAGAGATTTGTGATCACCAGGAGTACTCCTCTTAGCTCACCATCTGTGCATAAACAAGACAGTTAGGAAGTGTGGGGGAAAATTGAGTGAACAAGATACCTCAAAACAAGAGAGCAACCTCTGTCATCATGAGCCTGAGGACCTGAGGTGCATCACCAGGACCCACGTGAAAAAGGAGGGTATGGGAGCACATGCTTGTGACCCTATTGCTGAGAAAGCAGACGGATTTCTAAGGCTCACCAGTCAGCCAATCTAGTCCAATCAGTGAGATTTGGAATCAAGTGTGACCTTCCATTAAGGGGGACAATGTCTGAGGGCAGTGCCTCAGAGTATCTGGGTCTGATCTCTGACATTAAATGCATGTACACCTAGAATATTAACAAGCCCTGTAGGGCAGTGAGTCTTGCAGTCTTCCTGACCCACTGTGTCACTGAACTGTGGGTGGTGATGGAAGTGGGCTGTATGCGCCCTTGGATCTGGCAGCCAAGTGTGGTGGGAGTATCTGGAATGTGTCCAATGCAACAGAAGAGCCAATGTTATAGCCTGACTTCCTTTTCACCTATTCGACTGTAAGTATGATGAACACCTAGGAGAGACACATCGGGGTGTCCGAAAGCATAAGAGACTAACTAGGGTCACCAAAGCTCAGTTCAAACCTTGAATGGACCTGAGTGTCCATTGTTTCAGAGTATGGTTTGCCTGCACCCCAGTTTCTCCTTCTCCTCAAAGGCTCCTTGAGACACCACTTTAAGTGCCAACAGCAGCCAGCTACACACACCTGAACACAGAGAAATAAATATTAAACAGGCTCCTGGAGTGGGGAAAGAGCTGCCTCCTAAAAGAGCTGCAGAACAAGGCAGATCCTCAATACCTAGAACTTGTGTTTATAGCTACAACTGCCTCTCTCTGTATATATTTTATGTGTGTGCTTGTTTTGTGCTTTGTGTTGTATTGTGTACTGCATTTATCCCTTGTGCCTACAGAGCCAGAAAAATGTCAGGATCCCCTGGAACTGAGTTTAAGGCTGGTTATGAGCTCCAGGGAGTGCTGAGAACCAAACCCTGGTCTTTTGAAGGAGCATCAAGTACTCTTAATCACAGAGCCATCTCTCCAGCCACTCATACATCATAAGACATTAACACTGAACATGTGAAACTTATTCTCAAGTTAATTTTAGAATCATTTGTTTTAACTTTTATGTCCCAATCCCCAAGTACTCTATATCATTGAAATATAAGTCATTCATTCATTCACTCAATGAATCCATACCTAGTGGACATCAGACTTACACTCTGGGGGTATACCCACAGGACCTACCTTTCATCTCTCTACCAAATAGGATTCCCCAACTCCCTTCTCTGGAGAACATCCAATCCCACCCACCATGTCCACACCATTGCATATGACTAAAGCCATATTTCCCACAGGGCATGGCAGACAGCATCAGAAACTCTTTAATCAGTCTTAACAGAAGCAACAGCTGGCCTCACACCCTCACAAAAACCCAAGCTATGTGAATGGTGATATCTTCGCCTGTGTCACATCCAATACGTAAAGGACACAAAAGAGACCTAAACAAAAGGTGATGTACAAGGACCAGCTTTTCCCTCTTCCAGAGAGACAGCCCATCAGGCCCCTGACTGCCCATCTCCCAGCAGGATAGGTGCTTGCACTTACTGCTGTAGAGTTAGCCGTTCAAACAGAAACATGCCCTTCGGGAGGACAGAAGGGAGCCCAGGAACCTAGACAGAAATGTACAAGGCCAGCGTCTGCTGCTGGCCAGAGGAGATGCTCTGCCCATCCAAACACTGCAGGGGATTCCTGGGATGCAGCATTCATGAGCCCACACCCTAGTTGAGCTGGGTTTCTTTGGGTTGCCCACACTTTGGATCATTTCTCTGGTCTGTCAAAGGTGCCTTATCAGAGTTTAGTACTTGCTTCTTCATATCTTCTTCATATCTTTGCATATCTCCCTAAAAACTCTCAAACAATGGCACCCAGTGCCTTAAAATTTTACTCTCTCGTGTATAAGTCACACCAAGGCCATGTCACTTGCTACCCTAGGATGCAGTAAGCGTCTTCATTGATCAAGGCTCTTTGATCGTGGCCTGTGTTCTGCAACTGTGAGTATCCATTCCTGTTCTACTTCCCAGAGCTCAAGTCTGCCTGTGTTTGGGTCCTGAGCATGCAGGGTCACCTTCCTCTTCCTCTGCATGCCTCCCATCTGGCTATGGAGGCCATGGTCACATCTCACATGGCCTTCTCGATTAAGACTCAAGTCAAGGCATTGGTCCTCTGTGTCTATGTCCCGTGATCTGTTAAAATGGTGGAGCCTTCTATCAGATGACAGATTGGTTGGGATGAAGATGCAAAGGGATGTCTTTGATACCTACTCTCCTCTCCTAGGTATGTTCTCTGTTCACCTGCCTGGGAAATAAGGTTGTTCTGGAATTTTAGGCTTCAGATTGGGACCCCAGGTAGAAGCAAGGCACCCCCTGAACAGCGGATCATGATGACAGGGTAGCAGTTTGGTAAACTCAATCTGGTCTCAATGCTTCAGTGGTGTCCTTCAGTTACATGCATCCTCCTCTACTTCTGATGAAGTTCTTGCAACATTATATTTCACCATTAGAACTTAAGTTGTGTCTTTAAGGTCAGTGTGCAGCCAGAACCTCACCCAGTGGAGACACAGGACAACTAACAGACACTTGTTAGTGAGAATCTGGTAGACGGAGGAGAAGCTGAACTACCCCAGGCTGGATTCAACCTATCATGTTGGAAGGGGAGGTACTCCCCAACATGTGTCTTAGTCCAGCAGGGTCAAGGGCAGGGCCAAGAGCAGGGCCAACAGAAAGGAGGGGCAGGTACTCACTGTATATATGTCCTCATGTCTCTTCTGCCAGGTGACATGAAGGCCATTGTATGCTTGACCTGCCTAGATCTGTTTCCTTCTGGCTCTTCCTAAGAGAAATCATGACACTCCACCTTTCCCAGTGACATCTTTAGGCATCAGTATCCTTTCTCTGCCTGGGACAGCTAATATTGATTCTCAACTTGGCAGAATCTTGAGCTACCATGGAGACAGATCTCAGGGTGTGTCTGTGAGAATCTTTATATTGGATAAACTGAGGAACACTCAACTGTGGCAGCACTGTTCTTGGGGCTGGGATGCTGGGATGCTGGGATGCTGGGATGCTGGGATGCTGGGATGCTAGGATGCTGGGATGCTGGGATGCTGGGATGCTGGGATGCTGGGATGCTGGGATGCTGGGATGCTGGGATGCTGGGATGCTGGGATGCTGGGATGCTGGGATGCTGGGATGCTGGGATGAGCAATGAGGAGATGAGCTAAGCTTGGTGCTGGGCTCTGCTTCCTTGCTGTGGGATGCAGTTTGACCAGCTGCCTCAGTCAAGTTCCTGTGGCCATGCCTTCCTCCTGCCCCACTTCCAGCAATGGACTTCCTTCTTCAAGGTGCTTTGGATGAGTCTTTTGTCACAGCAAAGTGACAAGTGACTGACACTCCACCTGTTTAAGTTCCCATCCAGCTAAATTGCTTTGATTACTGGTCACCCATGTTTTCCCACATGCCCCTCACAGGATCCTGCCCCAAATCTTGGAGGTCAAAGATACCAGCCTGGCTTTGCAGAGAGCTGTCAGTTTAGGAAGCTTCTTGCCACATGACCTGATGATCTAGGTGAAGTGAGGATTCCCATTCAAGCCATTGATCCTGTTCCAAGACCCAGGCAAGAGGCATAGATAGCATCCAGGGTACTGAGAGCCAGCATGGGCCTATCTACCATTCCATGGCACTGCCTGTCTACCCCTTTTCCCCTTCCCCCTGTTGTCAGAATGACTTGTTCCCTAATGAAAACTTAGGCTGAATGTCAGCGATATGAATATCTTGGTCCACCTGCATTGGTCATGTGCGAATGGTCTGGTGTTTTATATCATAACACATTCTACTGAGTTCACAGACATAACTTTCCTGATACCTGATATATTTCTCATTCTTATGATGAGAGTCAACATTATAAAGGGTCTCTGAGGAAGAGAACTTATAGAGTATCAGGACTGAGGCAAACAGGGGGCTAGCCTCCTCAATAGGCTCTTGTAGGGTTGAAACTTAATGCATGTTTGTCTTGAGTTTGTCTTTCCAGACTTTGAGAGGAAATCAAGACTTTTGTGTGCAATCAGGGTTTTGGACAACTAAGTCAAATGCTTTATGGGCTGTGTTCTTCTCTATTTTAATAACTCTTGTAATGTCAAAGGAAAGTGACCACGGGCCTGATGTGCCTCAGTCATTGCCAGTGTGTAACCAGCAGGTGACAGCTGTTCCTCACCCTGCCTCCTGCCTCGCTGCTACCCTGCCAGCATCCCTTGTGAATGGGCATGTGAATTATTTATTTCCCCTGTCTGGCTAAACTATGAACCCCTTAAGGGCATCCTGGATCCTGGAAACTTCTACAGCCCACATGATGCTTTCCAGAAAGCTGAGCGTTGGAAACCTACACTGTCACCCTCTGAGTGAGCGATGGTTGACTTCGTTCCTTCCATGTGAGCTGTCAGAGCAGAGACACTGCTCTTCTGCCTAGTGATCTGCCAGTATCCACCCCCTACCTGGAACTTCACTCTGCTCCCAGGGTTGTATAATGGCACCCACCACGAGAAAGATGTTGCTCCAGAAAGTCAGGGAGGAACCCCAAATCTTGCTTTTAACAGGGCTACTTGCTTGAACAAGTTGCTTGGCCTCTCTGAACCTCTAAGCTGTCATTACCTATTCTGTACATGGAAGGCCAGGAGGGAGCATGCCACCTAAGACCCACACTCGGCTGTGATGGTTTCATGGAACTCTCTCCAGCTCCACACAGTGATGACTGCTGCTTCCAGGTTGAACGTTATATGTGACAAGCTCTTTGTAGATCCTGCTCTGGCTTCTTTTCTGTTGATATGACAATTATGCATGACCAAGAGCAGTTTAAAGAAGGGAAGGCTTTATTCTGGTTACTGGGTAGAGTAAGGCACATTGAAGCAAATAGGGACAGGAAATTGAAGCAGGAACCAAGGAGGAAAACTTACTGTTGGCTCAATCACAGGCTTTTACTCATTTCACTTTCCTATGCAGCCTGTGGCCACCTATCTACAGACGAGGCTACCCACAGTGGGTGAGACCCTTCTACCTCAGGGAAAACTCAAGACAGTCCCTCATTGACAGGCCCACAGGCCAATCTTATCTAGGTAATTCCTCAACAAAGACTTTCCTCTCAGCTGATTCTAGGCTGTATCGAGGCAACATTGAAAGCTAACTGGCACTATACCAAAGCATCAAAGCCAACGGGCCCATTAACTTATTCCTTAATCTCAGACTGACTTGTGAAATAACGGCAAATACTATGAGGTACATTCTATCCTTAGTCTAGGCACTTCATGTCTGCCAATCTTCACAATGACCCCACAGGGTGGATGCCATGGGGAAGCCGAGGTAACAGTGGTCAAGAACAGTTTCCAAGGTCACACAGTGTGTAAGTGTGGATAATGTAGAATTTGGACCCAGGTCTTGTATGGCTTCGGGGGACACACTCTCTTCTACTATGCCTGCGATTCAGCAGCTGTCTATATACCACAGCCATCTGGGAATCTGCACACATGCGCATGCACATATGCACACTCCAATGGCATGCATATGAGTTTAATCCCATTTCTGTATTCGTTATTAAGCCTTCTCCCCCAAACATTTCATGTTCGTGTATAAAGACATAAGCAGTCTCCCTTGATGCTTGGCGGTTGTCTTTATAAGCGTAGAGAAGAGGAGGCCATATCGACTTCAGACTCTGTTCTGCCTCCAATAAGTGGTAGTTAAGTTCTTTTCATAAATTTGAGGAATATAAGTGTTTTCATTTCCTTGTTGCTACAATAGCCCTGTGAGGGATGGAGATGAGAGCCTGGTTTCTAGTTGAAATTGTTTTCCACAGTCACGGCCTCGCTCCTCACTCCTCGCTCCTCGCTCCTAGCACTTGTTGCCTAGTATTGTGGTGTCGCTAATGAATGCTGACCTTCCCCTGACTCTGCAATAAAGCACCCACTTAAACACAGCCGAGATGTCTCGGATTACATGGGGGCTTCCAATAAGAGGGTAATGTGTTCTTTGCTTGGGTGACCCCATTTATTAGAATTGTCTTTTTGCTTATAGAGCCCATGGCATTATCCTTGTTCTGTCTTAATATTCTGTCACTGCCTGAGTGTCATCATACACTCTAACACTGGCTCTTTGCGCCCTCTAAATGGGTTACTTCATGCAACAAGCATTCTTTTACCAATCTCTCCAGCATGTCCCCCAGCTCTGAGCCCTCAGCCCTGTAAGTGACTTTCTCTGTCTCTTCAGCCTGTCTTGACTGTTAAAACGCCTGACTGTCAGACACTGACTGTCATCAGACAAATTGTCTCTCACCAACTCATCCTCCTACACCTCCAAAATTACCCTTCCCTATGCTCTCCCTGGATCAGCTGCCTAGAGTCTGGCTTTGGTGGATCCTCCGCTGTTTGCAGGAAGCACAGCTTGGGGACCTGAGTGTCTCTGGTCTCCACCAAACTCGTTGGCCTCTGGCCAGAGGGAGTTGCTCATATTCTGGGATGGCCATCACCCTCTCTCTTTGTAATGGCTTTTACTGCTCTAACATATTTGCCTGTGTTGGGAAAGGAGTGGCATAGATCATTATTTCTTGAGCAGCTGTTAAGCATCTTGAGCTACTAGATAGTTATGTCAACCTTCTCCCACCATCCCCAACAATGTGGGGATTTCCATGTGGGCTAGGACGGAAAGCCCCCCAGGTGTGGGAACACAACCCTCTCACTCCCCTGCCCATCACACCGATAGCTGTATTCTTGCACTGAGATCTCAGTCATGTATCCTTGTTGCAATATCTGAACAAAGATCTCCCCCTCTTTTTGCAACAATTGAGGGAGAGCCCCACGTGAAAGCAAGAGGACTTTGTCTTAGGGTTTTTGCAGCTGTGATGGAACCCTATAAACCGCTTCTGGAGGAAAGGGTTTACTTCAGCTAACAGCTCTCAAGTCATATTTGATCACTAATGGAAGTTAGGACAGAAACTCAGGACAGGAACCTGGAGGCAAAGACTGAAGTATAGACCATGGAGAAGCCCGGCTTATCAGCTTGCTTAGCCTACTTTCTTATACAACCCAGGGCCAACTGCTCATGAGTGTTACTGTCCACATCCACAGAAGGCTGGGCCCTCCTACATCAATCGTGAATCAATCAAACAAACAAAAACATATTCTAGACTTGTCCACAGGTCAACCTAGTGGGGACATTTTCTCAATTAAGGCTCCCTCTTCTCAAATGACTCTAGCTTATGTCATGTTGACATAAAACTAGCCAGCTCATACTTTGACTGGCAAGATGTTGTTAGGGCAAAGGTAGAGATTTGGCTCATCCCTGGGTAGCTCTGAAGCTTGAGCTGGCCCCAGCTTGCATGATCTGGGTGTCATGGGGCAAAACAGTTCTCCTGTCCACATCTCCCTGGAGTAACATGAAGCTATGTGCCCAGCAGCCCACACTCAGGCAGCTGTGACATGCTTTCGCTAGTCAGGGAAGAGCAAACTGAAGGTTTATTACGACTGTGCTATGGTTGTCATTTTTTTTTTCCGAACAAGTCCTTGCTATTGGCCTGTGGCCCTCAGAGGTAATGAATGGGTTTTCTCCATGTTACATCTGAGAGTCTACTGGGCACACAGAAATAAGGCCACATCCCTGTCAAATGAGACTGGTTTGTCCTGAGTGGGTGGCATTTGCTCATGAGAAGGTGATTCTAAGTTTTCAGGCTTAAACACACAGCAGCCATGGTCCTGGACTCATTGAAGCTTACAGTCTACTTGAGGATCTGGGCAGCACTACATGAATGGCCCATATGAGACACCGTCCCAGAGCACATGTCAGGGGGCTATGGGCAAACCTGGGTGCTCTTTCACCAGAGTGTTGAAGTTGAGCGGACTTATTACT
The DNA here is from genome assembly GCF_978045245.1 of Mus caroli. Lineage (NCBI taxonomy): Eukaryota > Metazoa > Chordata > Mammalia > Rodentia > Muridae > Mus > Mus caroli. The sequence goes on from NW_028227269.1 coordinate 105,421,638, forward strand.
TAAACTCAGTGGTAAAGAGATTATATGATCCCCTTACACAGCTGAGAACAGGATAGCAGAAGAGAGGAGAACCGCATGGAGGAAGGTGAAAACGCTGAGATTTCACTCCTGGGGAATTTTTAAATGACAGCCTTGGGGAAGCGGGAGTTTTAGGTATTTGATGTGTATTAATTAGATATCCTTCAACCTTTGAAATTTCCTTAACAGGCTACATGACTACATAAAACCCAAAGTACTTTCAGCTTCATTTTGACTGCTAGTATGTTCTGTGCAGATATAAGTCTACATCCAGATAGTAGCACCCAAACTCTGGGAGTTATCCGGGCTCTACACTTAATATCTCCTTGACTTGGCCTGATTGCCTGTGTCCCCTGAAATTCACATCAGTTGTAACTCAGCCATGGGTGTCTTGTTGTTAGGAGGTGGGAGCCTGGGAGGTGATTAAGTTAGGGGGCAGAACCCTCTGGGATGGAGAAAGTTGTCACTTCTCCTTCATGTGAAGTAGATCTATGACCTCAGAGGCAGGTACTCAAACATAGGCCAGGATCTTGGACTTGAAGTAGAAACTCAATGGTTGCCGAACTCATTCTAATGGTGAAGCGGGACTTGAAGCCATTAAGTAATATTTCCAAAGTCATAGAAGTGGCAACTGTCAATTTCAAAATTTGACCTCACGTTGCTGCCTCCAAATCTCTTGGTCACACAACTGCAGACACTCAGTGAGAGAGACTAAATTGGCATCATCCTTAGGAAAATACAGAGGTGTTTAAGTCCAGTCTTTTGTGAGGTATTGAACACATCTTTGGTAACTGAGAGCTGACAACTCATCATGTAAGAAAACACAGAACGAGGCTCCAGGAGGCTTAGAATCTAAACCAAATTGCCTGCCTCCTAGCTCCAACTTCAGAGGCATCCAGGCTACCCTGGATATGGGCTGAGAGAAAGGAAGGAAAATCAAGTTTAACTCACCTATCTCCCATAAAAACCATTTTCTACAGACTTTTAACAGATCAGCTGGCTTCTTTGTCCAAAGTTATTTCATTTCAAGAATGAAGGTTGCTCTCTGCAGTTAGCTCATGACTCTGAATGGCTGGTGAGGCGGGGCTTGTGATCCTCCATCTCTGACACGGATAGAGCCATGGGACCAACAGCCAGAGGATGTTCAGTACTCAAGAATTTCCTCTTCCATACCCCATCTGTTGTTGACTCCAGAAACCTGCACTTAGAATCACACGAGGAGACATACCACATCTGTAAAATAAGCTTTCCTCGCTTGCGATGAAAAAGCCGTAAGCAGGTGGAGCACAGAACGCTGGCTGCATCCAGTCGTCTATTCCACGTGATGCCGGGCACATGTCATCCTCCTCCCCAGCCTCAGCTGACACAGGAAATGACTAATTCCTGCCCTTACCATCTCATAGGCTGCTTAAGAAGATGAAATTAAATAATGAACCCTCTCAGAGCTCTCTATATTGTGAACACTGTGCGCATGCAAGCGGTTATTATTAATTATGGTTTGGTTTGGAGCGCCAAGCAGTGTCTCGAAGCTTAACTAATAATCACCCGAAGAACCAAGAGGGAAATATTTATAGAGGAGATGTTTGCTTTTCCTCGCACGAATTATCAATTGCTCTCATCTGGTGTTTCAATTAATAAGGTGTGTGTTTTTAATTGAAATAAGGTTAAGTCTTGGAAAGAATAATTGCAGAAGAACATGAATTATGGAATAAAAGAAAGGCATCCGCAGTGGGGAGGAAACGGCTATCTGGAAGCAGGAAGATCCTGGGTGAATTCCTGAAGAAAGGACACTGATTGCTTCTATTGTTAAGGCTGCTGTTTTTTTTTTCCGTTGGAGATAATCTTCACCCATTTTCATCTTCCTTGTCAGATTTTGGGGCTTTTCACATTGCAACACGTCATCACCATGTCAGGGTCCTGAAGGATGCCACTGATGCCAAGAAGAGCAAAGAAGACAGGGAAACCAGAGAGAGTCTGAGGAGGGCCTTGATTCCTGAAAGATGGATGACTGAGATGAACCCCAAGGCAAGTCTTCAGGAGCTACACTGCCAACTCACTGGTTAGGTCTGAAGGAACTAATTGTTCAAAATCTTCATTTCTTCTTGCCTGTTCCACATCTTCAGGCCCAAGAAAATATCACATCACCAGAGAAAACCAAGGGGACCTTCACAATGATTCCTGGTCCCCATACTAATTGTCCAGTACTTTTCCTGCTTCCTGGCCTAGCAAGAAACTACTGGAAAACAAGCAAGCAAGCAAGCAAGCAAGCAAACAAACAAACATCCTTCCCTTTCCACCAAACTTGGGGTAGCAGGATACACATTCTTTCTTTTACTTGAGACAAATATAAAAAAAAAAAGAAGTCATATTATGTGATGCAACGATTTTAAATTTAGAGACATTGACCTAAAAGTAACCGTCAACACATACACACAAACACACACACACACACACACACACACACATACATACACGAACATACACACACAAAAGCACATGCACACACACACACCCCACAGAGGTCCTTGAGTATAGGGGCTACGCTTAAGGGGATACAAAGACCAGTGGCTTTCCTGATTTGAGCCAATGAAGCTAGGAGGCCAGAGAGGCACATTTCATGAAGTTCATAGAACAAAGAGAAAAGCTACAGAGAGAGAGAGAGAGAGAGAGAGAGAGAGAGAGAGAGAGAGAGAGAGAGAGAGAGAGAGAGAGAGAGAATATCTGAGAATCCCTACATAGGAAACAGGAGCCAGTTACTGCATCTATGGAAGGAAATATCCTACATAAGTAAACAGGGGCCAGTTACTGCATCCATGGGAGGAAATATCCAAGAAGAGGGCCTCATGAGACTGAAAGAACAATCCTTAGATGCACCAGGAGAAACTGTCCCCACCATACATAGTAGAAGCCTCATGTGTCAGCAGAGAACACTCCTGTCTCTACATCCAGAAGGATCCGAAACTACATCCCAGAGGACCGAACACTCCTTTGCCATCTCCTCACAAGGGAAAGACTCAAGCTGCTTCAAGTCATGCACCCAGATTCTGAGGCAAGCCTTAAATATAGTTCATTTAATTTAAGAAATGAATGGCCCAATGAGCTTGTACTCATTATGTCTGCATGCAATACAATATAACAAGTCTATAAAACATTGGTGATGGTGAAACGCTTGATCCATCAACACCAAATAGAATTGCACACAAAACCACAAACTGCTAGAGACGAAAACTCCAAGTCTAAACTTAAAAGTATACTTAATGTGATCGATGGACTGTTAGACAGTGCAGAAAAAAAAATGTCCCTGACTTAAAGTCCATGCAACAGATTGTTTCCAAAATAAAGCACGGGGAACCAGAATGGCGGTGAGGTGCGATCATGTGTCTCTGAGTTGTGGGTTGACTTCAGTCAGCCTAGCCTGTGGGTATGGGATGGAAGGCCACAGTGATTCTCCAACACTCAATGAGCAAGACTTGACAGCCCTAAAGCTTAAAACCAACGCTCACAACTTGTATGCTTTCTGAGAATAGGGAGTGCCTGCCACTCTGACTGAAGCAGGCTCGCTCACCTAGCTCGTGAGGCTGCTTCACGGGGATCTCCAGGGCTGGCACCAGGCTGCCAGAAAGCTCTGCTGAGGCTCTGTCTTCCAACATAGGACCTCCCTCAACCGACAGGGAGGGGCTCCCCACATTGGGAGTGCATCTCACCTCCTCAGAGAGACCTCTCTGACAGCATCCTCACAGGCATGCCCAGAGGTCTTTCTCCCCAGTGACTCTGAAAGCAGGCAAGCTGAGAATGGGAAGTTGTTGTGCGTACAGCAATCCCCATCCCTCAGCATGAAAGGAGAGGAGAGAGTGCAAGGCCAAATTCTCACCCCCTCACCGGTTCACCTTCACAGTGACCATGCTTTTACTTTTGTAGGCTCTGGAACCTTATCATGTTTCATTGAAGCAGGATTATTTTCACCTACCCTCTCTTCCCAGCTGCCCTTCTTTAACCCTTCCCATTCCCCCCAACTCTAGAGTTGATAGCCTCTTTTCCTTGATATGTAGTTATGTGTGCATGTATTTACTTTTAAAACTTTGTTTATTATTTGGGAGAGGAATACACAGGTATGTCATAGAATGTGTGTGGAGGTCAGAGGTCAACTGTCATAGAATGTGTGGGGGTCAGAGGTCAACCATCATAGAATGTGGGGGGGTCAGAGGTCAACAGTCATAGAATGTGTGTGGAGGTCAGAGGACAACTGTGTAGAGCTGTTCTTGCACTCAATCTTAACCTGGGTTCTAGGGATAGAGCACCTGTCACCAGGCTTGGCAGCAAGCGCCTTCATCTGCTGAGCCATCCTGCTAGCCTTGTTTGAATCTTGTAATTAGAGAGAGAGAAAGGCAAACACATGCACACGAGCAAGATGCAGGTGATGGGTATCAGGAGGTTGGAGCTTGGATGGAGTGGGGATAGACTCAGAGCTTTGTTGCCTGGGCTCCACAGGTCAGGTTCCTTCTGTCTCGGACAGGCTACAGTCGGAAGCCAGGCTTCCTTGACCCCAGAATCCACCTTTCACCTCTGGCAAGCTGTGAGTGAGCATGGCACACTACGGAATTCTGTTCAAACCAAACACGAAGTTTCTCCCTCTGCAGGCAGCAGGCGGTCAGCAAAAGGGGAGCTCCGAAATGGTCCCTATCAAGTGCGTGAGATGTTCATCTTGTGGGAGATAAAGCCCAGGAGACCAGCAGGAGACTGTAACCCAAAGAGGGTTCAGAGAGGGGGCCTCAGTCTCTCATGTGTGGCATCTCCCCACTATATTTTCTTGGAAACATGTGATCAACAGCAAGAAACGCCAAGGTCACCCGTGCTGCAGGCCTAGCAGCTGCGTTCCATTGGCAGGGGAGGGGAGGCAGTGTGGAATGGGTCTTTTGTCATTCTGACTAATTTAATAGCTACCAGCCAACAGTTGGCCGTGTCTGTGGATTCTGAAGCATGCCAGGGCTCACAGAGGAGCACTAGGGCACTCTGCTATTCCGCAGTGGTCAGTTTTACTACCTAGGTGACATGTGGCAATATCTTGAGGTAAGGTTGATTGTTATGATGAGTGTGAGGGTTGGGAGACAGAAGAGATACTGACATATAGCAGAGAAGGCCAGAAAGCCTGCTAAGCTCCCTACATAATAAGGAATTATGTATGTCTGTGAGGGGGTATGTGGGTGGCGCCATTCCATGGGCCAGGGTCTCAGAATGCATAAGAAGGAGAAAGTGGGATAGGGCCAGCATTCACCTCTCTGCTTCCTGACTGCAGATGCACTGTGACTGGCTGTAACTTAATCCTGCAACCATGACTTCCCCACAAGTATGGGTTGTACTTTGTGTGAGGCAAAGGAACAAGTCCTTCTTTAAGTTGTATTTGCCAGGCGTGTTGGTACAAGCCACAAGGAAAGCAACCAAAGCAATTACTATGTCCTGGCTGTCAAGGGTAGAAGTACCCTGGGTTAGCCCCAAACCTACTTCAAATAGAATCTGAAGGAGACACCCCCAGTAACCCACTCCTTCCAGTAAGCCTGCAGCATCCTCTGGCCCCATCATTCACTCTGTTAGGAAGGATAGTGGCTTGAAAACCTCTCCCTCAATTGCTCTGTCCTTCATCTGAATGCGATACCTTCCCTCCATCCATCATCTGTGGCTTGGATATGAAGTATCATCCCCACAATCTCATGAGCTGAAGGCTTGCTCAACAGCTGGTGAATCCGGAATCTGGAGAGGCCATTAGATAGAAAAGCACCAGACATCATTAACAAATTGATTGACTCCTGAGTTCAAAGCATGGTGGCTGTTGCTGAGTGTGAGCTAGTTGAAGCTCCCACTATCATCATCCAACACGGCCATCAATCCTGAAGGGCAAGGCTTGTCCTGCCCCTGTCTTCATCCTCCTGTCTCCCTCCCTGTGAGCTGAGCTGCCCTGCCGTACGTCACTCTCCTGCCTCACCCCAGCCCAAAGACAATGAGAACCTGTAAACCTGTGAGCCAAAATAAATTCTCCCCCCTTTAAGCTGCCTGGGAATTTTGTTCCAGAAATGGAAGCCGATGAACGCGGCTCCCTGTTCCTGCCAGAGTCATTTTCCGTCTGTTCCTTTGAAATTTTTACCCATCTTAATTAGACCCCTCTTATCTGTGCTTAATTTTCTTCAGTTTATTAAATGCTTTCCACTTCTCAACATAGGCTTTTATCTCTGAATTCTTCATTGTCTTGGCCACCGCGACCCACCCTTGCTTATTCCTCCAGTGGGGAGGATTCTGTGAAGCCCCTGTCTCCTGTCTCCTGGCTTGCCTCTGTTATTAAAATGCAGGTTTCTTCAAGATGGAAGCACGAGTCATTATTTTTCAATATTAATGTTATTGTTTTTCTGAGCTGCTGTTGTTCCGTAATTCAAGGACCCCTTGTCGAATCCCATATGTAGCGTGTTTATTAGATGTAATATTTTATCTCTCGGACTCCTTGCCTGACACCATCATTTCCTTCTTATTTCAATAAAAATGATCTCCCTCCTTGCGATTCTGACAGGAGCTAATGGTTTTCTTTATCACAAGAGAAAGTAAGAGTGGGGGCCATGCTAAAAGACAAAATGAACTGTATATATTTGTGCCTTAATTCAATTTACAACATAAACTCCCATCCTAATAAAGTAACTTCCATAGCATCTCAGGTAACAAAAGAAGCCACAATAAAAAGTCTGGAGGCTTCAAATTTTTCTGCATTTGCCAATGGTGGATTTGAAGACTATTATCTAGGCACAAGCTCATGGGAAGAGAAGGAGGCAGCCACAGAAAGGCAAATGCTTTCCCGATCCTTAATGTCTTTCTTCCTTTTCGTACATGTGAGGGCAGAGGTTTGAGATGCTGCAATTCAATCAAATGTAAATAGAGCCTGATGCACTCATCAGAAATGCAACACTGGGTGTTTGCTGAGAATTTAAGTTATTAGGAAAAAAACCTGCATATTTGCATATTCTTAGAGGGAACTGAATTGAGAGTATTATAGCTAATGTCAATCAACTAAGAAAATAAGACAACATTTAATGCACATTGTATATGAGTCTAAATTGTCTCAGGAACCTTCTAAGCACCTTTAAATACCAGGTGCCAATTAAATCAAGAACAAACCCAAAACTTTCAAAAGTACTAGCTGGCCACTGTATACAGATGAAGATAGGGTGGAAGTTTGAATTTCTTTCAACTACTAAGTCTTGAATTTGCTATAATGTTAAGAAGGAGGAAGAGGAGTAGTAGTAGGAGAAGGAGGAGGAGTGGGGGAGGGGACGGGGGGAGGAGGGGGGAAGGAGGAAGGAGGAGGGGAGAGGAGAGAGGAAAAGAAGGAGGGGGAGGAAGGAAAGAAGGAAGGAAGGAAGGAAGGAAGGAAGGAAGGAAGGAAGGAAGGAAGGAAGGAAGGAAGGAAAGAAGGAAGGGGAGAGAGAGAGAGAGAGGAAAGAAGGAAGGGGGGGGGAGAGAGAGAGAGAGAGAGAGAGAGAGAGAGAGAGAGAGAGAGAGAGAGAGAGAGAAATGTGCCATAGTCATTCACCTCCTTTGTAATGATGTATCTAGATGTTCATCAGGGCCCGTGGTCCCAGCTATGTGGTCCATAGACAGAGTGACTGTTGTTGGGGAAGGACCAGTGACTAACTATAGAACCCTGCAAATATCTCAAGCATCTGCTCCTATATAGCAAAGGCATGAGACTCTCACTCCCTGCTGGGGTCAATGTCAGAATTATACCATGTGTTTAACCAGCATTTTTCATGTGCTCCACGAACTGGCAGCTCTCCTATGACTAGCCTGGTTTCTGTCACCGTATGACATCCAATTCCAGAGTTTCAGACAGAGAGTAGACCAGAAGCCTCCATTCAGATGTCAAATTCCCCTGCAGTTAGGCTATGCCTACTTGGGGAACATTTCAAGGAAAGTGCTGTAGAAGGTTCTGAGATGAGTTTGACACAATGCTAGCTTCCATGGGTCTAATTATTGGTTCTGGTGGAGACGAGTCCTAGACACACAGACACACACACACCCTTGGTTATATACGGCATGTCTCTTTGTTGACAGTGGAGCATTGCTAAGTCTCCTGTGTACTGTTGTTCAGGGAAAGAGTGCTACCTTGCAGAGTGTGGAGTGCCCAAGGGAGGATGTTGAATCTCACTCAGAAGGAGAAATAAAATAAGCATGTGAGATGGGTGGAGGAAGGGAGCTGGGTAGAAGAGGGGATGGGGAAGGGTAAGTGGTGAAGGGATCAGGTGTAGGGAGAGAGAATAGGGCACATCTGTAGGACACACCAGAGACCTGGGAAAGGAGGAGGCCACAGGGAGTCCATGGAGAGGGTGACTCTAGCTAAGACTTATAACAGTGACGGTTATGGAATCTGAAGTGGCCAACTCCTGTAACCAGACAGAACTCCCAGTGGAGGGATAAGGACACAAACCCACCCACAAAGCCTTCAACTCAAAATGTGCCCTGTCTACAAAATGTACAGGGATAAAGATGGAACAGAGACTGAGGGAAGAGCCAACCAATGATTGGCCCAACTTGAGACTCATTCCATGGGCAAGCCCCAATCCCTGACACTATTAGTGATATTCTGTTATGCTTGCAAACAGGAGCCTAGCATAACTGTCATCTGAGAGTTCCACCCAGCAGCTGATGGAAACAGATGCAGAGACCCACAGCCAAACATTAAACGGAGCACGGGAGTCTTGTTGAAGAGTTAGGGGAAGGATTGAGGGGCCCAGAGCGGATGGGGAATCCACAAGAAAACCAACAGTCAACTAACCTGAACCCATGGGAGCTCTCAGAGACTGAGTCACCAACTAAAGAACATGTAGGACCTGGGCCTATCCCCTCCCCACCTCACACGTAAGTAGCAGATGTACAGCTTGGTCTTCATGTTGCCCCCCCAACAACTGAGGTTGGGGGTGTCCCTTGATCTGTTGTCCACCTGTAGCTCCAGTTCCCCTAACCAAGCCACCTTGCCTGGTCTCAGTGAGAGAGGATGTGCCTAGTCCTGAGATGCCAAGGTGGAGTGAGGTGATTCCCAGGGGAGCCTCTCCCTTCTCAGAGGAGAAGAGGGAGTGGGGAGGAGCTGTGTAAGGGGGAGAGAATGAAAAGTGCACAAACAAATCCATGAATGGAGTCTGATGGAGCCATTCCACATCTTGCCTCTGTAAAACTTTATGTGACGTTCATGGGAATTTATTGTTTGGAGAACAGAAGGACATTTACCTACAGATTCAGGGGGATAAATTTCAGGTCCATTTAGCATTAGAAAATCGTCATTTTATTGCTGCTTTCAATCCACTTGACTTTCTCCTCTATCTTCCACTTTCTATCTCAAGTAGAACACTGCCTGTGTATGTGCAAAGACATACACATATGCACACGTGTGCACACACACACACCTACAAACTCACATGCACACACACACACACACACACACACACACACACACACAAGCACATACACGCAAGCACAGACCCAATACACTACACAGGTACACTCTCATCACACACATATCAAACATCACATCCAGCCATGCACAGACACACCCACATCTTCTTGGGTCAACACTTGAATCCCTTGGGTGATTTTTAACATTGTGAAGGGGTTTTTAATAGTAATCAGATGTAAACAGCTAGGGCAGTGGTTCTCAACCTGGGGGCTGTGTCTACTTTGGGAGTCAAACAATTCTTTCCCAGGGGTCATATATCAGATATCCTGCATATCAGGTTCATTGTGCTATCAGGTTCATAGCAATAGCAAAATTACAGTTACAGAATAGCCATGGAAAATATTCTATGGATGAATGTCACCACAGCATGAGGAACTGCATTAGAGGGTTGCATCATTAAGGAGGTTGACAACCACTGACCTAAGTTATGCAATCTATTGTGATGCATACGTTTTATAAACAAGTAATATAATGTGGCATAAACAATAAAATAGATACATGAATGGTTGATTCTGTACTGTTAAGTGACAGGCTATTTTCCAAATAAAATGTATATACGTGTAGCTATATTCAAAAAAGACCTTTTGTGGGGTGTCTCAGGATATCACTCATGTGTAATGCCCAATTGCTGGTCCCTTGCACACATAGAAAGTCTGGACATGTGGGGCCTGTATGCACTCCTAGACCTGGAGGGCGTGGAGACAGTGAGTGCCCACAGGACTCTCTAGCCAACCAGTCCAGCTGAAATGCAAGTTCAGTGAGAAGCCTTGTCCTGTTTATCGTCTCAGAAAAAATAGGGTGGCAAATGATAAAAGATGCCTTCACTTGCATACATAACATATGTGTATTCAAACTAGCACATAACGCAAACATACATATATATTCATCACACACACACTTGGTATATACATATACACATCACCCAGAAACACACATACACACATATACACATGTGTGAAATGATTTAGTTATAAAATAAAGGGAAAAATCTAAAAAGTACTAGATGATTTTTTGGATAATGTCTTAGTCGGGGTTTCTATTCCTGCACAAATATCATGACCAAGAAGCAAGTTGGTTGGAGAGGAAAGGGTTTATTCAGCTTACTCTTCCACATTGCTGTTCATCACCAAAGGAAGTCAGGGCTGGAACTCAAACTGGTCAGGAAGCAGGAGCTGATGCAGAGCCATGGAGGGGTGTTCCTTACTGGCTTGCTTCCCCTTGTTTGCTCAGCTTGCTTTCTTATAAAACCCAAGACTACCAGCCCAGGGATGGCACCACCCACAATGGCCACTCTCACCCTTGATCACTAATTGAGAAAATGCCTTATAGCTAGATCTCATAGAGGCATTTCATCAAGGGAGGCTCCTTTCTCTGTGATAACTCCAGCTTATGTCAAGTTGACACAAAACCAGCCAGTATAGATAATATTTGATGGTCATTTTCCTTAGGAATTCTATTTTAGGTGGTTCTATATGTGTGTGCTGCCTGGTTTTATGCCAGCTTGAAACAAGCTACAGTCGTTTTGGAAAATGAATCCTCAACTGAGCAAATGCTTCACTAGACTGGCCTGTAGTCAAGCCTGCTGGGCATTTTCTGAACTGATGAATGGCTCAGATTAATGCAAAATGTAGGACCCCTGGGCTAGAAGAAAGCTGACTGAGCAAACCATGAGGAGCAAGCCAGTAAGCAGCATCCCTCTATAGCCTCTGCATCAGCCTCAGCCTTCAGGTTCGTGCCCTGTTCGAGGTCTTCCCCTGAGGTCCTCCTCCTCAGCCATGGAATGTGACCTGAGAGTTGTAAGCTGAAATAACCTTCCCCCCAAACCTCCCCCCCACCCCAGAAAAGAAAGGCAAAGGCCATTTTCAAATCACCATTACTGCTCTTGGGTCTAGCACAAGACCTTTGCCATCCATGCATTGTGTGCTGATTCAGCAAAATGTCCACTGAGGACCTTCCAGGTGGAAGATGCAAATACAAAGAGAGTGACATGACAGACAAGGTATGGTCACTGTCCCTCAGCTCACCAGCTTTGCATTCTATCCACACAAAAGGATCTATTGTCACAGCTAACATATGACACTCAAACCCCTTATGGAATGGATAACTGAAGGTAAACAAATTTGTGTACGCAAAATCAACTCAGAAACAAAGCCCCGAACCACCCCCGCTGCCCGCCATAAAAGAAAGGATTCTTCAAGAGCTTTAACAAGACAGGATATATTGATTTGGGGGCAATGAGAAACTTCTAAAAGAAGAGATTAAGTGATGGAGTCTCGTGGAATTTTTCCACGGAGTTTCAAGGGCCCACTTCAGCCTGGACCATGGTTCTCCTCCCCTCCCCGACAGGTGTGTCCTCTTCTTGTATGATGAACTTTTGCTAGCCTGTGTGTCATCCGGGATTAAGAGCAGAAATGAGAGGCTGCGCTTTGGGAAGGTGAGCTACGTGGACCTGCTTCCCTGCCCACTGGGACCTGGAACAAGAAGAACGTCGTGGGAAGTTGCAGATGAGGTTCCACATGGAAGCTAACCCATCCTTCTGTCCAGCAACCATCTTATAGGAAATTAATAACTGAGTTCTCCTGTGTCTGGCTCTGTGCTAGAATTTGAGTTTCAGGGCTGTGGGATGGGGCACAAGCAGGCATCTTGCTGCCCACACCTCCAACTTCCCAGAGCCATGCTATGTCTACTCTGTCAGCAGGGAATTGCAGAACGAACACAAAGTCCTTGCCCCACAGGACAGCTATGTCTTCTTGTAGAGGCAGAGGCACCAACACCCAAACGCAGCACTCTGAGAAAGCTACAAGTTTCAGTGCAGCCCCTTATTCTTTTTTTGAAGGAGAAATCGCCGAATGGACTAGGGAGATACAGCATGGGGTGGGCTCCTTTCTGTTGCTATAGCAAATGGTGTCAGGGAAAAATGAGAACGTTTTGTGCACATAAAAACCCAACAGGTGACTCGGTAGGTCCCTAAGTTGATGGGCTGGTACCCACCTGATGATGTTCACCGCAGGAACTAGACCTTCATCCCTCCTTTAAGAAACCCAACCACCAATGGAAATTTCAGGAATTAGGGTCCACTTGTACACAAATCTGTTGAGCTTTACTGGAGCTGCTTCAAGTTCCTCCAAGATTGAGGACACACAAACAAAACCAACTGAGCACCTTGACTTGAAGACGCTGCCAGGCTAACCCAAGAATGGTCATAAATGGATTCACCTAGGATACTGTTGAGTCCCCACTTTAAAAAAATCAGTAATTCCTCCAAAGCAAGACTCCAAAAATAAAATCAGGAGTTGTCCTATGAACAGCCATTGTCTCTTAACACATATGACATGTGCTTCCTCCCTCCACTTCCTATGTATGATTCATGCTCAGTGCCTTCCTCACTGAATAACTTGAGCAGGTCACTTGTTTATCTCTAGAATGGAGAACATGGGTGTTCCTTCCATTGGGAGCTTCGGTGAAATTATATGTGATCATGTAAATGAAATTACAGCACAGGACCATGGATGTGAACACATGAACACATGACAGGAACATGTGAGGATTCAGCTGCTCATAGGACATATAAAAGTGCCCACCAGTCCTGTTCCACAAAGTGACTACTTTCTTAGAGATATGTCTTTCCTCATTAAAAATAAAAGACATTGGAGACTACATTAATGGCCTTTATTACCAGCAAAGAAGGATTCCAGAAAGTTCTGGAAACATTAGAATAAAAACCGAAGCGGTGAATATTCAAATGCCTACTCTTCCAATGCATACAAAGCTCTTCATTTGAAAACTTTAGCTGTTTGTCTTGGTGAGGGCCAAAAGCATCAGTACTTCTGTGTTAAAAGCTCTACAAGCAGAAGTCAGGTATTGGACTCTTGAGCAGCGACTGCTAAAAGCATGTACTATTTATCAGCGTTCCACATCTGTCTGTGCTGCCTGTTGTGGAATCAAAACAAAAGAGAAGAGATAGGCGAATGATGGCATAGGAATTTAAAAAAGAATCAAGTTTGTGGAAAGCCATCAGAGCCCATTCAATTAAATAATTTCCATCTTTAATACCCAGAAATGTATTAAAATACAATTCCTAACATTTTCTCCTAGTGACCTTGGCTTTAACTCTTTGTCAGAGATTTAATAACATTGCTCACTATATAGGAATGAAACCTTGAAGTATATATGCTGTGCAACAGGTTTCCTGGGTGTTTTCATATCAGTGTCCTTCCTAGCAATGCCCTAACCATTTTGACCTAAATTGTATCATAAGGGGATTGAATTCTTGTTTAACCCTCCAGAGTTTACACGCCTTTCCTTCTGTCTTTTCTCATCACAGCAGACACATCATCAACAGACACACTCTTAGAGAATTCTCAGCAACATACCTTGCGTCTCTTCTTGGGCACTTGTAACTCTCACATTCATGGATGGATTATACAAAGAGATGAACTAAATACTGACAACCAGTTACCCCCTCCCCCTTCTTGCAAATTTCCATCCAACACAAAATATGAAGTGATTGAAGTTCACAAGAATGTATAAACAGAGAATCTTACTTCTCCAGAGTGCTTGTGGATGAATCTACCAAGACAGCTCCCTTCCCCCTCACAAGGATCCTATTTGTTAGAGGTAAAAGGAGCTCTCTCCTCTCTGGCTCCATTCTCATTCCCATTGACCTGGTGCTTCATCATTTGGTAAGAGCGTGTGAGTTGTCCAAGGACAGAGATGATGTTGAAATCCACCTCATCCCCATTCCACACTTGCATCCCCACTCCCACAAGCTAGAGATGGAAGTTAATAAAAGAGGAGGAAGAAGAGAAGGACGAGGAGCAGGAGGAGGAAAGGAGGAAAAGGAAGAAATGAAGGATGAGGAGATTGGGCTCAGGAAAGAAGATGGCTTCACGGGTGATGATAGACAAGGAAGTGAAGGTGTCAGGAGGGGATTATGCAGATTTTCCAGACAGCCAAGCCATGCTCTGATGATTAGAAAGGCTGAGAGGCATGTGGTAGTCCCCAGACATCAATGAGCCTTGTTATTTTTCTTCCCTCCAACTACCCTTGGGGTGGATTTTTTCTGATCCTGGTCCTTGAGAAAAAAATATATATGTATATATCATCAAGAAACAACATGTCCCTCACTAACTCTCATACGCCAGCTTCCTCGGCCAAGGAAGCAGGGAGCAGAGATGTGACATGTCTCCCCACAGATCCACATACCCCCCTTCCCTGGATGCTGAACAGACATCTTCCAACTGCCTTTTGTTTAGATCACTGAAGCGTTTGACTTTATCAAGTTCCTTGATTGTGCCTTCGTTTCAAGGACATCACTTAAAGCAGAGATCTGCTCAACAGAGGGATGCCTCTGCACCCATAAGATCACAGACAGTATCTCTGTAACTATGCCCCTTTACAGCTGTGCCTTTTCACATATGGTAATTTTTACAGCACCTGTGCTCTTCCTGGGGGCTAGGCACTAATCTATGGCATTTTGTTGATTGTAGGCGAGGGCTTTAGCTGCTCAGAACTCATGGAAAGTCTCAACAAACCTGCACTTTTGTAGCTTCTGACAAATGATAATGAACAAAGACACCTCAGTGAATGCTGACTGCTAGTTGAGTTTCATGGATGTGTTTATTCATTCCTTATTGTTTTTTTTTTAATTCTTTAAAGCCATTCATTATGTATCAGACTCTCTAAAGAGTTTTCTGTTCTTGAAGATGAAGGGAGATGCTTGGGCCACTGAGCATCTTGGATCTAAGGGGAAGAAAGAGTTAATGAGGACGCACTAGCCCTTGCATTAACAGGTTTAGGAACACTGGGAGCTCACTTCCTCTCCATGGTGGAAATAGACATCTGTCCCTGGTCCTTTCCACCTTTCAGCCTTTAGAAGGAACTGATGATGCCTTGGCCTCTTTTTGAGTGTCTGGGTTTGTGCTGAGTGTCTGGGCTAATGCTAGGTGCCTTGGCTAGTACTGAGTACCTGGGTTAGTCCTGGGTGCCACAGCTAGTGGCAAAGTTCGGGATGCCTGTGTAAGTGTTGGGTACCTGAGCTAGTGTTGGGTGCCTGAGCCATTTGGAGGTACCTTGGCTAGTGTTGGGCATCCACCTAGGCTAGTGTTGGGCATCCAAGTTAGTGTTGGGTCCATGGGCTAAGACTTGGTGTCCAGGTTCATTTATGAGCCTGGCATCTTTTAGATCAGATTCAGGAAAGCAAATCCTTTCCCCCTGCCAATTCATTGTTTAGCAGACGGAGCATTAAAGGCCTGTGCATGTGTTACCTCACCTGAACTACATTGCCACCTCAACAAGCGAGTACCACTATTACCACTGTGGCTCTGTGGAGAACTCTGAGGCCCAGCTCATACGATCTGAGAAGTGACTGGAGCTAAGACCCTTGCCTCTAAAGTTGTAGGTCTTAACCTAACCCCATCTTCTTTGTTTCTCTGATTGATATTTGTTTATCTAATCAGATAGAGACTCCTTCACAATTAGCTACAATCATGGCATAGAAAGAGACATTCTCAAAACAAACAAATAAGCAAAAAATACTCAGAATTTGCCAGTTTTTAACATGTATATTTCTTGAAAAAGTCAATGATGGGAGCTGACAAGAAGAGAAACGAATCCAAATGGGAGACTCAGGAAAGTAACCAAGTGACCGAAGCTGGGCAGTGGCTGCTTCCAAAGAAACCCCTCAGCCAACTGGCTAGGGGAATCATGGTGGCAGAGTGGCATGCCCTTCCCACAGACCCTGACGTCCAGGGAAGGGATGAGGAGGCGTTGAGACAATCACTGCTGTCACTGGTAGAAAGAAGTTAATCAATACTGCCTAAAATTGACAAGACGCTAAAGAGAAAACATGACTCCGACATTTTCTTATTTGGAGAGATTTACCCAAAGGAAATAACCTGAAAACAAATACTAGGTAAGTTCACACAGATCTTTATTGAAGGGTTATGTGTAATAAAACAAAGGGAAAGGGGGAACCCATAGCAGTCAATCACGGAGCACGGAATAATTAAATTCTGGTAGACTATAACTGATAATTATTGAAACAGTCGCAACATGGAAGTGACGATGGTGTTAATGTGAAATGAGCAAACAGAACTCCAAAGGACCGGCCCCACGTCTCTGAAACCAGGAGGAGGTTGTACACACAGAAACACACCTGAAACACTCATACATAGACACACACACACACACATGCTTTCACACACACACTCATACTTTCACACCCATGCACATAAATACACACACACATACTCAAATACACACATGTCCACAACTTACTACATACACACATCCATGCACACACATGCACGCACACACACACACACACACACACACACACACACACACACACACACAGTCTAATAAATACAACTTAAAACTCATTAAAAAACAACCCACCCTGCATCACGAGCTCTGTGCCTCAGCATCCAGCCAGAATTCTGGATTCCTGTGCTCATTGACCTTGTGCTTCAACCATCCAAATATTTTTTTAAATTATAGTAACTGTTACCTTTCTATAGAAAGTTACTGTAGAACTGCTACTTCTAAGTGCCCTACGTGGATGGTTATATGTGTGTGTCAACATGGCCATCATAAAAATTAAAAGTCACACACATGAGAAGGGTATAGAAAATAAATCCATCTGCAGGGCCCAAACACATGCTGAAGTTGCACAGAATATAAAATATTAACCTTATTGCCGACTTTTATTTTAATAAGAATCTCCTGGACTAAATAATAGGAACCAAGTACAGCAATATAGTTTCCAACAGTGCTGTGGGCACCCCCCTGGGACTATCAGGGGGGGACTTGGCAAGTGACACTTGTACAGGTTTAAATTTGAAATTGCATTTAATTTGTGTGTCCTATTACTTAGCTGAAAACATGCACCTCGCAGGCAAATGCAGACGGAAATGGGCATCGAGCTAAAAATATTTGAGAGGCAATAATTTGCCTTAATGGCATCCACACCTAGATAGGGAAGGTAATGAAGTGTCTCAAGGGATGTGTTTCTTTGGCTTAATTTGTTTTCACGCTGTTAGCGAGTTGTCAACCTCAGAACTGTACTGAGAAACTGCCCATGAACCTGGCTTTTGTTTCGGCTTCAGGTAAGCCCACTCTGTCTCCACACCCTTTCTTCTATTCTTTTTTAAATTCCACATCCTGTGCCTGTAATGTGGGAGGCATTATTTTAGAAATAGAAAGACAGGGCTAAGCAAATAACAGGCTCTTAGTGAACGTCTGAATTGGCCTTGCCTATGCCATCTTTCCTCAGTCATCCCTACCTGTGATCCAGGTTGACTGAAGTGGGGGTTGGACAAGTCTGGAGCCTGTGGATGGTCACAGCATTACCCAAAGACAGCCAGAGGTGGCCAAAGAGTGGGGAACAGTCAGTTAGAAAAGATAGCCTTACAAAATCACAAGGGTCCAAGCCAAAGAAAGTGAATTCTGTGGTCAAGTGTAAAGAGCAAGACACAGATGATGAACCTCAGGTCCCAACCAAAAGAGGAACAAGGAGTGCTGAAGAGCTTGCTGCGAGCCTGAGATCCAGCAAGGCAGGTGGATTCACAGAGGTCTTTACAGCTTCCCCTCACAGGAAGTGATGGAGGGTACCTGAATCCCGTGCACAAACTGTTTAGAAATGTTCTGTTCCCAAGCCAAGAGAGACCTTCTTTCTCAAACAGGGCTACAGAATCCATTCACCTGGCACATCAACCATACTACCATACTGTGTGGCCCTCCTGATGGACCCCAGTAAGATGGTCACTGATCCATGGATCAGGGATGCCACAGCATCAGTGGGGCCTTGTCACTGCAACAGACTTATGTGTTGGGGGTATAGATATGGATTCCAATGTGGACCCTGGTTTGTCCCTTTAAATGCTTAGTCATGGGAGAGCTGTAGTGGGTGAGAACCCTGGGGTCCATGGCTCTTCAGGGATACAGTGTGTGCTGAGAGCTTCTTCATTTTCAGCAAGTTTATAAGTACCTACCCCAGGGCCAGGCACACTATTGCATCATGGGTGAGTACAGAACTTAACTGTGTTTCACAACAGAAAATCATTATCAGGACCAAGCCAGACTTCCCTCCCCATTCCCTTGCATGCATGCATGTCTACATGTCTGTGGCCTGGCCTGCATGCCTCTGTGCCTGACTGCGTGCCTGCCTAGGTACATATGTTCGTAAGCGCGTGTATGGGGGCGGGGCAAGGGAGCACATATAGATGTGGAGATCAGAGGCAAACCTTAGTAATGGGTTTCTGCCTTCCACCTACTGAAGAACAAAAAAGTCCATGTCTTGTTTTTCTCCGCTGTCAGGCTAGCCCGCCTGTGAGGTTCTTAGGATTCCCCTGTCTCTCCGTTCCACCTCCCCATCAGAGCTCAGGAATGACACAGGCACATTACCATGCCCAGCTTTATACAGTATTCTAGCTTGATCACCACTGCTGTGCTGAAACCCCACGACCAAAAGTAACTTGGGGAGAAAATTGTTTCTTCCATCTTCTGCTCCCATGTCGCCCACTGTCCATCACTGAGGGAAGTCAGGGCAGGAATTCAAGCAGAAACCAAGGAGGAAAGTCTCTGACCAGATTTCTCTCTGGATGATGCTCAGCTGCACAGACCAGGCCTGCCTCCCTAGGAGTGATGCCACCTACAGCGGGATGGGTCCTTCCATGTCATACAAGACCATGCCCTGCATTCATGTCCACATGACAATCTGATCAGTTGAGGTTCCCTCTTCCCAAGTGACTCCGGGTGGTATCAGGTTGCTTTGGGGAGTTTCGTTTCAGCTTTCCATGCTTTTATGGCAAGGTCTTTGCTCACCGAGCCATCGGGAAGAGCCTTCCCTTCATGTTCCTTCTTTAAAACTTCCCTCTTATTCTCTTCAATCCCCCTCTAAGAATGACCCAGAGCTGAAGCTTCAGTCACGTGTGCTGCTGTCATGGGAGAGATGATCGTACCAGGTCTTGGGTCAGGGTGTCAGTGACTGACCAGTGTGACACCAACTGACATCTGGATAATCAGGGCCTTTGTCTACACCAGGAAGAGGGCTTTCCTTCCCTGGGGACACCACCCCAACTCTGCCTGTTTCTAGGCTTTGAGTCTCACATGCAATGCATTGCAGCTTGTGGTACTGTTGATTGTGTCTAGGAACTCTCATCGGAAAGAACCCAATGCAGGTCCCAGACAGTGTAGCATCTTCCACACCTTCACAGATGACAATAGCATCATCTACTTCCATGGTAGAACCTGCAATATTCATATCCTCACCGGTCTATTGTGAGAGATGTTCCCCTCAGGTGCACTGACACCAAGCATAAAGCACGGGTTCCCAGACTCAGCCACGGACCTCACAAGAGGCTACAGAAAGCCTCAGAGAGTAAATAGATGCTTGTTTTGCACTTAACTGACAAACATTCCCAGGTGGGATCCAGGCTCCTTTCAGCTCTGTGGGGACATGGCAGAGGTGGGAAGGGTTCACCTGAGAAGGCAGGACAGTTTCACATCACTGTATGACAGAGCATGCTCTGCAGTCAGATCTGAAAGCTTAGCTCTTCACCCTGGCCCTGTACCCAGCAGCTGCACAGTGGCCATTTCTCATCAGTACAAGACTCAGTTTCCTCTTTCTGAATGGGGAGGCTATTGCCCATGTCTAGAGCGTAAATCGAATCCAAGTGAGATCTTCCTCATCTGGACCCCAGCAGGACTGTACATCTCGGGTGACAGCACACAGTGAATGTTCTCACGAGCAGCAGCAGCAGCAGATGATATTCAAGCACATGTGTTAAAAGTTTGCCTAAATAGCAAGAATGTATATAACAATTTAGACTCAATTCCAGTCACTTCAACACAAGATAAGTGTGATCTGCTTCAGGAGGTGGCAGACTTAGAGTCAGGTAGAAAGTGTCCCACTCAGATGGCTATTCAGCAACCAGAGCTCAGCTTCTGCCTCGTCGGGTCCAGTCCTGGAAATAACACTCTTCTGTTCAGCTCACATAGCACTGGCCAAAACTCAGGCATGTGGTCACCCCTAACTGCAAGGGAGGTTGGGAAATATAGTCTAGTCCTTGCTTAGAAGACAGAGAAACGGGATTTTACAAATACCGAAGGAAAAATTAAATCCACGCAGAATCAGCTCAGTGATGTTTTAAACAAAACAAAACAAAATAAAAGCCAGGATATCAGCCCTAAATCCCGCTCCTAAATAGTAACCGAGGGCTCCCTCTTCCCCACATGCTCCTCCCCACACCCTCCTCCCTACACCCTCTTCCACACACCCTCCTGCATACAACCTCGTCCGCATACCCTCCTCCCCATTCCATCCTCCCCACACCCCTCATTCCCACATACTACTCCACACACCCCTTCTCCCTACACCTCCTCCATACACCCTCTTCTACACACCCTCCTCCACATATCCTCCTCCCCACACCCTCTTCTCCTCACCCCTCCTCTCCACACCCTCTTCCCCACACCCCATCCTTTCCAGACTGTGTGGGCCAGGAAAAACTCCTTAGGATGCGGGAGTGGAAAGAGGTGACATG
The DNA here is from genome assembly GCF_978045245.1 of Mus caroli. Classification (NCBI taxonomy): domain Eukaryota; kingdom Metazoa; phylum Chordata; class Mammalia; order Rodentia; family Muridae; genus Mus; species Mus caroli. The sequence goes on from NW_028227269.1 coordinate 105,442,686, forward strand.
TCCACATCTGACCCCTTATGGTTCTGTGGTTCTCCAAAGCGGTAAGGCATTTTGAGACATAGTTTCATATTAGGAAGATGTGGGAGAAACAATTATTAGAAACCATGACTAGAGATCACGAGCCAATTCTTTAACCCTGGACTCATGCTTTTCTCATGTGTGAAACAGGGGTGCCATGAGAGAAGGCATTGTGCTGGACCCAGGTGGGACTGATGGGTAATAAGCCTTGCTAAGCGGCAGTATCTTCTCCCCACTTCTCCCTTGCTACTGATGGCATGAGGAGGCGACTCTGGCTCGATGATTCCGATTCATTCTTGCCCTGCCCACAGCTTAACCTCAAACTATGCTTCTATCGCCAACTGTGTAATGTGGCAGTTCACATTATGATCCAGTACAAGGGAAGCCGAGCCTGGGCTATAGCCATGACTACAAAGGCAGTCTGAACAACAAGGTAAGAGCATGTCTTTAAAACAGCAACTCATGCCGGGCGTGGTGGCGCACGCCTTTAGTCCCAGCACTCGGGAGGCAGAGGCAGGCGGATTTCTGAGTTCGAGGCCAGCCTGGTCTACAGAATGAGTTCCAGGACAGCCAAGGCTACACAGAGAAACCCTGCCTCGAAAAACCAAAAAAAAAAAAAATAAAAAATAAAAAATAAATAAATAAATAAATAAAACAGCAACTCAAAAAATACCCAATCAAAAGGAAACATAGCCAAGTTACTTCTGTCCCAATGACTTGTCCCTATTCATGACAACCGGATGTTCAAATAAACCACATATATTTCAAATAAAAAGAGTCATAGAGACACCTCGCCCAACTTGCCCTTTCCCACCAGTTGCTGGCATTTGGGTCTTAGCCATGTTTTGGTGGCCCATGCCAATCAATGAAAATCAGACTACAGTTCCACAGAACAAATCCATCTGTGTTTAAAGCATTGGCTACCTTTTGGCAACTTGGCACATGCTTTGGTCTCCTGGAAATATGAACTCCCCGTTGAGAAAACGTGTCCATCAGTTTGGCCTGGAAGCAAACCTGTGGGGCATTTTCTCGATTTACAGTTGACGTGGGAAGGACCAGCCTTCTGTGGGTACTGCCGCTCCCGGGCCTGTGGGTCTGGGTTGTATAAGAATCGTTGTTGAGCAAGCCGTGGCGAGCAAGCCAGGAAGCAGTGTGCTTATGTGGACTCTGCTTCAGGTCCAGCCTCCAGGTCTCCTGCCTTCAGTTCCTGCACTGGGTCCCCTTCACGGTGGACTGGAAACTGTAAATAATAAGTATGTTTCCCCTACATGTTGCTTTTGACCGTGGCATTATCACGGCATCAGAAAGCAAACCAGGACAGGCATTATTGGGAAATGTAGGTCTTGCTGGCGCTGTCACATTCAACAATGAGCTGAAAAATCTCACCCAATGTATTTGCTTGACAGAATCATCTCTGCAGCTCCACAGATGGCCGTCTCTACCTTCCCTCTCTTCTCAGACGCCACTCAGTTCTGCCTACCGCCAGTTCCTGTATCTTAAGTCCCATCCTTGGGAAACCTCATTGATGACTCCTCCCTGCGAAAATCCAACCTATCCACTGCCGCTGACCTCACACATCCCTGCCCGCACCTCCCTGCTATTCCACAAGAGACAGACAGCTTGCTTTATGAGATGTTGACTGTGAGCGCTGAGAAGCCGCTATTATGGAGAACTGAAGCTTGAACCGGGATGAAATATCCCATATCTGATAGTCAGCCGAATGCATGCAGTCCTCGGTGTGGTCAGAAATAAGTAGCTAAATTGTGATGGCGGGCGGGATCATCACAACAGAGTTGTGTTGGTAGGACACTGTGGGTGGAATGCTGTGTGCCTTTTGGATGTCTTCCCAGAGAACCCAGCCATCTTTATAACTGTTAACTTTTAGCTATTACTGAATTAATTCAGCGGCAGGTTTTTCTTCTGCCCAATCAATCATCAATCAAGAATAACTTGATAATTTTTTTTCATAAGAACATGTTGAGATATTTTATGAGCACACCTCTAGGTTCTGAAACTTCACAGTGCACGCATGCTCTGAGTTCCCAGTATTCCAGTTTGGGTGGCTTGAGTCTGATCCCTAAAAAGGTTTCCCATTGGGAGGACTTTGCATTTGTGGTTTTCTTACTCTGAAAGAGAGAGACTGGACTGATACAGACAGAACTAGGTATGGAGATAGACGGATGCATGCATTTAGTTCTTCATTTTATTTCAATCAATAAACACAGAGATATATTAGATAAGATAAACCAAAATTAGATCTCTGAAAAGCATTCATGTGCAGAAAGTTATTGATGTAAAAGTCAACACTGCACTGAGAACTCCGCAGCACAGTACTTGCATTTAGGTGAATCATTAGGGGAGGAACATTCTAAAGGGGCGGGTACCCTAGATCCACAACTTCCTGCCTCACTTTGGATTGTCAGGGAAGCCAAAACTACAGAATTTAATTCTAGGCATCATTTAGGAACTGAACTTGGTGGTTTAGAGGAAAAGACACGGGAGCAGATATGTCCAGTGTGTTTTAAAAGATGTTTGAATAGAAAGTATCCGTGATCTATTAAAAGCATCGCCTTGAGAAGTGTGTGTGTGTGCATGCATGTGCGCATGTGCGCATGCATGTGTGTACATGTACATATGTCTGAGTGATGTCTTGGTGTGTAAGTGTGTGTTTGTGCTTATGATCTATTGTGTGTCTGTGCTTGTGTGTATGAGTGTGTCTGTGTTTGTGTGTGGGTGAATATGTGTAAGTGTGTGTACGAGTGTGTGTGTGTCTGGGGGCGGTGATTTTACTTTCTGTCAGTTATAAGAATAGATCTTTCAAGTGAAAAGGTAGACTGTGAAGCACTCACCTCTACTCCTGGGACTAGAGCAGCTTCCCAGCATTTAAAGAGTCTTCTTGTGGCCCACAGGGACACTAATGAAGATGGTGCGGGTAATGTGCAGAGAGATGTGCCAGCATTTGTAAGACCAGGAAGAACTTTGTGAACCCCTGTTTTCCAAATGACCTGTGCATGAGGTTATAAAGTCACCCAGCCAGGACTTGATCTACTCCCAGGATCCAGCAGGCAGAGAAAGGCAGCTCTCTGCCAGACCAGCTGGCCTACTCTACATCGCTAGAGTATTCTAGGCCAAGCAGGGCTGCATAGTGAGACTCATGTCAACACACACACACACACACACACACACACACACACACACACACATGCACAAGCATTTGACATGAATCCACCCTCTTAGCAAAGGTTTGAAGGTACAACATGGCATCCCTAATGCCAGACTCCATAGTGCTTGGCAGATTTCTGGAACCTCTTCATCTTGCTTAACTGAAACTTGATACATATTAATTACCAACTTTCTATTTCCCCTTCCGGGGCCCCCTCCCCCATCCCCCAACAACAACCACCATCCACCTCCCGTCTCTTAACCATTAAGCATCTGTCACACGAAACAAGTTCGTGTGGCCTTTCAGCTTTTGTGGGGCTTACCTTGCTTGCTACAGTGCCGTCACATCTCGTTCACATCTGCACATTTGGTTTCTCTCCTCTGGCAGTGCTGGGTCATATTCTTCAGTGTGGACACCATATTTTCATTAGCCATGTACCCATCATCAGACAGCTGGATGGTTTCTACATTGTGACTGTGGTCAATGGCGCTGCATTAAACATGGCAGAGCTGGGATTGCTTCAAGATTCCTCTTTTAGGTCTATCAGCTCATGACCTGCCTGGGCTATGAGAGCACACAGGTCACTCTTGCCTCATTGGTCAATAGGTGCATACTTTGTGCAGATCTAACCCATCGGGTGTTGCCAAAGGGGAACTGAAGTGTCCTTCATGCTCTGTCTGGAATGTGGAGGAAGTCAGTAGTACTGGGTAAACAATCGTGGCTTGGGAAGGGAAGCACAGAGAATTGCAGCTATGCCCTGGGCCAGTCAGGCATCTGGGCTTCTGGCCATTCTCTTCCATTGCCCCAGTCTCCAACTATTGAAAGCTCACTCAAGAGTCCTGTGTCTTAGTTAGGTTTTGTTTGTTTGTTTGTCTGTTTTGTTTTGTCAACTTGACTAAGCTAGAGTCATCTGAGAAGCAGGAAACTTACCTGAGAAGCTGCCTCCCTCAGGCTGACCTGTAGGCAAACCTGCAGGGCTTTCTCTTCATTGATAGTTGATGTGGGGAAGCTCTGTCCTCTGTAGAGGATGCCATCCCTGGGCAGGTGGTAATTGAAGAAGTCAGGAGCAAGCCAGGAAATAGCATTCACCCAGGGCCTCTACTTCAGTTCCTGACTCAGGGTTCTGTCTTGAGTTCCTGCTCTGACCTTCCTGAATGATAAACCAAGAGCTGTAACATGAACTAAACCCTCCAACCTCTGAGTTGTTTTCAGTCAGTGTCTACCACAGCAGTAGAAACCTAGCCAGTATACCCTGTTTGACTCCAAAATAGCAATCCACAACTAGATGCCAGGGAAGTTCATGTGAGGTCCATGGACTGAGCCTCCTGCATGCACAAAGAGATACAGGACTCCCCTGTGGTCTCCCAGATGTGTGGGAGCAAGGGTCAAGTCTGGGGCAGCTCTCACCTCTCCTCATAACCTGTCTGCACCCTTCCATGTTAACATACTGTGAACGGAGCAGTAGTGACAAAACCAATCCATCACCCCTAAGCCGACACAAAGAGGAATAGAGAGGTTAACCGGAATTGATGACACCCCCTCTGGATTTTACACTGATTCGGCCGGCCTTAGGATTGAAATAGACAAAGATTTATAGGTCCGAGTGAGGACGCGGGCTCCTCTTGATTGCCTTGATTTTTTTTATGTGCTCCTGCATATTTATTCGCAAGCTCATCACCGGCTTGTAGTGTTAGAATGCTGATTTGATTGTACATTGCGAGAGGAGCCGGCATTATGCAGCCATTTGCATGATGCTAGCCGAATCACTAGAATGGTGTCTGATATCGTCGGCCGGGGTGATCACTTCTCACCTGCCTGCAGAAGCCGGATTGTGTCACATATATTTTTTTTTTGAAAGTCAGATTTCCTTTTGCCTTTCTGAGTGTAAAAATAAAAAAGGAGAATTATTCTGTATCCCGTGGATGAGAAATTGTATTTTGTCATGCCTTGGAGGGCTACAGCGGTATTGGGCTTTTATGAAATCGTTTGATATCGGGGCCCCACGTTTTGAGTTCTGACACAAATTCTTCCCCCCATGACATTATTACTGAAAGTTTTTATCAGTCCATTGTGACAGAAAATTGATTATTATCCTTGACATTTGATGGATAGCTTTCATAAAAGTGTCTTTTTTATTTTTTCCTACATTTTCACAGTGGCCTCTAAAGTCCTTCCTGACCAAAGGAATGGAAAAAAACCCCAAAACTTTCTCAAGACACAAAATTGATTTTCCTCAGTTCAATTGGAAACCCTCTTCTGGAATCTGAAGTACAGACCACTGCCTCAAGATGAAGGAGAAGCAAGGGTCTGAACTTGCCATTGCTTCCACCTGCTCCTCCCAACAAAATATCAGGGGGCATCTGTATGGCAGTTCTGAGCTCTCAGGGAAGGCTGAGCTGCATCTATGTCCCAAATCCATGATTTATCATGAGAGTCAATTGCTGGGTGTAATGGAAAAACCAAAAATACCTTTTAGACTCATTCTGTACTCTGAGCCTGCTTAGGGTCCATGCTCTCTTTGACTCTCTCTCTCTCTCTCTCTTTCTCTCTGTGTGTGTGTGTGTGTGTGTGAGAGAGAGAGAGAGAGAGAGAGAGAGAGAGAGAGACAGAGACAGAGACAGAGACAGAGACAGAGACAGAGACAGGGAGACAGAGAGACAGAGAGCTACTGTCAATGGTCAACTGCTCTCACCTTTCTGGGGTACAGAGACTGTTATCATCTGTTGCCTAGTTCATGGCTAACTGTATCATATTGATACATTTCATCATGGCTAACAGCGCTGTTGAAAAGTTTAAAGGATTGCTAGCTTCACATAGGTCCTCCAGTGTAGTGGACAGGGGCACATCCCAACCTCATGATCCATGATCGTTGCTTCTCTGTTTCCTGTCCCTCCCACAAGCATGGTTCCTATAGAAATAACAAAATTCCCTCCTTTGGGAACCTGATTTTAACTTAATTATTTTCTCAAATAAAAATATTCTTATGCAAAGATATATATGGAAAGAGTGATTCTGGGGCATGGAGAGACAGCTCAGTAGTTAAGACAGCTTGCTATTCTTGAAGAGTACCCTGGTTCAGTTCCAAGCACCAACATGGTGGGTCCCAACTGTCCTTCACTCCATTTCCTGGGGTTTTGATGCCCCCTTCAGACCTCTTTGGGTGTCAGGAATACACACAGTACACAGACACAGATACATAAAATACAATAAATAAATCCTAAAACCAAAGGAATAAAAGCCAATCAGACCAGAGTGGATCCGCAGCCCCAGCAGTGGTCCAATCCTATCAATGTTTTTGAACCCCTCTAGTCTTACTGGATGTCCAAGAGATATAATGGCTTCAACCCAAGATGTCCTTAACAGGATTATGTTTTGAATACAGCTGTGTCTCCACCTTTAAGGCCGTAGAGGCAGGGCCTGGCTATAAATAGCCTGGCCATAGGCTCTGTTTCTTGGTCCACCAACATTTGGAGAACTTCCTCTCCAGATTTCTGCTGCCTTGGGGCTCCTCTGCCATGCCTCCAGTTGAAGTGTCTCTGAAGCCATGGGCTGAAGTGAGCCTCTCCTTCTTACATTGCCCGGCATTTTGCCACAGTCATCACATACATGGCTAGTAGAGGGGACTTTTGAGACACTATTCAAGCAAAGTCAAGTTCAGTTTGACAGGGGAAGTTATGGCCAGCTCCCTTATCATGTTAGAAAAGCCAAGAACTGCACTGACATTGGGGAATAACTAAAGATTTGTCAGAATTCGTGCTGCATGGGCATACCATGAAGAGAAATTCTAGCTCCCTTTTCCAAACGAGGTGATTTAAATCCTCAGCAACTACTTCAAAAGTTGCCAGTAAAAGGGACAGAGAGAGTCAACCCCACTTTAAAGAAATCTTTCCTCAATACCTAACTCACTTCCCCATAACAAGGTCTTTGGGTTGTGGTGTTGAAATTGCTCGCTATAAAATATACTAGCATTTTTCTCCTTTAAAATAGGAAATGGTTACTCTATAAAAGATCAGCTTCATGGACTGTCAGAATGTACATGTGGCTACTGACAGGCACACTTGTCATTCAAGGAAAAGCCAGTCTGGTCACAGGGGAACTAGAAAGTCACCGATATCTCTTTTCTTTCCCCATGACCTCGTGTCATGCCTGTTGGAGACTTGTTCCCACAGGCCCTCTGGGGTGTTCTGATGATCACCGATGGTGTCATTAGAATTAACAGAAGCAGCAGGGGCTGTGGGAAGATGAACCTCAAAATAGTCCATTGAGCGCAGAATGTAGAAAATGAGATCAGATGAATCAAATGGTCTTCGTTAAGAGTGAACCTGTCTTGAGAGCCAGAGGTGCTGCTTAAAGTACATGTTTCTCCTTATTAAAGGAGGGCATTTAATATGTGCTCATTATAGAAACTTTATAATAAAATAACACCCCATTTTTTAAAAAAAATTTACGTGTAACTCCTGAGCCTATGATAACTTCAGTGTGTGTGTTTCTGACGTGGCTGTGTTGCTTGTTTGTTTTGTTTTTCACTAAGGCCATGTGGGTGAGTTTGTGAGTTACCAAATTAGGATCATTTGCTGTGTTTTGCTTTTATACTGTCCTTTTAAATCTTACCTAACATTACATTCAAGGTCTAAGCATAAGCTACTCTTTGAAGCTTGGGAAGGAATGGCTGCTATATCTAATCTTTTGTTCATGTATGAAACATTTTTATTTTGTTTAATGTGTCCCACTATATAATAAACAGCCAAGGGATGCCTACCTTTCTTGGTCATCATGAAAGCTGTGGCATCGGCAGACACCCAGGCGTTGTGAACTCTATTGTGAGGGAGGCCTTATAAGTTTGTGTCACGGGGGGAAGGACTTAAAGATATAATGTCCCCAAAGCCATGCATGGCAAGAGAACAGAGAGGGGTGGTGACATGAGACAAGAAATGTGTAGCATCCTTGGGAAGATATTCTTTATACAGCATTATGAGGGGACAGGGGATGCTTCCATTTATCCATTGCTACTACATTGTGCTCTTGAACACAGCACTTCACATAGTCCATACCATCATTTATGGAGTAAAGAGATTTATCTCCTAGTTTCTTTTTGAGGCTTAAATAAAGCTGAAAAGCACCAGAAACGTGCAGTGTAGACATCTCCAGTAAATTACAGTGCTTGCTCTTGTTAGCATTTGCTTCCAATAGCCAACAGCAATCAGATCAGCATCTCCTCTCTGATATCTAGTGTGCAAACACTTGGATTCTGTCATGGATTTCTCTTTAAATTTTTTATGTCTGATGATGCCTTTGAGAGGCATCTGCACAGTGGACTTCAAAAGCTGAGCTTGCCACAACCTCACCCAGCGCAACAGCAGAAGGAGCCTCCGAGTGTCCAGCACTCAGTACTTGAAGCTCTCACACAGGAAGGACAGTGCCCAGGTCTGATGGTGTGCTCTATCAGAGTCACATTCCATGGATTCTGTCTGCCTGCACACAGTGTGAGAAGAGGACCTGAAACCCTGTGTTTATCTCAGGTCTCGGAAATGCTCTCAATAGAGAGAAGAAGATGCTGTAAGATCTAGAACACCTTCATCCTGCTGCACTGGGGCTTGTAGCTCAAGAAGGTACAAAAGGGAAGAGTGACTTTCTAAAGTGGTTTCCAGACCAAAGGATCTGCTCCCAGGCCACCAGAATCCTGGATAGAAAATTCTGCCTGTATATTTCTCAAGAAAAAAAGGTGCCCTTTTCCACCTAAGAATACCTCAGAAAAGAAGGAATTGTTTTAAGTGTTTGTATTTTGGGGACCTGGAAAAATTCCCTCTGGCCAGACCTAGTAATGCTTGCCTGAAACCCAGCACTCAGGAGGTGGTCTTTGGTTACATTATGTGTTTGGGGCCAGCCTGGGCTACATGAGACTCTATCTCAAAGAACAAAAACAAAACAAGCGAAACTATTAAGAAGAGGAACAAAATCCCTTCTGTTATTTTCTATAGACCAAAACAATGTACATAAACCTATCTGTGAGCTGTTTGTCTGGGTTCTAATCTGAACATTTTCTTATTATCATCTAAGCATTTGATGGTCTGTCCCAACGTGATCTTCTGTTGTGGATGAAATGCTGCCAGGTTTGACAGTAATTACCTAAAAGTTATTGCATTATTTTTTTTCTTTTACGTGGGTGTTTGTGCATGTGGGTACACTTGTGAAAGTCAGAGGCTCCTTACAGGAGATGGTGAGTTCTCTCCTCCAATCACATGGCTTCTAGGTTTTTAGGCTTGGCAGCAAGCCCCTTTATCCACTGAACCATTTTGCCAGGCTAGACAGTTTTCTTAAAGAAACCACAAACTTTCCTAACACCACAGGGCTGTATCTATCTGAATCTTTTTCTAAAACCCATCCTGATGGTCTAGGAAGAAATGAAGAGTTCTTAGGCAGTTCACGATCGTCTTCATTATCTGAAAGGTTGTGTTTCTCAAAATTAAAGATAATGGAGGAGAATACTGAAATAAAATTCTGAAAACATCCACTTTCCTTGGGAGTCTTCGAGGGAATAATTCTAGAGGTAGAAGGCTGAAGTGGGTACTGTTGATAACATAACTTTGTAAAAATTCCCGATTTTGCAAAATTCAAATCAAGCTGAACCAAAATAAATAATAATAAAATAAAACAAACAAACTCACTCCAACTGACGAAGTGATTATTGGACCTTCAAGAGTCTTTGTCTAATTCTTCTATTTGTAAGATCTGTTTCATTCACACTTCCTAGCTAGGCGCTGCATTGCTGGCTGTTTTAAAGATGAATCCATAAATATGTTAATGAGATAAGTATAAATGCAAGTTTAATGATTTCATCCTGATTCCAAAACTCTGTATTTTCCAGTGAGAGACTGAAATCTCCCCAAACCCCGAATCTTCTCACTTGAGAAAAATAGAGGGGATTTGGAGTCATTATTTTATGGGGTATGGAAAAGAGAAATAAAGGGGGAGGATAAGAAGTTTTGGAGGACTGGTCACGTGACTGTGGCTCAGGAGAAGACCCCGGAAGACAGGCTTGAAGAAAGAGCCCTCTTTCTTCTGCTTTCTTTCTTCCCATTTTCTTTCCTCGAAGATTGATATTTTTACTTACATGTATATGTGCATGTGGGCGCATGTGGGTGCATGTGGGCGCATGTGGGTGCATGTGGGTGCATGTGGGTGCATGTGGGTGCATGTGAGTGCATGTGGGTGCATGTGGGCGCATGTGGGCGCATGTGGGTGCATGTGGGCGCATGTGGGTGCATGTGGGTACATGTGGGTGCATGTGGGTGCATGTGGGCGCATGTGGGTGCATGTGGGTGCATGTGGGTGCATGTGGGTGCATGTGGGTGCATGTGGGTGCATGTGGGCGCATGTGAGTGCATGTGGGTGCATGTGGGTGCATGTGGGTGCATGTGGGTGCATGTGGGCGCATGTGGGTGCATGTGGGTGCATGTGGGTGCATGTGGGCGCATGTGGGTGCATGTGGGTGCATGTGTTTGCTGAGGCCCAAAGAGGGTGTCAGATATCCCTGGAGCTGGAATTACAGGTGGTTGTCAGCTCCTGTGTGGCTACTGGGAATTGACTCAGCCCTTCTGGAAGAGCAGTAAGTACTCAGCCACTGAGTGTTTTCCAAGTCCCTCTGTTTGTTTTCTCGTGGCCTTTAATGGACTGGAGGAGGCCACCTCCATCCTAAAGTCCATCAGCCTCACTAAAAGCCTCCTAATTAATTAAATGTCTCCTCAAAGATCCACTTTTGGCCAAACGTCTGTGTACACTAGTCTACCTAGCCAAGTGGGAGCATAAAATTAACTGTCACACTTGGTCAAAGGAGGCCAGCTGTGCCTGAGACTGTTAATAGAGAGCTGTGCATGGCAGAGATGTTTCTATTGACTCCCATGACTGGGGATCCCAGACAATAAAACTTTGTGCTTACATAGAGGACAAAGTTGGGGAAAGGTAGATGCTGAGGGGAAGTACCTTTCCCTCTGGGTCTCTATTAGGCTGGGTTCTCTAAAGAAAGCAAGTCCACATGACGTGACGAGTGTACCTACTGAGATGGGGGTATTTATGGGTGTTTCTACCACGTTTATGGGCACTGGCAAGTCCATAACATGGCATCACTTAAAGCCTCAGGATTGCTGACAGTACTAAGGAAGCCTGGGAGTACTGTGGGATCCCCTCTGGCTCAGCAGCATCCGTCTTCTGTCTGCATACCCCTTCAGCTGATCGGAGAGATTCCACCCACTTAGATGTTAATCACATATAAAAACAACCTCATTAGAAACATCTAGAATAATGTTTGGCCAGTTCCTGGGGAGCTGCGGGCTAATAACATTGATGAGTTCAATTGGAATCTTTGGGATGGGTTCTTTGGAGACCTTTGCTGTGGAATCTGGAGAACAGGCATGGGGAGAAAGAGAAGTGGCTCCCTCGTCCTGTTTTACGAAAGCCATTGTCATCACTGTGGTGTTATAATCTTCAAAGCAGCTTTCCATCCATGTAAATATGGCTGATTGATGTTGCTATTGAAGCCAGGAGCATGTCTACAGAGGAACACCACTCATAGACTGAAGAACTCAGCCTCAAGTTTCACCATGCAGATTTTAAGGCATAAAATGATCAACTCAAGAGTCTTTTTTTTTAAGATGGAGGAAACTTTCATATCCTATTCTCCATCACTAAGTTAATGCCCAGCTTTTCTTGCTATTTGTCAATGGCAGAGGCTCTCTGTAACTGGCTGGCAGTGTCTGATGTTTGCTGTCCTCAGGTGGATATATCAAAACCTGGCATCTCTTGCAAAACTATTAAGAGACAAGGGCTCTCTGGAGGAAACTATGTCATGAGGGCGCGACCCTTCTAAGTGAAATTAGTGGCCTTGTTTAGGAGCCCTGAGGGAACATGTTTGGACCTTCATTGAATACAGGTCGAATGGGAGCCATCTTTGGAGCAGAGCTCTCACTAGACAATGGAGAAATGGATGCTTTGCTCTTGGACTTCCCAGCACCAAGCACAATGAGGCTGTGTTTCCATTACTCAAGAGTCAATCAATCTAGAGTATTTTCCTATAACACCATGAACAGACTAATATACTAAGGAAGAGTCTCAGATTCAAGGTTAGCCTCTACCTCCAGGACTCCTTGACAGTGTGATCATGTGACCAGGCTATGGAATATGAGAAGATGTTCAAACTAGTTTTCTGATCTGCATGTGTTCTTTGCAGTCCCTTGTCCATTAGAAGAACTTGGGACAAAAAGAGTCACAAAGTCTGAGTCTTCAAAAAGAGAAGACCAAGCTGTGTCCCTTTCTTAACATGTGGGTACTTTCAGTCTTTTGCTAAACCATTGATTTTGTTTTGTGCTCCTTTGTTTTGTTATAGCAACACACCCCACCTAAGAGTCCATCACTATGGCTAAACCCAGCATTCTTGTCCAGACTCACCCTGAAGAATATACTCAGAGGTGTGTTTCAATATGGTTATACATCAAATAGAATCAAAGGAGCTAACAGGCTGTCCTCGCTCTCAACCCAGATAGGCCAGCACTTCGTAAGGAAGTCATGGCTCCTCAGAGACTTCTTGAACAATATTTATCCCAGAACTGGTCCCCTGTGTCTCAATGTGCCACAGCTAAGGACAGGAATCTGCAGAACATGACACAGAGCAAGTACTCGGTAAACAAGAAGCACATTGAGTTACCCAGGGCAACTGCTAGACAGCGTCTCAGGGAGGTTTGAGCATATTCCACTTTGGTCCCAGAGAGAAAAGAGACAAGGGGAGCAGGTAGCCTGTGAGAAGTGGATTTAGAGGGGTTTCAGGGCAGACACCGTGTTGCAATTTGAATGAAGAATGTTGCCCACATTTGATTGAATACTTGGTCTGACGTCTGTGGCATTGTTTGGGGGGTGGGGCTCGTGTAACATGTTGAAAGTGAAGTCCAACTAGAGGACATGCATCACCAGGTAGAAGCATGTGTGCTAAGAGCCTTTCCCTGCTTCCACCCCTGTTCTCATCACTTCCTCTGTGTAGTTGGCGTGTGATCTTTCAATGGCACCCACGTCTGGAACTATAAGCCCAAACAAACTCTTTCCTGAGTCGCCTTTGGTCATAGTTTCTTTCACAGCATCACAAAGTGATGAATATACACGCTGAGTGGGGTGGACTCCTTCCCAGCTCCGTGCTTCCAAGCTCATCCCAACAGCTCTTTCTGGAAATACTGAGGCACCTCCCCTTTCACCCCTCCCCCAAGCCCATGCCTTTGAACTGGGTTGTTTCATAACCACCCACTGCTGGATCTTGTGGCCAACAGACCTTGAAATCGGCTAGGCAGCATATTACCAAGCTTGTTCAAATTCATGGGGAGCCCCACAGCTATCTATCCCTCCTTATCCACAGTCCGTTGGGAATGAAAAAGAAACAATAGATTCATTTCACAAAAATCATCACATTTACATATTTTTATCGTGAGCTCAAGGAATGGTTTTAATTAAACCGTTTTTAAAGAGGGTAGAGAGGAACACAGGAAAGATGGTAAATATTTAACACCTTATCAGGGGGAGAGGAGCGTGAAGCCCAAAGCCTCATTAAGCTACGTGGATGGAGGGTGGGCTTTGGGAGCTGCCTGTCTCAGTGCTCCACCCTATCTTATCAGGGGAGTGACATGAGGCCAGGCACAGTCCCTCTCTGAGCCTCATCAGAGGAAATCAGGAGGGGTGCCAACTTCACGGGACTGGTGCCAGAAACGCTTAATGGCAGGAGAGACAACAAAGGGCAGTCTTCTGAGACTGGGCACTATGACCAGGCACCTTACCTAGACAGCAGCAGAGTCAGTGTTTGACCCTCTCATGGAAGCTCTTTGGGGCTGGGGAGATGGCTTAGTTGGAAAAGCGTTTGCCATGCAAACATAAGGATCTGAGGACCCCAGTAGCCACATGAAAATCCAAGTGAGTTGACACAGGCCTGTTTCTCAGCTCTGAGAAGGTGAAGGGGGAAGGGCCATCCAGGGTAAACCAGTGAGCTCCAGATTCCGTGAGGCAGAGTGTCTCCCAAAGTTAAGGTGGAGAGCGACATCCAACATTAACGTCATCTAGCCCTCGTTATACACATGCTCACAGAGGCATGCACACAGGAACATATATACACATACATCCTACACATGTACAGGAAGAAGAAAGCACTGTTAAGTGCTGCATTGGTCTTAGGAGTAAGCACGTGTTGAAGAGACTGAAGTATCTCATGCCTCAGGAATGGAAGGACGGCTAGCTGTAGCAGCCTGGGCAGTTGGAGTCTGGCACATACTCATACTTGAGGTGTTATTTCATCCTGTCAAATTCCACTTCTTGGAATGCACATGGAAAATGGTCTACTTATTTATTTTTTTAAAAATTATTTATTTCAAAAACCTTTTATAAAATGCATTGTGAGCATCCTGTTTTTCAAAAACCTTTCATAAAATGCATTGTGAGCATCTTGTTTTTCCTTGCACAGCTCCTCCAAGGTGTTCCTCACCTCCCTATATACCCAACATCATATTCTTTCTCACTCACTCTCAAAAAAGAAGGAAAGTATTAAAGAAAAAAATCAAAACAGAAACATAAATGAAAGAAAATTAATGAGACAAAAACTCAAAAAACCCATAGTCCTTTTTTGTGTTTCCCAACTCTCTGTGGGCATGAAGGCTGCCCCAGAGTAAAGCTAATATACCCAGTATCACAGCACGGCTTTTCCTTTCCTAACAGACACTTGAAAATGGCTTCTGGATTAGGAAGAGATTCAGTGTCTACCTCCTCTTTCAGTTCTGTTTGAGCCTGTGTGATCCTGTGTGTGTTGTTACAGTCTCTGTGAGTGCATATGTGTAGCCATCCAATTGTGTCTGGATGACACTGTTTACTTGAAGTCACCCACCACCTTTGGCTCTTAGAACCTTTCCACCTTCATCTCTGCTCCTTGAGCCTTGAGGAGCATGGATAAGCAAATCTTATTTAGGGATGAGTGCTCCAAAGTCTCTCACTGTCCACACACTCTCCTGACGCGGGTCTCTGTTCATTAGCATCTACTGCAGGAAGTAGCTTCATTGATGGAGGATGAGCAGTGCACAGGTGTGCCAGCTTATTTCTAAAGTGGACGCCATGAAAGAGCCTGTCCCGGTACATCTCTGTGATGGTTGGCTTTAACTGCCAACGTGACACAGTGTAGAATCACTTGAAACGAGTATTAGTGTGGGGATTATGTACATGGGGTTAGCCTGTAGGCATGCATGTGGAGCAGGGTTGTCTCAGGTCATTGATATGAGATGACCAAGTCTACTGTGGGCAGTACCATTCCCTAATCAGGAGGTTTTAAGCTATTTAAAAGTGCAGACATTAAGCTGAACGAAAGCAGGTAGACACATATACAATAGTTTCTCTCAGCCCTTAGCTGTGGATGGGAAATACTCAGCTGCTTCAGGCTCCTTCCACATGGCCTTCCCCACAGTAATACACCATAACCTGGTATTGTGAGCTAACATAAATCCTTTCTCCTCTTAGTTATGTAATGTCAACATATTTTATGATAACGCAATAGAAGCCAGAGATGTCGACACTGGTTTCTACCAGCACCCATCTATTAATATAGCATTCACAAAGTATGCTTGCAAATATTTTCCATCAGGGACATTTAAAACATGACTCATGCAAAGTTATATCCAGTATTCAAGGGCACCCTTTTTCAGAGCAGAGCACCCCATGATGTCTTCTTCCCACTCTCCAGGTACCTGCTTCAAAACTTGGTCTGCAAAGAGAGGGAGACTATGAGGGCGGAAGGTGTTTTAGAGCCCAACATTGGGACGGCCCCCAAGGATCATCTGCAGGGGGCGGGTAAGCTTCTCTCAATCTCATTCCCAGAATAAGAAACTGAGCTGGGCTGCAGACATAGAGACGGAGCCTCGAGCCCAGCCCCCACCGCACTGTGCTCTATGTTCCACCGAGATGATTGCATGACTGCTCTTGCAATCAGTTCTGAGAAAATTGCTCCTCCCCAATTAACTTCCCCTTATGCAATAATTTTTAGTTGATGGCATTGAATTGCTGGAAAGGAAAAGAAAGTGTGCACACAGTTGTGCATGTGTGTGGGGGTGAAGTGCAGGTATGTATAAGAGTGTGTTTGTGTATATATGTGTGAGAGAGAGACTGTGTGTATGCACATGTATGTATTACTCTGTGTGTGTATATGTATATATTATTCTGTGTGTGGTGTGTCTATGTATGTATTACCCAGTGTGTGCATATGTGTATATTACTGAGTATGAAGTATATATAACTCTGTGTGTGCATAGGTGTGTATTACTCTGAGTGTGTGCATATGTGTGTATTACAATGTACACACATTGTGTGTGTGTGTTTGTGCTTGTCTGTTTGCAAACACTGAATAATTAGCTCAAAGACACATTAACAGATAGGTTGGTTTGCTTTTTGAACATATCTAAGTTATGCTCGTAATGAATAAGAAAAGTTTTTTCTTTCTGTCCCTTTCTCATTTCCTCTTGCCTTCCTTCCTCTATACCCACAATGCCACGTGATTCTTGTTACAAAAAGGAGCATTCATAGAGTCCCTAGCAGAGGTCAATCCAGCCAGTGACTGGAGCCAAAATAGAAGCTCTGCAGGAGGAAATCAGGGTAAAGGGAGACCATAGATTATTCTCAAATGCTTCCTGGTGTAGCCATCTCTCTGATACCCAGATGCCCACCTGCATTCCACGAGTGGCTATATCACACTAGGTCTTCACCCACCAGCCACCTGTGCTTGTTTGTGTTTGCGAGCATAGATCTGAAGAGTGACCCCGTCACTAAGAACCCAAGTTGTCTCATGCCGGCAGCCCCTGGATTGACCTGGCAGTTTCTATGTTTCATTACTGGCTACATTATCACTCCCAGCTTAATCAGTGTGGGCCACGAAATGGATGACCGTCAGTCAACATTGTGAGAGATGGAGCTGGACACCCCAGGTGAGAGTGAGTGTGGAGACAGTAAGACAGCCAACATCTTGGACAGGAGGGTCCCAGTGAAGAGAACGGGCTCACAGAGTTCTCCAAGGATGTAAACTCAGCCAATGAAATAATTCAATCCCCATCACTCCCATTGTACCTCAGCCAACTTATTCTCCATGTATGAAGTATACAGTTATAAGTGTGCAGTAAGTCTTTGCAAAGAGATAAAAGGGTAAAATTTTCAGAACTAAAACAAAAAATACTTAATTTTTAAATCATTAGTTTATTTTAAAGTAAACATAGACATATTAGATACTATATTTGATTATATATACTTCTATATTGTGTTAAATACAAACACAATAGATATTTTATAATAGGTGTAAAAATATTTATAATAACTACATATATAATATAAAATAGGACATACTAGCTGTGTGTGTGTCTTCCTTTCAATTCTTGTAAGTGTGGGCTTTGCCTCTGGCTGTTTGTGGGTAACAGTAAAGATACACTTGTCTAAGGCCATCTTCAATATCTTTACATTTCTCTGTGAAACACCTCCTCGACCAGAGCCCAAAGCTATGAGTAGGTAAAATTTGTCTTCATTGACTGTCCAATCCATGGGTTGTTGCCTAGCAACATGTCAATCATACTGAGTATTTGCTGAAAATAAATTAGTAGCATAGTTACCATAACAACTACCTTTGTTAGTTAATTGAATTGGTTTGACTCTGAGTAGGCATTGGGGAGCTATACGTGGTACATGTAGTCATAGTTGTCAATACAGAGCTACTGATTCTCACTATGGTGTTAACGCCATTCTCAGAGGTTGATATAGCGAAATCTGTCATTGGAAGGTACTCTTTCAAAATCCGGTGTCCCTAAGTCATTTATCCTACAGTCTGAGAAACAAGGAAATGTATATGTATATGTGTATGTGTATGTGTATGTGTATGTGTATGTGTATGTGTATGTGTATGTGTATGTGTATGTGTATGTGTATGTGTATGTATATGTATATATTGTGTATGTTCTGTATGCTGTGTATGTTGTATATTTGTATGCATATATGTGTATAGTATATATGTGGAATACACACACACACACACATATATGTGTGTGTGTGTGTGTGTGTGTGTGTGTGTAGCACACATATACATGGGTTACATATATTCAGTATGTTACTAAACCATTTAACAAATGTTTGTTGAGCTAAAAGAATTCTTTTGCTTACTTACAGGAGACACAGGTGAGTTTTAATCATCGAGCCTGATCTCCTTTATAAGAGATCCATAAATCCACTGTTGGAATAAAGCACCCAAATTAAATTAATACAGTACACACAAGTTCTTGGAATGCAGAGATGGCTCATCAGTTAAGAGCACTTTCTTCTCGTATAACAGATCTCAGTTCTATTCCCAGCACTCACATGGTGGCTTAAAACCATCTTCCCCTCCATTTCCATGTCCTCTGGCTTCTTGTGGGTATCAAACCTAATCTTGTGAAATGAAAACACCCCCCAAGGTCAAGAGAGGATTTCCTTTCGGTCAGTGTTCTGGCTCTGGTCCTTGACTTTGGCTCTGTAAGATGTCATTGCTGCAGGGGGATAGCAATGAGATAAGGCTACACAATAAACCCTGTGCTAGCCTTTGCAAATTTTGTGAGTCTCCAATTATTTTAAGAGAAGAAAATTATTCAAACGTTAAGAAAAGGGCCCAGGGAGATGGTTCAGTTGGCGGATCACTTTGCTGATGAGTATGCGTATGTGAGTTCAAATCCACAGCAGCCATGTTAGAAACCAAGCATAATAGTGTTGCATCGTGCTTTTAATCTGGGTGGTGGGGATGTTAGAGACAGGAGGCTTCCTTGGGCTTGCTGGCTATCTAATATGACTGTTGGGAAAGCTCCAGTCTCATTGAGAGAGCCCATCCCCCCAAAAATGATGTGGGACATGATTGAGGAAGTCATCCCTCATTGACCTTTGGCCTCCACATGGAAGTGTGCAATACACACAGAGACACAGATATGTATACGAATATACAGAATGACAAATAAACTGAATGTCAACGAGGAAAGATAAGGGGAGAGAGGGAGACTGTGGGTATGCAACATGGAGTTTCAGTCTAAACCTAGGATGTACTAAGCAGACGATGATCAGAGCATGTACCTGGTTGACTGTGAACCAGCAGGCTTCAAGAGGCTGTATCATCGTACGCTTGACAATACTGATCCTTGATTTGAGAGTATCCGGCCTCTCTGGCCTCCATCCACTAACCCCCGAGTACTGTCCCTTGGCTACAAACACTGAAATGACCCACATAGGACACCTATGTTTCAGAAGGACTTGATTTAGCCTCTGACGCTTCCATGGGACAGGAATTCTAAGGAACTTTTTAAGAGCATCCAACAGGAAGGGTAAAGTGTGTGGCCTTACTACAATTTATGAGATGATGGAACCGGGCCTTCAGAGTGAAAGAGCCCGAACGTGATTCCAGACATGGCCCTTCTTTGGTGTGCATGGCTTTTTCGTGGAGCTGCTGGTGATGAATTAGCTGGCATAAACAATGGTGGCACAGAGCCACTGTGGCCTTCTTTGTGCTCCTTTCTCATTGTGGGATGTGAGGAGAAAGCCCCATTCACTTCTACCCATCCCCTTCATGTCTCATGCTGTTAAGCTCCCTTCTGACACGGAGCCAGCCTCGCTCTTTTGTTTGTGAGGCACTTGATTCTGCGATGACCTTGTGCAAAGGGTTTCCCTTTAAAATGAATGCCTCTAGGCATAAAGACTGAATTTTTTGGAGCCATACTCTGCCCAAGTAACATAGGAGGGTGTCTCAGAGAATAAGATATTCTAGTTGAATGTACGAGAGCAATGGACAGCACTCCAGGTAAAAGGAAGAATGAACAGCGGAAGGTCAGTGCCACAGCAGAGATAGATGAGCATGTGTGTGCACATGTGTGCATGTGTGTATGTGTATGCACATGTATGCATGTGTTCATGTACATGAGGACCTCTGCTACAAACAGCAAACTTTGAAGCACACGTGGAAGTGGGGAAAGGGCTGTAGAGAAAGAAAGTCTTTTCCTTGTGCAGAGCAATCTCAGAATCAGACCAGATTTCCCTTCTGAAGTTGAGGAACAAGAGGTGTGATAGTGAGCGACCAGGTAGTGAATCCTTCCTGCTCTTTAAATGCTACATTTAAAATGTTGGCACCCTTGTTTGAAATGCAGTTGGGTGATTTCTACTTAGTGGCTTGACAGCTCTTGGGTACTCGGACTACATCAGGGAGAAGGAGGCAGAAGGAAACAAGTCCTCAGGGATATAGGATACAGACCAAAGGAGACAGGGGCTTATTCCAAGAGCATCAGCAGAAATAAAACAGATTTGAGGTTTGTCAGGAAGGCCAGATGTGCTCTAATGGTCTGCTCGTATGCAGAGCTCCAAGAAGCACTCCTGCTAGCTCGTGGGCCCCCATTCTGAAGACTCAGGTGCCATCTACCTGTTTTTCTCTGCTGAGGGATTTTAATGTAAACGTCCTTACTCTACCCAAGGAGAGAAACATATCTCACAAAAAAAGAGGTGGAAAACTAAAAATCCCACAATGCCTTAGCAACTTCATGCCTGTTCCTTATTCTAATCTAAGCAAGTCTATTCTTTTCTCCTATTTTATCAATATTGATTGTATTTTTTTTAATTAGAAAAAGAAAATCAAACACAAAAGGATCAAATGTCCATTCAAAAGTCCACCAATTGGTAAAGACAGAACCATGCATTCAAGACCAGCCCAGAATAAATAGGTGGTTCTCAGGTGTATAGAGAAACCCTATTTCAAGATAGATAGATAGATAGATAGATAGATAGATAGATAGATAGATAGATAGATAGATAGATAGATAGGCAGGCAGGCAGGCAGGCAGGCAGGCAGGCAGGCAGGCAGGCAGGCAGGCAGGCAGGCAGACAGACAGACAGACAGACAGACAGACAGACAGACAGACAGACAGATAGATAGATAGATAGATAGATAGATAGATAGATAGAGGCTTAGTGGGTAGACAGAGCACACAAACTGACAAACAGATGGATGGATGAGCAGACAGATATGTGGGTGGATGGATGGTCAAATGTATCGATAGACAGACAGATATACAAGTAGATCTCACCACTGGCACCCAACATATGATAAAATTTGACATATTGATTTTTCAGGAGTATATTAAACAGATGCGTTCATCTATGGTCAAGGCTGTCCTCTCTGTAAGACCCAGAGGCAAAGTGTTGAGATACATACATCCATGTCTCCAGGAGTGTATTAAAAAGTTATGGTTTAGTTTAATTGAATATCAGAGTTTTAAAGTGTTTCTTTTTGAGACATTTTAATTTTAATATTTAAATAGTTATTTCTGGCCACTGCAGTCATCGAACAGGTGATTTTTTTTTAAGGGCAAAGGTGTTCACAATGACACTGTAACTTACATCAAGGGCTTGATTTAGATATCTCCCTCTTTACAGGGTGCCATGCTTAGAGCTGCAGACGAAGGCAAAACAGCTACTCACGTACACTTCAACGTAAGGTTCAGTGCAAGCATGCTAGCTTTGCTATAGTCAGACAGTCCTCCCACTGAGACACTTCACGTCCTAACATCAGCTTTCTCCTCTGTCCTGGTGGTGTTGGTGCTATGGCCCTTCACTATCTCCTAGATGTGTGTATTGAGTGTACTGAGGATGCAGAGGTGGCCCTTCTGAGGCATGGCCACTGTGTTCTGGGCATAAACTCAGCAGAAAACCAAAATTTGCTTGACATTGAAATTCCCAAATGGCTTTCTTTGATTTCCTGTTCCGTCTATCATCCTGAAAGCCCAGCTCCTTACCAAATGTAACATAGATAAACTCACAAATCCCAGTGGCTTTGCCCTTTAAAAGCCATTGTTTTTTTTTTTTTTCTAGCAAAGAAAAAATCAGTGAGTATTACCTACTTGGTACCCCAGCCTCCGCTATGCGGTCCTTCGACATGTGGCTGGATTCTCTCTCTTCATCCTGAACAAAATTCACCAAATGCCTCTTCTGCAAATAGTACACACTTCGTCCTTGAGACCACCAGGTCTCTCTGGCAGCTGCTCTGCATACTGAAAGCA
Source organism: Mus caroli (assembly GCF_978045245.1). Classification (NCBI taxonomy): domain Eukaryota; kingdom Metazoa; phylum Chordata; class Mammalia; order Rodentia; family Muridae; genus Mus; species Mus caroli. The sequence continues at coordinate 105,464,964 of NW_028227269.1, forward strand.
AACAGACAATACACATGTGAAGTTGCTGGGCATGGTTATGTGTCAAAAAAATGTTGTAGACACTAAAGTTTGTATATAAAATATTACCTTCATGTCACAGTAATTCCTAAAGGTCGCCTTCAACTATAATTTACATAGATAGATAAATAGATAGATTATAGGTAGATAGATAGATAGATAGATAGATAGATAGATAGAGATAGATGATATAGATGATATAGATATAAAAGTTTTACTTTGCCTGTGGCTTCAAAGGGTTCAGCCACAGTTGGCTGCCTCCATTACTTTAGGCTTGTGCAATGGAGTTGACCCTCTCCTGGTGACCATGAATGAGAGATGAAAAAAGGGGTAGGAGGAGCTCCACAGACAGACCCTTCAGAGGACCTCCCCAGCCTGTCCCTGGAGTCATGCCCAACCTCCTCATCCCACCAATTCACAGTAATGCATCATCGAAGCTATCCATCAGTGAATTGATCTACTGATGATGGTGGAACCTTTATGATCCAGTCATTTCTCTGAACCCAGCTGCATGGGGGACCAAGCATTCAAAACATGAGCCTCTGGGGGACACTACCCATTCAAATAACACATCCTTAGCCTATGGGTTGGATATGGTCCTGAGTCTTGTTTTGAAAATCCCCAGCACAAAGGAAGAAGTGGATGGAGGTGGTTACTATGTGTATACCATGGAAACAGCATGGTAATGTCTGCCTTTCTTCTTTTGGCTTGAGTTGGTTCTGTGGGCTCTAACCTGTAAAGAGGGGAGGAACTAAGCAGAGGATGAGGTTTGTGCTCGGAGAGAAATAGAAAAGAATCTTAGTAAACACCCAATCACCTAATGCCCTCGGCACCTAACCCAACATGGGGGGGGGGAGAGAGAGAAAGGGAGGGAGGGGGAGGGAGGGGGAGAGGGAGGGAGACTGATTAAGCACAAAAACTAACCCTCCCCATCCTGAAGATGAAGGGTGAAGGACAGTTCCCTTTTTCCGGCACTGACCATTAGAGCTCCCACCATGTTCGTGCAATGCATACCTGGTCCTAGCAGTCGTTCTGATTATAATGCATGCAACAGGCATGCAGGTTGGGCCATCCTGGCCTCAGCATCGTTCCACCTGCCTCTTCACATCACATCACATGCAGTAAGCCTTATAGCTGTATTTCTCTGTAGATTGAATGGGACTAGAAATGTGCTCTAAGGCTAATGGTGTGGTGTTCGCTTGCTAGTTGTCATCTCTCTTTTGCTATGGGAAGAACCCATGTCCCCACTGTGCTAGCCAGTAAGGGATGACAGACTGTGTGACAGCAAAGAAGTGTGAGGTTGTGGCCAGTCTCCCAAGGCAGGTTAGCCTTAGAAATCGTATGAAGTCAGAGTGCCTATTTCTCTTGGTTGTCTAGAAACTTGTTTTGAAGGAAACCTAATTATATTGTCTGGATAAAATATTAAATGAATGGCTTAGACTAATGCACACACAGTTCCTCAGCCCGTGATTGATTTAAGACCCAAATATAGCAACAGTCTTCTGCTGCGTGCTAGGAGCTGGCTCATATAAACAGTGCTGGTGAAGACAGAATGCACAATGCTGAATACAGAATGAAAGGGAACTGGGGCCAGGCCTAACACAACCTAGAAAGCCATGGGTGGCTGCTTAGTTCCCCATAATTTGAGATATTGCCATAAAATGCTAACTTTCCCCAATTCTATGCCATGGAGGCCCAGTCCAGGAGGAAAATGGTCACACTGAATAACTGACTTGTTATTCAGCTTTTCTGTTTTAAAAGTTTGTTTTAGCCAGGCAGTGGTGGCGCACACCTTTAAGCCCAGCACTTGGGAGGCAGAGGCAGGTGGACTTCTGAGTTCGAGGCCAGCCTGGTCTACAAAGTGAGTTCCAGGACAACCAGGGCTACACAGAGAAACCCTGTCTCGAAAAAACACACACAAAAAAAAAAAAAAGAAAAGAAAAGTTTTTGGGGACAAAGCTGATGACTCAGTTGGAGAGGTTTGTGTCATGAAAGTATGGAGACTTGAGTTGGACCCTCAGAAGCCATGTATAAAATTCAGATGTGGTGGCAACTTTTCATAACCACGGTACTGGGGAGGCTGAGACAGGCAGATCTCTGAGGCTCACTGGTCAGTCAGCCTCACCTAATTGGTGAACCAAAGCTAGTGCTAGATGTCTCAGAAGCAAGTGGCCACCTCATGAGTTGTCCTCTGGCCCCTCCACGTGCATGGGCACACACTACAACCATCTTAGCCCGTGCACACATCCTCACCCACAGGCTCCCAGTGGTCCTACAGCAGGCTTCCAGGATGCTCTTCTAGGGCCCCACTCCTGGAACCCCAGAGATACACACATATTTTCCAACTTTTCTGTCTCCTGTGCCAGCATGCCTGTATTGCTGCCATCACATCTGCTCTGTCTTTTTGATATGTTTTCTTTTGCCACCTTCTAAACCTGTGACATCTTTGAAGGAGAGATAAAATACTATCATATCTTTACCAAGTCTAGAATGACCCAGTGGTTTCCTCTTCCTCTGAGCCTCCAGTTGTCTCGGTCATACCCGGCAACTTCCTAGGTACGTCATTGGTAAGTTGCCGTGACTGGGTGGATTTATCAATGATACCTGTACTTACTGTCTCAGAAGATTTGCCAGCCCTACTTTAGACCCATGTAGCCCCTCAGCCTTCTCTGCATTCTTGCCTTGTAGACCCTCTGGTACTCTGTCAGTGACTTGAAAATTGTTTGTACCCTGTTACCCCAGGTGTGTCATCCCATCTGTAGTTGTCACTGCCTCCACACAGGGTGATTCTCAGCCTGTGGCATGACCCCTGCCCCCTCATCCCTGACTCTGTTGAGGTTTGGTCTGTTGTTGTGTACCATAATGCTAAATCCTGTACCAGAAGGTCTAGGCCTACAAGTGAATTCTCAGGTTTACAAACTTTTGTTGTGCAAACTTTGTTTCTTGATTTAAAACGATCGGTTAAATAAAATTGACTACATTCAGTTACTGGAGGGATCAAAAGTAGGTGGGCTTTGAGTTCCCTGATCGAGGTGGAGAAGAGAGAAGACTGAGGAAAGACCAGGAGGATGAGGATTAAGAATGAGAGGAGAGAAGGAGGCTGCCATGAGGAGAGATGGGCCATGAGCATGTGGTCAAGAGAAACAAGTATTTGATGTACACTTCTGGGGAGGTAGCCAGGCTGGCAGGAGAGAAGTAGATTAGGGTTACCACCACCCCCCAGTAGTTGTCAAAGCCAAATAAAATAACCTTAGTCTTGTCGAGACTCAGGTCTAAAGCATTTATTCATTAGCTAGTCAGGGATACTTTTACATTGGTTGTACTACAACACTCATTCAAAGCATTTGCCTTGCCTGATTAGTACTGTACGACTTTTCTGGGGAGACGTGGGCAAACATGTCCTCACCCTAGGTTGGACATGGATGAAAGAAGGATGAAGAAGAAGAGGAGAAGGAAGAGGAGGAGGAAGAAAAAGAAGAGGAGAAAGAGGAGGAGGAGGAAATGAGGAAAGAAAAAAGTTCGTGTCTAGCACCCAGTTTCTCAGCTCTCTTGCCTTCTTGATTTCTCTCTTCTTCATCAAGTACTAATCACACATCCCCATCTCTTGCCCTGAAGTGTCCTTCTTTATGGTCTTGGTATGGCTGACTGCAGCACCCATGGCTCCCTATGTTTCTCAAGGTTTTTGAAGAAAACGGAAGCATCCATCTCACATGAAGACCAGCTAGAATTGAATCTGTGTTGCTTTCATAGCATGCAACGCACATCATCATTCAATGAATGAGGCTTTTCTCGTCTAGACTATTTATGGTGACTACAAGAGGGACACCGCAATGTCTTAAGGCCCTGTGAGCCCACTACTAGAACTGGAGGCAAGTTCTGTGCTGGTTTAAATCATGTGACTTAGAAATTCTGTCAGGGCATGCTAAAGAGTGGGGAAAGGGGGCATTGCTGAATAGTGGAGTTTCCCTAAAAGTGTTTAGCCAGACTCTTGGGTATGACTTAATTAGTCACCAAGGCCTTTCTAAATGTTACTAAGGTGAGGTTCATGGGATAAGGTCATTTTGTATTAGGGAAGACTTTACAGCTGTCTGTTTAAGAACCAGAACATAGTACACACTGAAATAGGAATCCCATGAACAGGGAAAGAGAACCCAATGAGGCCAAGGAAAGCCTCAACCCAAACAACCGGAGAGATGGGGGAGGGTTATTCATTACAACTTTGGTAGGAGCACAGACCTGCTGACACTTAGATTTCAGAAATGGAACTTCCAAAGAGACCAGCGAGTTTTCATGGCCAACTGTTACTGTTACAGTTACCTTAGGAAACTTAGATTGGGTGGGGTACTGGTAATGGAGCGGAGTTCTGTAAGCACTCACTGTAGGGTTCACATTCATAGCTGCAATCTTCTGAGAACCAACTAAGAGTTAACCAGTCACCAGTTAAGTGATGAATATCTCTACTATGCCAATCATGGTAACCGGCACTTTCAATACACCAATGAACCAATAAGGCCCCTGTCCTCAAAGGGATCAATACCCAATAGCTACACAAACAAACAATAAGGAAACCACAACGGTGTGTAGGAGAGGCTTAGACACAACTCAGAGCAAGGATAGGGATGGTCTCCTGAACTAGCCTTGTGTTGGACACTGTGGCAAAACTGTGGGAAAGTCAAAGGCACAGAGATGCATTAAGAAGCCAAGTCCTAACAAAGAATTCTCAACGGAGGAATATCGAAGTGCCAAGAAGCACTTGAAAAAATGTTCAACATCTTTAATCATCGGGGAAATGCAAATAAAAACAACCCTGAGATTCCACCTCACACCAGTCAGAATGGCTAGGATCAAAAATTCAGATGACAGCAGATGCTGGCGAGGATGTGGAAAAAGAGGAACACTCCTCCATTGCTGGTGGGATTGAAAGCTGGTACAACCACTCTGGAAATCAGTCTGGCAGTTCTTCAGAAAACTGGACATAGTACTACTGCTAGATCCAGCAATTCCTCTCCTGGGCATGTACCCAGAAGACGTTGCAACTGGTAAGAAGGACACATGCTCCACTATGTTCATAGCAGCCCTATTTATAATAGCCAGAAGCCGAAAAGAACCCAGATGTCCTTCAACAGAGGAATGGATACAGAAAATATGGTACATTTACACAATGGAGTACTACTCAGCTATTAAAAACAATGAATTTATGAAATTCTTGGGCAAATGGATGTATCTGGAGGATATCATCCTGAGTGAGGTAACCCAATCATGAAAGAAGTCACTTGATATGCACTCACTGATACGTGGATATTAGCCCAGAAGCCTAGAATACCCAAAATACAACTTCCAAAACACAAGAAAATCAAGAAGGAAGACCAACACTTGGATACTTCATTCCTCCCTAGAATAGGGAATAAAATATCCACTTTTAGGAGTTGCAGAGACAAAGTTTGGAGCTAAGACGAAAGGATGGACCATCCAGAGACTGCCCCACCAGGGGGTCCATCCTATAATCAGCCACCAAATGCAGACACTATTGCATACGCCAGCAAGATTTTGCTGAAAGGACCCTGATATAGCTGTCTCCAGTGAAGCTTTGCCAGTGCCTGGCAAATACAGAAGTGGATGCTCACAGTCATCTATAGGATAGAACACAGGGTCCCCAATGTAGGAGCTAGAGAAAGCACCCAAGAGCTGAAGGAGTCAGCAACCCTATAGGTGGAACAACAATATGAACTAATCAGTACCCCCAGAGCTCATGTGGCTAGCTGCATATGTAGCAGAAGATGTCCTAGTCGGCATCATTGGGAAGAGAGATCCCTTGGTCTAGCAAACGTTATATGCCCTAGTACAGGGGAACACCAGGGCCAAGAAGTGGGAGTGAGCGGGTAGGGGAGCAGGATGTGGGGACAGTATAGGGAACTTTTGGGATAACATTTGAAATGTAAATGAAGAAAATATCTAATAAAAAAAAGAAAAAAAGAAGCCAAGTCCTGTAGGCTAAAAATGTTGATCAGCAAGAAGGAAGAAGAGAGACTTTTCATGGCCTTAAATTCCTTAAGGACCTTCTGTTTTCCAGAGGAGAAATGTGTCAATTTTGGACCCTCTGGGAGACCTGTCCTCACTTCCCTTCTTCAGTGAGAGCACACAACACCCCCACTCCCTGAGGAGACCATCAGTCCCCTGGGCTTCTCCCATTTAGAGGTAAACATTCTCCAAGTCCTCTGTCCTTGCCCCTGCATCTTCTGAGAGCGTCTCCTTCTCCCCTTCCTTCTGACAACCAGATCTGTTAAGGCTGGTTGCTTTCTTTTGCCTTGGACACATCTTCTGCATATAGATTGATGAGTTTAATCAGCGAATCAGGAGAAGGCCTCGGGCATCAATCACTGTCAGTTTGCCTTCTCTCTAATTTCTGATTTGCTGCTCACAGTTATGAAGGCAATAACACAGTTTCTCTTAAAGGTGAAATGGAGATGTGCAAAGGCTGGAATTTGTATCCGGCAGGGATGTTCTCCTGATATCACTCAGTTTAACAAGGAAGCCTGGAGAGGGGGAGGGGGAGGGGGAGGAGGAAGGAAGGGGGAGGGGAGGGGAGGGGGAGGGGAGGGGGAGGGGAGGGGGAGGGGAGGGGGAGGGGAGGGGGAGGGGAGGGGGAGGGGAGGGGAGGGGGAGGGAGAGAGATTCCTCAAGGTTTGTTATTTCTTCAGTGTCATGCTTTAACTAACCATGTCACTGCAGATCCATCCAGATCAGCTTAATGGATCATTTAGAAGGTGAAGGGCCACCTCTCCTGTCCCTCTCTTTCCCACTCTGACATCTTCTCATCGTTCATTCAGGAGGCATTCAGAGAAGACATGGAGAGTTAGCAATCCCATTTTTTCCTGTTGGAATAAAAGCCAGTTTTTCCATGCATCCCTTTTGAAGAGAAAGCAACACCATGCCTCCGTGAAGGACAGGTCTGCTTGCGTCAGATTCCCTAACTATGCAAAGCCTCTAAGGTCCACCTGCCATCTCCACTCAGCATTGGATGTCACTCCATAAAGGCAGAACCAGGGACTGATGAAGCCCCCACCCTACAGGTCCCTCCATCTTATGGGCTCCTACTTCTGCACTCAGTAAGTGCATAGTTAGCACCTCCCAGGTGGCAGACCTTAGCCTACACTGTGAAGAAACAACAAATCGAACTGTTCCGCAATTATGGATGTGATCTTCTGACAGCAGGCATTCATAAGTGGGAATCAGTACAACTTCTTATCACCTTATTGAAGGACAATTTGCACTTTAAATGCATGCTCTTATGCACAATTTGGTCACGTTTGAGAAAAGTGCAAACTCCCTGTCACCAAAATGCTAAGACTATCTCCTCAAAATAGGACTTTTTAAAGACCTCACTGTGCCCTGGGTAGCCAGACCTCCAGTCTCTAGATGTGTGCATTATTTCTGGGTATGTTTTTAACTTAAAGAAAAACCTGTTATGATTGTTCCAAATAAGTCTTACCTGGAACAGTGTTTTCCTTTCTCAACACCTTAATAACACAACATGTGCTGGTGTGTAGGGGCTTAACTTAGAAACTTAGAAAGCGCTTCCCACGTCTGAAAGTAGGAGAGTCACAGTCCTGTGGCCTCATCAATACTTGGTATATGTCTAATTTGTAAGCCAGAAACTTCTAATGAATGTGTTGAGGCATCTCTTTGAAGCTTTAATTTGCATTTCCATGATAAATTGTGTTGTTTGTAGCTCATTTCTGAACAAGTTAGAGCTCGGTATAACTTCTAAAGTGTGTCTGTTTGAAACCCCCAACATTCTTAAATCAAATTAGTTGGGCTTTTTGTAATTCACTTGTAGAGTTTTTCATATCGTTTGCACAGCAATTCTTTGTCAGATACATATATGTATGTATATGTTGTATATGTATATGATATATGCGTATGTATAATGTATGTGTGTCAAATATTTCTTCCCAGACAGCATTGCCTCTTCCTTCCCTAATTATTTCCTTTACAACTATAGATGTCTTTATGTTATTTCTTATCTTTCCTTTTTAAAAGTTGTATGTGTGTGCACACGGGAATGTGTAAGTGTATATGTGGTATACATGCACACGTGTACACATGTGTGTTCATGATTGTTTGAAGGATGTTGAGGACACAGGAATATACTGCATTCCCCATATTATGCATGCTCTACCATTCTCTACATTATGTTTTGAGTCTCTCACTGACAGTGAAGCTCTCCATTTTAGCTAGACTACTTAGCCTGCAAGCTGTTTGGATTAGCCTGTGTCTGTCACTGAGTGCTGGGGTTACAAGCATATATGACCACATGTGGCTTTTACCTGAGTGCTGGAGATTTGACTTCAGGTTCTCTCGCTTTCTCACCAAGTGATCTTGACTCATAGAGCTGTGTAGTCATCACTTTTCAAATATTATGGTTTATGCCCTGTCTGTAAAGAGTTTTAATGTTCCTTCTAGAATATCACAGCTTTAGACTTGTGTTGACTTCTGAGATAGATCTTGTCCTGTTTTTTGTTGCTGCTGGTTTTGCTGCTCACCGTGTCCCCCACCTCTGCCTCATTCCAAAGTCATTTTAGCATCACAGTTAACAAAGCCCACCCCACAGGAGATCATCACTGAAGAATGTGTGTGGGTTCGTTCGGGTCTGTCTGCCTGTGACATTGATTCAGAGTGCTCTCCTGCTCCCACTCCTGCCTTCTCCCCGTTTTCAAGACTGACTTCTGTTGTTGCAGAACCTTCAGTGACTTACGTTTTCATTCATCTTTTAAATGTCACTTCCAGTTGTTTGCAGAGCTTCTGACAAGAGCCCCACAACTGCTTCTCAATTTGTTTCTTTACCTCTGTTTTCACTTCCTTTGTAGTATAAAAATGTGTATATACCATACTTGTAAATATGTACATATAATATAAACATTGTATATGTAATATAAAAATTCTTTGTATTCCTATTACAGTCACCCCTACTTCTCCCCTAACTCCTCCAAGATCTAAAAGCCACCTCACCCAACTTCATATACTCTATTTTTGTTATAACCCACGGAGTCCAATTTGTGCTGCTCATACACACGTGGATGGAGGACCGCCCCCTGGAGCATGATTGACACCAAGGCCTATTAACCCTAACCCGAACCCTTCAAGAAAACTGGCTTTCCTTTCCGAGCAACCGGTCAACAGCTAGGGGAGGGAACTTGGAGCCCCTTATCTATGCTAGGCTTGAATGTCAACCGGCTGGCTCTTGCGCAGATCTTCTGCAGGCAGCCACAGCTTTGGTTAGTGTGTGATGCAGTGGTCCAGCCCTGTCCAGAAGACTCTGATCTACCCTGATTTCTGGATCTTACCGTCTTTCCGCTCCATGTTCTGCAACGTCCCCCAGGCCTTGGAGAGATGGGTGATATAGATTTTTAAATGAACTACTCCTTTGACAACAGCTTTGACTCTATTGACTTTTACACCACACATAGAGCACTTGAAATCTGCTCCACCATATCTTACATCAGTGCAGTAGATTCATCATCAATTAACCAATACTGAGATACAGCTGTTAACTAAAGTCCACATTTGGTTGTACAGGTTTCAGATGTTCCTTTGTTTCTTTCTTCTTTCCTTTTCTCTTCCCTTCCCTTCCCTTCCCTTCCCTTCCCTTCCCTTCCCTTCCCTTCCCTTCCCTTCCCTTCCCTTCCCTTCCCTTCCCTCCCCTCCCCTCCCCTCCCCTCCCCTCCCCTCCCCTCCCCTCCCCTCCCCTCCCCTCCCCTCCCCTCCCCTCCTCTCCTCTCTTCTTCTCTTCTCTTCTTTCTTCCTTCCTTCCTTCCTTTCTTTTCTTTATTCTTTTGTTGATGTGAGGATATTTTAAGCACATAAGTAAACTGTCCTAGAGGCCTCCCTTTGACTGGGATCTGTCTGTCTGCTGCTGCTTTCCTTGATTAGAGGAAGCTGGTGGTCTACAAGGAGATGCACAGGGATCAAGTACATCTTTGTTACAGGTCACCAGTGTGCAGGTTGGCACTGTGATGTTCCCTGTTAACATCAACTTTGGTGCCCCAGATGTTACAGGGTCTGTAGGTGGTCACACAGTCTCCTACCCAGATCTGCATCTTCAGGTGCATGCTGGGATGCCTGAGGACCCCCCACAGCTGGGTGTCACTGACTTTCTCCTGGTGTGATCTTGTAAAGAGACAGCGTTCTTTCTAGCTCTGCCCACAGAGATCTGGGCTCAGTTTCTACAAGTCCACTGCCACCATGCTTTCTAAGGAACACAAACTGACTTCGTATGGAATAACCTAGGCTACTGGCCTGCTTCTCAAGTTCAGGGGTGTCTCCAGGTGATAAGTACAGTAGCTCATAAGCCCTATGCATCTTATCTCTGCTTATATCTCACATGATTATCTTTCCCATGTCTGTACCTCTCATGGGCCTGGAAGTGTTGCAAGGACAGTGGACGCAGTCTCTATGAGCCTAGTATAGTCCACAATGCTGTATGTAGTGATGGCTAGTAACAAACCTGTCTGTAGGCGACAAACAGCAGCTTACACCAAAGGAAGTATATGCTTTATCAATCATTGTGAAGGAAGAGTATCGGGACCAAAGGGTGTCATATATTGGGTCTACCAACTTAGTGGCATCACCAGAAAACCTTCCAGTATCACTTGCATGCTTCATCATGGCGCCGTGCTTAAGACTCGCTGCCTTGGGGTTCCAATGTGGTTAAGAAAACCAAACCCAACCAACCAACCAAAACCTGGCATATGGCACATCATCATGATAGCCAAGATGGAAAGCAGGAAATGAGAAAGGTCATGAAAAAGAGGCATCCTCCTTAGCCCCTCTCCTTTATCAGGGAAGACCCTCACACCCAGAAGGTGTCCAGGGCTGCCAAATACCCCTTTGTTGTGTTATTATAGAGTGGTGAGCCTCTAGGTCAGGGAAGCTGAAAGGTGATTATCAGACTTGCCAGTCTCTATTGCTGGGTGTGGCTGGCAGGGGATGTGGGAGGGAAGTTGGAGTGTTTTCTAACAGCTCAGGACATGAGTGACAGGCGGTCAAAGCGCGCTAAGTGATGTGAGCCACAGCCCATCTAATGTCTGCTACAATACTCTATCCTCATTCGTACTTGAAGCTCACAAATGTCCCAAAGACAGAGATGATAAGTGCTGGCATCTGACCCATGTCCTGGGCTGATTCCGAATGTTTGAGACCCTCATTCCTAGAAGTGACTCTGATGAGCCCATGAAGCCCTCTCACACATCCCTCCTTAAAACTCAAGCTGATAAGACTCTCCGCTTCCTCAGCTTCCTGAGTCTGCTGCAGCCGAGGACATCTGTGTGATAGAACCTCCCAACTCCACACCCTCTGAGCTCTACAGTTCAGCAATATTAGGCCATCATAAGAGATTTCTGGCGTCAGCTCCGGACTTATTAAATGCAACTTGCTGTGGTAGCTCATGCAATTTATGTTTTTAATTTTGTAAATAGTGCGTAGCTGTTATGGTCAGAAGAAGGGTGTGGGCCTGTACATAAGTAAATATAGCATTCTGGTTACATCATCCCAGAGCTGCAAGCTGTGGCTTTGTTCATCACATGGTGGTGCTGACAGCTGCCCTGCAATGGCCACTGAGTTATAGCCACCCTCAAAGGGAGAGTGGGACAGCATGCGGACCTTGTGACATGACAGTCACACAGATGCTCACAGTCAGAGCCACAAACACAAGCCCCTGGGAAACTTGATCTCATATCCTAGCCCACACCCATCCTTAGGGCCTCAGCTTGGCCTCGCTCTCCCTCGAACACTCCTTTACTTCCCATGTCTGCTCTTGACAAATCTGAGCAACTGGGTTCCAAGTGTGATTCTGAGGAGAGGCAGAATGGGAAAGAGGCTCTGCTGTCCATATAACATAATCTGAAAACAAACAATGCCATAGGTACCCATTTCTTTCCACTGTGCACATCCTCCGATATGAGTGGCTAAGATTGGTCATGATGTCGGGAGGTCAAAGGACAAGGGAATGTGAGGTGGACTGGATAAAAGCCTGCCTCCTTTCACTGTGACAACAGTGTTCATTCTTCTTGGCCCTCAGAGTCCCCACTTGTGATTCTGGCATCTTCCTACCATCGGGGGCCCCGGGGCCTGGCTTGGCCTTAGGCAGCAAGAGTTGCTGATGCCTTACTTTGAGCAGTGGGATTTGGGAAAAGGAGAAGCCAAATTTTCTGATTGCCCATGGCCACTTCTGCCTCCTCCCCAACCCCTGCAATTACACAAGGCAGAAAGGGGCACAGGAGCAGAGCCATGGGGACTGAGTGATTGGGAGTGAGGAAAATAGAAACAAGCTGGTCCTTGCTGACCTGTCTTGACACTTAAGGCAAAAACTCCCACAAAGCTCATCTGGAATTCAGAGTCACCCAGCTGCCCCAAAGAACAATAGTAAGTATCACTTAAAACCGCTGAGTTTGGAGGTAGCCATAAGTTTGGGGGTAGCCATAAGCTCACAGACAGGCACTGTGGGTACTGGAGAGATGGCGCAGAGCTTAAGCATGGGTACTGCTCTTACAGAGGACCCAGGTGTCAACCCTACCACTTACTCGGTAGCATGTAACTATAACTCTAGCTCTCAGGGGATCTGGACCTCCCTTCTGGCCTCCATGGTCACCTGCATTCATGTGTACATATCTCTCAGCACTAACACACACATACACACACACACACACACACACACACATACAGAGGAAATAAATCTTTTTAAAACAGAAAGAAGGAAACACTGTGGGTTATAGACTGAGAATCAACTTCTTTGAACTCCCAATACCAAGTGAGTTTTTCCCCCAACACTCCAGTGTCACAGAAGGAGACATTGATGCAATGTCACATGGTCATTCAAAGCTATACCAAATGAGAAAACTGATCATTTGTAAAACTGGCCTAACAGTTAATTTTTAAGGACATTTCTAAGGACAGTGCCCACGTTTCACCACAGTCTGTGAGAAACAAAAGCTCTCCATTAGTGTCCAGGGTTAAGAAGAGTCCAGTGAGCCCACCCTCTATGGGTAGAGTGACAGTTCGTGGTACTCCCATGGATGGGGAGGGGACTTTACGAAGCAACACTACCAATCTCTGCTCATTCTCCAAACCAATCATCGAAGGTCTCTGGTGCCTCTTTCCCCTCCTCTCCACGCTGTTAGTCAAGCTGCCCCATCGCCTCCCATCTCTTATGCACTCTGTCTTTCTCCTGCCTGCTGGACCCCGGGCTGAGTATGGGCTGCTTTGCCTCATCTGACTTCAGTGTGGATGGGGCACTTGCCAGCTACATGGAGTGGGAAGACAATGCAATGCCCACCATTCAAGGCTGTCACAACTCAGGCACCCCTCCCTGCTTGGGCCCATCTGCCTCCTGTCAGCTCCCTCTCTACCTTGGTCATCAGTAACGGACACTTCTAGATTTCAATCCAAATGCCACACCCAGACTCAAGCTCTTCACCCCAGGCCTCTGTGCTTGTATCTCTTACTGCTCGCTCTGCTTTATTGTCTATCGTCAAGCCAGTGATATATCCACCATGGATTCATTTCCCCAGAGATCAAAGTTCTCCTCCTCCAGAGGTCCTACTGGCTCACCCAGGCAATGGTGCACACGTAACTTGACACTTGCACAGCATTCCAGCATCCAGATCCCCAAAATTGTCATCTTAGGTCAAGATTCTTACCCTACAGTTCAGCATTACCACCCAGCTCCTGAGTATTGATGGATATGACAGAAAGCCACCTCTTGTGGTTTGCAGGACAGTGCCCTATGTTGGGGCACAATCATCGGTGCAGCTCCAGAGGAATTATCTGTGTCCTCAGCTGCTCCAGCTTCCATACCTGTCCTCCTGGCCTCCGGCTCTTACTGGCCATCGTTCTCTGACTCTGAATCTCTATTTTCAAATATCAAAGTCAAGGCCAAATGCAAACAGTCAACTGCGGGTTCATTCTCCTTCTCTACCCCTTGCATGGGTGACATTGCATCCTCTCCCAGGGAACAATGAGGTGGCTTCTTGGTTCCCCAATTTCTGCAAAGCCACTCCACTTGCAAGCATTCCAGCAGACTCAGCCTAAGTGACATTTGCAGTTCCCTCTGCCTTTCCAGCCTGGCGTGTGCATTTTCATACAGTGCTCCAGGCGATTTATGTTGCCGTTTGATGAAATATATATTTAGAATGCTTAATATGCATATTAATTACCCCATAAATGGCAGTGACTTTTTAAGAGCAATCTCACTCCATTGTACGAGAAACATTTTTGAGAGTTCTGAGGAAAAGTAGTTGAACACATGCTTTCTTTTAATTCCATATGCCGGAAATGAATCCTGCCATACCAGGGAATGGTTGACCGTCTAGATCCAGGGTTCTGTGTCACGTGATTGTGGAGCATCAGCCGCCCACATGAAGTCATTTTGATCTCATGCCCTAAATTTCCAAGCAGCCAAACAGAAAAATTTTCTCCATACTGAATTCAAGTTCAGAGCAAATTTTAAGGTCCCTAATTAGGAGATGCTGTGTCCTTGAACTCCGAAGGCATCAACAGCTATTGTTTGCATTATGCTCTTTTTTTTTTTAATTTATCTAAAATCATCTCGGGGAAGATGCCACTAGTTTCTTCATATAGAAGCTAGGTCCTGGGAAGTTTATGTGGTTTACATGCAGTCATACAATGTATAGATAATGTGATCAGGTTTAAAGCCAGGGCAATACAGCTGAAAACCGCAAAGGCCACGTTGGGTTTGACTCTAATGACTGCTGTGGAATGGAGGAGGTTGAAGCTGTGCATTTTGTTTCTTACAAGCTTGAGCTTGTAGTGCTATCATAAGCACCATGACCAAAAGCAACTTGGGGAGGAAAGGGCTTCTTTCCTCCTGCTATGTCATAAAGTTTTCCTGGGGAGATGCAATGCACACATCTACTCACCCCAGATAGGGAACCCACAACAGACCAAAGGACAAACACCACTGAAGTTCAGGCTCGGCAAACCAGTGAGCTTTGCTGGGACTCCTTTCAGGAAAAGGGATAAGAGGTTACTTCAGGAGCAGAAATAACTCGAAGACACTTGCATCAGCAAAGACTGCCCCAGTATGGGTGAAGCTCACAAAAGCTGGGTACCTGGAGCACAGTGCACACCACCTGAAGGAGACTCAACAGGTTAGAGTGTCCTTCTCCAGTGATTTAGGAGGTCTACACCTCTTCCAGGCAGCTCAGCAGGTTTCTGTTTCTTCTAGGCAGCTGGTCTGATCTCAAGAGTCTTCTTTGAAACTTGGCAGCGTTTCCTCTAGCATGGGGGGAACCAAAGAATCTGGTCAGTTTCAGGAACTTCCTGAAGCTATTTTGAGTTGTTTCTCTTTCAGTTTAAACAACTTCCTTGTGGGATGAAATATTTCAACCTCAGAGGGAATTAGAACACAATACCCTTACATGTCCTCATCCCAGTCCATGATCAAAGGAAGGCAGGGCAGGAAATCAAGGCAGGAATGTGGAGGCAGCAACTGACACAGAAGCCATGGTGGGGTGCTGCTTACTGGCTTACTCCTCATGGCTTCCTCAGCCTGCTTTCTTGCAGAATCCAGTACCACAAGACCAGGGATGGTGCCACTCATAGAGGGCTGGACATTTCCATGTTAATCATTAATCAAAGAAATGCCACACAGACTTGCACACAAGGCAATCTTGTGGGGACATTTTCCCAGTCCATCTTCCTTTTCTAGATAACTAGTATGTGTCAGGTTGACAAAAAGCAAACAAAGCAAACAAAAAAAAATCTTAACAAGACACTCTCTATCTGCTCAACCAATATTAAACACACAAGAACACACATGTACCTGTGCTCACATACACATACAAACACACACATACAAACACACACACACACACACACACACACACATACACACACACAGTAATTTGTTTTATAAATGTGTATGTGTGTGTGTGTTTTCCAGGGAATTTGCTTAAGCAATGAAGAAGACTGTCAAGTCTGGTATCTACAGGATAAGACAGCAGACAAGAAACTCAAATATTTTCCAAATTACCAGCTTGAGCTCTTGAGGTTTAGAACATTGGGTTAAGAATATTGATGGTAACAAAAGTAACCATCTTTACTTAAAGGGAAACCACTGTAGATGTTCACCACACCTACAAAATGCCTCCCTAGTAACACCTTAATTCACATGTGATTAGACAACTAGGTATTAGAATCTAACCAAGTTAAAACTCACCTTCTTAGGACCTGAGCACTTCAGCCTAGATTCTAGTGAAAAGTCCTTGCAAGTTTAAAATAAGACCTGAGAGATCACACGTCTGTCTGTTCAAACTCTATACAAGCAGAATTATTCATTCATTGGGAATTTTTAAATAAGAAGTTTTGAATCTGCTGATTAGAGTTATCGCATTGTTTGATGCAAAACAGAAGTCCAGGAATAGAGAGTCAGGAGCTGGTCCGGTTCCTTAGATAGAGCTGAGCCTAGTAGAGGTGTCACAGGCATTATATGGGAAAGAAGGTGCTTGTATGTTTTTAAATTTACTGTCATAGTCATCACAGTCACTGAATAGTATCTGTACCTTACCTACTTTCTCCCAAAACCTGGGGTTTCTTTAATTTCCCAGCATGTGTTCTTATATTGAGGCTCTCTAAGGAGTATTTTTAAAGTACGTATAGTGGCCTATTGATAATATGTATTTTTGTGTCTCTGTGTGTCTGCACAGATCTTATCATGTGGAATCTTTTAAGCCAATTTATTTCTGTCTGTATTTCTGAAAGAAATGTAACCATTGCTTGCTATGATTATATGTTTTTTTCAAATGTCTCCTTGCATTCCCAATAATGTCATTCTGCATTTGGGAAGCTGGCTGTGTCCTCTGCATAAAGATATGTGTGTAGCAAATCTTCCTGGTGTGTGAGCTCTTTTAACCTCTGAACCACCTTCCATATTGAACTGTAGGCTAGACTAACAATTTTATACAAATGCAATTTATTGTAATCTAGTACATATATTTCATATTTTCTTTTCAAATGTCCCATAGTTTTAGTTTTAAGTAAATCAAAAACTAGCTTTAAGTGAAAATTCCTTTCTGTGATTCATTTTGAACCTTAGTGAAATCCCCACTCTTTAACCATCTTACAGTCTATTGTGACGGGAAATCAGGGGAGGCTCTCAAGACAGGAACCTGAAGTCAGGAAGGAAAATGACTTCCTGGCTTGCTCAGCTTGACTTCTTATATAGTCAACTCAGGAACATCTGTGGATGGTTGGCACCACCCTCATCAATCACCGATTGAGAAAACGCCCACACAGCTATGCCTGTGGGCCAATCTAACGGAGGCATTCCTCAATGTGGAACTCTTCTTTCCAGATAAGTTGACAAAAACTGCCCAGCACACCTACGATGCCGTGTTTGTCTGGAGTACTAGTGAGCCTCCTTCATTACAGCTCTATGGAGGATTCTTGCCTTTCTGCAAAGAGCCAATCACTCCCTCCTCTGGATTATTTGCGCCTCATATACACTTCTGTTTTTAATTATCACTCTAAGTAAACCTGTTGATTTTCATGTATTTATTCCCACTAGTCTATCAGCTTCGTGAGAGGAAAGGCTACAAGCTGTTTGCCTTAAAATACAAAGTAGAAAATAGTTAAGTCTATAAACTAAACACCTACCTTTGTGCTTTGGGCAATAAGACACAGAAACTCACAGATGTTCATTCCCTATACACCTTCAAATCTGTTACCTACTCCTAAGAATAAACGGAAAGTCGATTTTAAATAGCTGTTATTTGTTCATTTGTGATGTGCATTTGCATATATTCATGTGCAACTTCACATGCTTGTGTGTGTGTGTGTGTGTGTGTGTGTGTGTGTGAAACAGGAGGCCAATGTCTAGTGTCTTTCTCTGACTCTCCACCTTAGTTTTTGAAGGTAAGGTCTCTCTCACTGAAGCTGGAGCTCACCAATTTACCTAAATTTACCATCCAATAAACTTCAGGTACCCTCCTGTTCCAATAACCTCAGAGCTAGGATTACAATTATACCTTGACATGTCTTGTTTCTCATGCATTCTGAAAGAGTAAATTCAGGTCTCGGTTGTGTGGCAAGCAGCACTTTACAAACAAAGCCATCTCCACAGTCATTGGAAAGCTAATGTGAAATTGCCTTCTTTGAGGGCAATCTGGCCTCTTTAACCATAGACAGAAACATCACCAGAAGTAAAAGTTCAGGGGCTCATGTGACTTTCCACCATTCTCCATAACTTGTAAGAAATGTGTACTTTACCAAATTATTATAAATCCAGTACTCACATGTGTGCATGTCATGTCTCACGAGGCATTATTTTGTGACAGTGAAATTATCAAGATTTGTATATAGTCTGGGATAGAAAGGTAATTACAAAATGGACCTATAAAATGTTCCTTGGTGGGGATTTCCATAGTCTTCCCCGCCTTTAGAATGAGCTATGTTGTTTCAGCACCACGGACAGCGACTCGCGTCACTTCTGGTCTCCAATAAAGCAAGACAGATGATTTTCAGTTTCATAAGCTAATGTGGAAAAAAGAGGAAGAAATATGGAGAGAATAGAAAGAAGAAGCGGCTCACACGGGTAACTGACATCTCAGAGCTAAAGTGGGGAACCTCTGAGCTGATTTCAAAATATGTGCAGAGCCATATGTGGCAGTTTAAATCCATGGTTTGAGGCATGTATAGCATAGTGCTCTATATGGATTACTGTAAGCACATGCTTGTCCTTTGAAATAAGCCAAAGGTCAGTAGGGTGAATGGGGCATCGTGAGAAGCTCATTCAGGGAGAGCAGAAGTCATAAGGTGACTAAGGGCAAGTTCAGAGACAGAAGAGTGCAACAGGAGCTGATGTAGAAGACACAGAGGAGAGACGTGTTTGCTCTGAGCATCAACACTGAAAGTATGTCAGGGCTCTCTCACTCTTGCAGAGAACACTTCTCAGGAGGGTTGTGATGAGGGGTAGGAGCAGAGCTGAGTTCGACGGCTTCCTCTCCCACTTGACGTCTCTCTTTCTTCATCTTAACATGACCCTGGTTCTTAGATTTCTTCACTGTGTTCCTCCCCGTGGCCCAGGATATTCCTCGCTAATCTCTTCTCCTTCCTGTTGAGTAATGGATGATCCTACAAGCCAGTGAAACAAAAGCTTGTAGTACAGGCCAGAAAGTCTTCTAGACTTTTAAACGTCTCACAAGATGTCGAAGTGTCTGTCTC
Source organism: Mus caroli (assembly GCF_978045245.1). Taxonomy (NCBI): domain Eukaryota; kingdom Metazoa; phylum Chordata; class Mammalia; order Rodentia; family Muridae; genus Mus; species Mus caroli. Next base: position 105,484,218 of record NW_028227269.1, read on the forward strand.
ATTATTTATTCTGCCCCCATTCAATTCTAGTTTGGTGAAGTGTCTGACAGACATGAGGCCAAGTTCGAGGGTCACGGAGATGAAGAAGATGTGGCTCTGCCATCAGGGAGATTTTAATCAAGACAGATGTGTGAGAAATCTCTTGGCAGAGCAGAATGCCAAGGGAACTAAAAAAGCCATGGTCATGTGTGGAGGGCTCAGAATGTTTCTTGAACCATGAACTCGCATTGAATATTTAATATATTGCCTCAAAACAATGCTGGGTTGTTGGTCTTCAATGCTCTGACAATTGTGTGAGGTAAACAGAGGGAAACTGAGGCTCAGAAGAGAGTGACACCCTTCCCCATGTCGCAGAGGCAGCATATGGCAAACACAACAGTCTGTCTTCTTTCCCTAAGAGAGGAGATTTTCACCCAAGCCTGGATCCCCTCCAAAAGAAGAGACATTTGAGTTGAGCCTTGAAGAGCCAGAAGGACTTTGTCATGATGTCACCTGTGAAGTGGCAGAGACGAGAAGGAAGTCAAGCCAGGTGAGCTGCACAGGGTCCCTCACCAGGTGATGAGCAGCCCCAGGCACCATCCTCAGGGGTGTCTAGGTGTTTCTGCACTGAGACCCCACATGCCCCAGGGTGGTTTCCATGACAACATGAACCCCCCTGATGCTGTGACACATCTCTGCCTGTCTCATTCTTCATCATAATTGGACCAGTTACTGCTCATTGCTTACCTGATTAGTGGGTTCACTAACCCAGCAGAAATGAAATCTAAGAGGATTAAAGTGGGGGAGGGGGCATAGATAATACAAATTGAAAACAGTAGCAACTGCAGCCGAGCTTTGGATTAAAAGTTAAGAAAGTGAGTCAGAAAAATTTTTAAAGAGGGGAGGGGAGGACAGAGAGGTTCAAATTGTGATTGAGCTGAGTCCCTTTGTAGCCAGGCAAACTTGCAGGCTATTGTTTCCAGACTCCTGCTGGTTCTCCAGGGAGAAGACAGCCTTTGCCTGGCTTTCCTCCACCTCCTAGGATCTGGTGTGGTCCTGCTGTCTGATCTCACTCCATTGACCTCCTTTTCTGCTCACTATAGCTGCTACAATGTCTCCAGCACAGCCCCTTGGGACCTCACTCCCTCTGCTTGCTTCCTTGCTTCCTTGCTTTCTTCCCCAGAGCCCATCTCTTCTCCACTGCTCCTGGTGGGATGCTGCTCCTTCCACACTGAAGCACTGCCACCTTTGAAGCCAGCTGCCTCTCTTTACTGAAGTCACCTCCTGCTCCCTGTAGCCATCCAGCTTTGCCTAGCTTGTCAGTCACTAGGAGCTTTTCTGCTTCTAAATAACAAGGTTGGCATCCTTTCTCCCTGGTGAGCTGAGAACTCAGAGGGAGATGGCTTGCCTGCTCTGGGAATATGACTTTCACTTGCTACATAGATGTGGGTAGAGGGGGTGGTTGAATGGCTGAGCAGAGGAGCCCATGTAATTGGCTATGGTAATACACCATGCATTGCTTCAACTTCAAGATGCCCTGGGGTCTCCCATCCCAGGAGGAGGAGTTTGAGATTCCACCACCCTGAGGGAGCAGCCTTAACTCCTTCCTCAGTACCCCTGGGCTCCAGCTCCTGCACAGCAGGCTCTGCTAGCACCTGCTTCTGCCTGTTGACATCAGAATCTCAACACATTCTCTCTCTTCCATAGAAATATTTCAAGTCTGATTCTAGTGCCTAGTTTATCAATCATACTTCCCTGAAGCTGTCTCTCATTCTTCCATCTCACAGCAAATAAACAACTTCCATTCTCTTTTCCTGCCTTCCTCATTCTCTCCCCCACCTCCTCCTTTCCCTTCCTCTTCCTCTTTCTTTCTTCCCCAGCCCTGCCTCCTCTCACTCACTCACTCACTCACTCCCACCCCCTCCCCATCTCCTCTCCCTCCTCCCATCTCACTCCTTCCCTCCCTCCTTCCCTGCCTCCCTCTCCCCTCTCTTCCCCTCCTCCCTCCCCCTCATTCATTCTCCCTCCTTCTTTCTCTCCCACTCCTCCTTCTCTCTTTCCCCCTCTCCCTCCTCCTCTCTCCCTTCCTCACACCTTTCTTCCCCCCATATGTGTGTTTGTATTCTGTTCCCAGTTTCTATTGCCTACATTAACAGTGGACTCTCCAAGGACCGAGTCCTTGTCGGGTTTCACTGCATCAGCTGATCACACTGTGCTCACAATCATGTGTGTGAGTCCCTGGTACCTTTAAAGCCAGACTCATAGGGTGGCACGGTGTGTGTGCACTCCGCAGAACAGTCAGCCTGCACACAGAATGGCCTGGGAAGCAGGAGCACATCAGGTGACAAACTGTGCTGCATGCATTTCACACCCTGGTTGTGGCTCTTGCTCCTAGTGCTCACCAGACCACTGTGCAGGTGGACTCCAGGCATGGAAACGAAGCACTTCCTCCCTTGCTCATCCACCCAGAACCTCACGTCGCCTTCCTCAAACCTCCAAACACTTACGCAAAGGAAGGGGTGTTCCATGTCTCCATTTAGATATGGGGAAACTGGAGCTCAAAGGAGGCTAGTTAGAATGACCATTGTCACTCAGCAAGAAGTACAAGTGACAAAGATCAGATCCAAACCTTGTCTTTCATGTTTTACTTAAATTTGTATTACTCATAAAACAAGTGGACTATATGGATGTGTGTGTGTGTGTGTGTGTGTGTCTGTGCATGCAGTATATATAGTATATATATGTATGCACAAGCATGTATGTATATGTGTGTATGATAAAGACAGAAGACTAAATATGGAATACTCTGCAACAGGGATTCTCAACATTCCCAATGCTATGACCCTTGACCCTTTAATACAGTTCCTCAGGTTCTGGTGACCCCCCACCCATCGTAATATTATTTTTTCTTTTTTTCTTTTTTTTTGGGGGGGGGTGGGTTTGGGTTTGGGATTTTGGGTTTTGGTTTTTGGACATAGGGTTTCTCTGTGTAGTCCTGGCTGTCCTGGAACTCACTCTATAGACCAGGCTGGCCTCGAACTCAGAAATCCGTCTGCCTCTGCCTCCCATGTGCTGGGATTAAAGGCATGCGCCACCACAGCCCAGCCATAATATTATTTTCATTGCTACTTCATAACTGTAATTTTGCTACTGTTACGAGTTGTAATGTAAATATCTGAAATGCGGGACAAATGATACGTGACCCCCAGATGGGTCGTGACCTCCAGGTTGAGAACCACTGTATTGGCAGTTTTACGGCTTGGCTTCAAAACAGGCTCCAGAGGCATCCTAGGCGATCTACCGAAGGTAAGGTGACCTGATCCAGCTTGAGTGCCCATTCTGTCCTTAAGTGAGAGATTTGCTCACTTGTGTCTATCCCCAGACAAAGAACAGGACCACTTTCCCAATCGGTGCCTTCAAAATGGAGTCACAAGTGGGTTTCAGTGAGGGCTATATGGGTCACACAGAGTCAGCAGTACTTCTTGGTTACTCATGGTAAGGGACCTTGACCCTTCGCAGGCCTCCTGTGGAACCCACTCACCTTGTTTTTGTCATCTGTATGGCATGCTTTTTCCCCTCCCTCCCTCCCTCCCTCCCTCCCTCCCTCATTCCCTCCCTCCCTTCCTCCCTCTCTCCCTCCCTCCCTCCCTCCTTCCCTCTCTCTCCCCTACCCCCTCTCCTTCCTTCCCTCTCACTCCTTTCCTCCCCATTCCCCACCCCTCCCCTCCCTCCTTTCCTCTCTCTCCCCCACCTCATGATGTGATAGCTAGCTCATCATGATGATATTAAGGATAGCTTTATGAAGGTGTGCAGGCCACCAGACAAGGCAGGTAGAGAGGACTTTGAGTTGTCAAATACAGAAACATTATCCCATTTTGTTCTGGTCAAAGTTTGTTTCCAGGTACAGATGAACCATGTTCCCAAATACTTGTGTCTTAGAAGAAGTCATTGTCTTCATGGTTAAGAGTGTTTTAGTGCCGAAGTCCAAGAGCTCTAAGCCCCTGGTGCATTTAGATTATGTCAGACCCTTGCTAAGAGAAGGACTGGACCAAAGAAGGACCAGTATCTTCTACCAAGCATGGGCTAGAGTCCAGCTGACCTGCAGGCTTTACAGGGCCAGTCTCAGTGGCCATAGCAAAAATACCAGAGACAGGGGACTTCTCTGGACTCTGGGGAGAGTGAAGGTCAGTGGTTGGTGTTAAGAGCTTTGTCTGGGGGTGCGGGCATGGGCAAGATGGTGGCCAGCAGAAAAGGATTAGCAGTGCCCTGGTGGATTTAGTGGTAGGACTTTTACAGTGTGTTGGAAGCAGGGCCAACTGTACTTCCTTCCCATACACCCAGGCTAATTAACTCTCTCTGGAAAAGCAGAGCTTAAAGGATTATTGCCTCCAATAGTAAAGTGAAGGAGAGGCTCCTTGTCCCCAGCGGACTCATTTGAGGGCACAAATAACTTCATTATGTATTGTTAGATCTCAGACTCATGCTGTGGAGAGGGCTTGGAGATCATGTATCTAATGCCCTCGTTTGCTCCTTAGACATGTAAAGCCAAGTCCTCGGGGAGGTCTTCTCCAGGGAAGAGCAGAGACCAGCCTGAATCGGGAATTCTTGTTGGTCCAAACTTGGTCTTCAAGGCTTTCGTAGGGAAATAGACACTAAGGCCTGAGCAAAGCACAAGACTGTGCTCTGATTGTAACATGCGTATCAGCCACGAGCTCAACACAGACTGAGCATCCTATAAATACATCAGTCCTTGAGCCTGAGCCCTTGTGACCAGAGTTAGCCTAGTGCCTCCCACACTGAGTGGTTAAGGAGAGTCATATTTTGGTGTCATGGCTTAAGGGAAGATAACACATGGCACACGGTGAGATTTTGAGATGACTCAGCAATCATTTCTGGACCTTGACCCAGCCACTACACTAAGGACCAAAGGGAAATGTGTACAAAGTATCTGGTCAATGTTGGAAGGCAGTGCTGGTGAGGGCATCATAATATAGTTTTGAAAGATTTTCATCCTGTACCCAGATTGCAGGCTGAGCAAACCCCACGAAGCAGGGAGCTATCCCAAGGATCCCAGATCTGTGGCCATAAGGATGAGCAAAGGAGTGAAGGAAAGATATGAGGAAGGGGAGGAGGGGCAGGGCATGGGAACACAGAGAGGAGGGAGCCGTGGCTTTGCAGAGTGCACTGCTCATGAGACAGGGGAAAGGTAATTTGAGAGCTGTGGCCTCCGTCTGCTCAGACTCACTCCCAAGATAAAAGCAAAAGAGGATTAGGTGACCTGAGGGGCCATGGTGGGCCTCCCATCCCCACAAGTGCACATGGGATAAGAATGTCAGTTATTAGCCAAGTGCACGGTAATTATATTTAATACTGACCCTGACTCTTTTGTCCTCGGAAGTCATAAAATCCACTCTGTCTAAATCTGGGGGGCGGGGGGGGGGGGCGGGGAAGGCGGGGGGGTGGGAGGACTTCTAGGTGACCTGTGGATCCTGCTCTGTCCCTGGCTGGTGATCAAAAGGAGGCTGTGGGATGAATGTTCAGCCCCTGAGAGAAGGTTCTAGAACAGCATCACAGAAAGAAGATGTAAGCAGAAAAGGAGTCTAGATCAAGACCTGGATCCTGGCTTGGCCCTTCAATATCTAAGCTGCCTGGAACAAGATATGTTCTTAAGCCTCCATTTCTCTCTCCCATGCCTCCACTCAATATGCTATAAGAGCATCAAAAGAAAAAATGTTCCCAGGATTGAGGTGTCCCTCTGCAGCCTGGAGGCCCTTTACTTGAATGGCTGGATGTGGGTGGGTTCAGGATTTTGTGGGCTTTAGGAAAGGACTATGGTGTGAGTGTGCTGTGCTATTGCTCTCCTTTGTGAAGGTTCTAGAGAACTCAGCTCCTTCGTGGCCTTCTCGAGTTTCTCTCTTCCTCCTGGCGTTTTACCATCCAATGGCATTGAGTCTCACAATTGTTACTGATTTTTCCTCCTTCCTTGTGTCCAGGAAAGTGAGTGGTGGACTGTAATGTTCCCTTAGTACATAAGATGTGAATCAACTACCATCACCTCCTGGGGCATTGGAGATGCAGAGATGGACCCGACACACCTGATTGGATATACTCTAGTAACATAAATACCAGCTCAGGTGTTCTAAGAGCTCGGCCCAGGGTAGCAGGAGGATGCACCTTCCATGGATCCCATTTCTTCCTTCCAACAACAGCTCCTTTCAGTGGCTGAGGATGTCGGTCCCTGTCTGACAAAGTGGTAGAGAAGCAGCTTGCTTGAGGTGGCCATGGAACCAGCCTCTCTAGGTCTTAGTCATGCTGCCCGAACCTCAATTGCTCCAGAGATCAACCTATACACAAAGAGATGGAGTGGACAGGATGGGGAGATGTCAAAATGGAGGCCAATGGGTATGGGTTCTTGTGGAATGAGAGACCAGTACACCCCGACAGTATCAGTAAACAGATGATTTCCAAATTCCACCAAACTGGCCATCTGGAGGCAGCTGAAACTGCTGAGTTACTCAGGCCCAGATATTACAATAAATTTACCACCCTCCTCCTTGGGGTCTGACAGTGGCTCAGTCTTCACAGCCAATGTTTTCTTAAATAAGGCAACTGGAAACTGCATTGAGCCTAGAGGCCGCAAAGTTCAAGACAGGTAAACTAAGTGTGTCCTTGAGACCATTGAAAATTGGGCCAACCTCCTACCGCTTGCCCTTCTAAGGGCGAGGTGCACCTCCTATTAAGATGTTCACCAGGCAAAACTACTAACCATTCCCACCTCAAGTCCTTTCAAGTCCTGCATCTGAGCCCACAAGTCACAGTAACAGCCTGGTGACTTTACATGGAGGTAAAGAGAATCATGACCCAAACACCTGGAGCCAACGTGGCCCACAACCCGTGGTGACAGTTGCTGGTGCCACATCATGGACCCAGCCATTACACACAGCTGACGGAGGCTACAGAAGATAACCCCAGATGGGTCTTCACCAGATCTCCCAACTCCCTAAATGTAAGGCTGATGCAGGCCCTGTAATTACAATTGTTGTAGTTTGTCTTTTTTTGTCTCCCTGTGGGAAAGGCCCTAAACCCCCATATGTGGGGACCTCAGGTGTGAAATTTTAAAATGACCAGAACCAGGAAGCTCTACCCAATCTATTCCCTGAGACCCAACTTTCCTATTGCATCCAGAGACTACTTGGGGGATAACTCACTTATTGTGGGGAGCAGTTTGCCCTGAGGTTATGGGCCCACTGGTGAAGGGAAGCAGTTCCAATCTTCCTGGCACTATGCTGACCAACTTGATGTCCCTGAGCTGCCAGAAGCCAGGTGAATATGACTGTGCCTGGTGGGGTTGTGAAATTGAGTCCTCCCGGGGCTATATCATTCCTTCACAGCCCCAGAAAGAAAACCGTCACCAGTTACCGGTGGTCATGAGCAACGTAATCCCCTAGCTATGAGGATTGGGGCCTGGCAGAGAAGACACAGCAATCCCCTAGCTATGAGGATTGGGGCCTGGCAGAGAAGACACAATCAGAGCGTGTAGTTGTCAGAAGCAATCCACTGATCCCCAGAACTAGTGTGTGTCTATCTTCCTCTCATCTTTGAACTTTGTTTTGAACTCAGATAACATTATGTTGTGGATAAAGAGGAGTCCACTCCTGTCGTCTAAATCAAGAACTGAAAAACACTTTCTATTTTCAGACATCTTTTCTATGTCTTACTTCCCTTCACCTGTACTTACTTGTGTAGCCCAAGACAGAAATGAGCATTACAATTGCTTTAAAATGAATCTCTCTCTCTTAATTTTTGACAACTTATTGGGGGTATATATTCCCCTTTATCATTGCTAAGGGTAAAATAAAATTGCTTTAATGATCCTGATAACACTTGAATGCATTACAAATTCATTCTGTGGCCACCTCCATCACAATGACACTGAGGGTGTCCATACTATGTCATTTAATCAGTCCTCTGGGGAGGCAGCATCCTCCTGCCCCTGTTTAATAGATATTGAGACTTAGAAAGGTCAAGGTTGGTCACGGGGCCCCCAGTCACACAGCTCTCAGCTTGTCAGGGACAGAGCCTGCCTGATCTTGAACCAAACACCCCTCCTGCTTTCCCAAACAGCTGCGCCCCAGTAGTCACTGCAGGGGAAATACCTGGGCTATTTAGAGCCTCCCCCACTGACTCCCTTTTGGTTTGGAAACTAACATGTTTTATCTTCATGTCTGGTCAAAAGAAAATTCTGAATGCATTCCAAAATAAAATCCTGAGGCTAATATACTTTTCTATAGGCTTCTACATAAGAAGGTTCTTATGTGAAACCTTAATTCATCTGCTAGTTTTGCAGGAGGATTGCCTAGATTCATTTTCCAAACCTGCCTTTGAATATCCAACTAGGATTTGACCCATGCCCCCTTCTGTAATTCTTTTTCCACCAGGCACAACCCCAAACTTTGGTGCACAAGTAGGAAGGTAGAGAAGATGTCCCAGTCAGTAAAGTGCACCCTCAGAACAGAAGCAGAAGGAATTAAGCTGGAGTCTCAGAGCACACACACACACACACAGACACGCACATGCACACATACGTGCACACGCACATGCACGCACACACACGTGCACATGTACAGCCACACATATGCTCACCTCCTCACGCACATACAAAGACACACTAGATGTCATTAGGAAAGAAAACCTGGGGTTATACAAACACCAGGCACAAATTTTCACAACACCCTTTGTGTAGTGACCCCAAACTTGAAGCAATCCAGATCAACCCATCTGTCCTTCAACAAGTGAATGGTGAGGCAAAATCTAACACGTTCAGACCGTGAGATACTTCTCAGTGTTGAAGGGAAGCAAATTACTATGCACAGTGTGTGTGTGTGTGTGTGGCGGGAGTGGGGGGTGTCTCAAGAGAACTGATTAAATGAGCCTGAAGACCAAAACATCAATTCTGTATTTACATAGCATTCTAGAAAAAGTACAATTAATTTTAGAAGTGACAAATTAGTGACTCTTGGGCTGGCTGATGGAGCCCTGAGACAGATGGAAGGGCATGGTTTTGAAAGGTCTGAGAGAGGACTCCCTAAATAATTGGGCATTATATTGTCCGACTGTGGTAGACATCATAAATCCACACATGTGACAGACCCGTATAGAATACAGAGCAAACGAGAGCGTGAACAACTTGGAGCTGGTGAAATGGCTTAGAGAATGTCCTGGCTGAGCAGGAAGCCTGACTTCATGGCTGCTTATTGAGCTGTGTCATTTCTGGGTTGTCCTTCCAGGACAGAGAGTTTCCAGAGGGGACAGACTCCTGGTTTGGGGTCCTGAGAAGAGAACTTGGCAGGACCCCCATATCTGCAGCATCCACCATCAGCTGTAAGACAGATCTAGATCTGAGCCCCAGAGACTGCATCCCTCAGTGACATGGTTCAAAGATGATAAAGAGGCTTTCCTTAAAGGAGACGGAGGAGGAGCGGGTAGAGAAGCATGGTGAGGATGGGAGGGAGGCAGGAAGGGAGGAGACAGTCTGGAAAAGGAAGGGAAGAGAAGAGGAAAACGAGGGGAGGGAGTGGGAGGGGAAGGAGAGGAGACTGGGTAGGCTGGCCCTCCTACCTAGCAATCATGTCCTGTCCCCTCAGTCAAGCCTGAGAGCCGTCTCCAAACCAGGAAAGTCCTACAGAGGGATCCAGTTCCAGATGCTCCTCCACTTCTGGGAGTTCAAGTGCCTTCAGGATCCCCCGTTGTACTGGCTAGTTTTGTGTCAGCTTGACACAGCTGGAGTTATCACAGAGAAAGGCGCTTCAGTTGAGGAAATGCCTCCATGAGATCCAACTGTAAGGCATTTTCTCAATTAGTGATCAAGGGGGAAAGGCCCCTTGTGAGTGGGACCATCTCTGGGCTGATAGTCTCTATAAGAGAGCAGGCTGAGCAAGCCAGGGGAAGCAAGCCAGTAAAGAACATTCCTCCATGGCCTCTGCATCAGCTCCTGCTTCCTGACCTGCTTGAATTCCAGTCCTGACTTCTTTCAGTGATGAATAGCAATGTGGAAGTGTAAGCCGAATAAACCCTTCCCTCCCCAACTGCTTCTTGGTCATGATGTTTGTGCAGGAATAGAAACCCTGACTAAGACACCCGTGAAGTCTTGAGACAGCACTTGAGAGAAGACAGTGTTTGCTTCCCTGTGGTAACAGATGAGGAGAGTGATACAGAGGCCCTCAAGGTACCAGACAGCTGATCCAGGATGGAGTCCGTGCTGTCTCCTGTCCATGATGCCTTTGGGCACAGTGGGCATCGACAATCAAGTCCTCCTCTGGCTGACTGGAGAGCCCGAGGAGAGCTTGGTAGTGGTGACAAGAGGCCATGGCTAGAAAATGCAAAACCGCAGGTGGCATTTGCCCCGGGGTACATGGTGGCATTGTACTACGCTGTATTATCCTAATCCTCCACAGATTGCTGAGAGACACCATGAGTAGCATCCTTGCTTTAGAGGTGGCTGGATCTGTCTGTGGTTGGAGAAAACTGACATAGAATCCCATGATTCACCCACTTCAGATAAGTCACAGAGGACACTGGAGACTCCCATTCAACTTCCTCCGCCCTGAATCAACTGAACACACCTGCTTCAGTTTTCTCCGTTCAAACAGATGTGTACCTGCTGTGGACTTTGGACATTGAGAGTCAGGGGGAAATGGCAGCGTTCCTCCCCATCATCACTTGGAGGCTAAGCTTGTGCAATCCAGTTTCTCGTGGTCAAGGCAGGATGAAGTTTCAGCCCTGGGGTTGGAGTCAGGCACCTGCTGAGCTGGAGCTGATGTGATGCCCAGCCTCTGTTCAGGCATCCTGCCGGGCACAGGCATCTCTCTGCTATGTCATTAGCTAACCTCTAATTAGCACAAAGGCCTGCCAGCCCAGCAGACTTCAAACAGACCCAGCTTCCTCCTGGTTTCTCAGGTTCTACACCCATTTCTACCCACTATCTGCAAGCCAAGAGGAGATCCAGCAGGCCTTTCCTCCTAAGCTGTGGACCCAGATTTGGGTCATATGCCCACACATCAGATCCACTGCAGCAACTGAGACATTTGCACAAGTCAAGATTTCTCAGTGGCTGTGAGAGGCTCCCAGGGCTACCCTGCCCTCGGGCTGGTGTTTCTCTTACAGCCCGAATGCTCTCTCCTCTCCTATTCAGGGGGCATCTGTCACTTTTGTTTTCTCTGCCCAACATCCATTATTCTCCATCTCATTCCTCTCTGGCTCTCCTCTGCCCGCCACCCCTTTGAACTGTAGTTTCTCAGTCTCTAGCTCTCCGTGGCTGCCTTCCTTATATTCTCAGCCCCGAATTGCAGTGGGATGTACGCCCCCCATCCCACCACCCCCCTGCCACCGCCAGTGTTTCTTTCCCATTGCACAAGGCAGAGTCTTTCATGAACACTGACTTGACCTCCACACAATGTTTGCTTTGTCCTGGGAGTTCAGAGCCAAATAGGAACAGGGGCAGGAGTGTTCCTTGTGGCCTTGGCTTGCAGTCTCCAAACCTCACATTGTTCTGTATGTCTGAGGGTACAGCTTTGCCACAGTAGACTAGCACCACCATCAGAAAGCACTGTGGGCTTCTAGGCAGAACCAGAAACTACACATCAGAGAGTCTGAGGACACACAGACAATGGTACCAAGGACATTCACTGCAAAGAAGTAATGGGCACTGTCCTAGGGCCTGGCAATAGGGGCAAGATGCTGTACGTACCACAGTTGCCAGAGAAGCATGGCAGAGATGTGCCAGGAAGCTAGGGACGACTGTCCTTGTTCTGCCAGGGTGCCAGCTAGAAAATGAAATTATATCTTGATTCTCTACTTGGGAAGAACAACACACAACTTTTTTCCACAAAATATAATTCCAGTAAGTTATGACGGAGTGTGCTGTTGCTTTGGCAGTTTTGGTTGGGCTTCCTATGGAGTCCTTGTTAACAACTTCAGTAATATGGTAATGAATGGAGCAGACATGGCCCTGAGTGAATGAGTCTCCCAGTGGGAACCAGATGATGTGGTAAGTGATGACCGTGCAGTTACAATGGTGATGGTTGCTCAGAAGGAGTGTGTGTGTCTGTGTGTGTGTGTTTGTCTGTGTGTGTTGGGGGGAGGGTGTCTGTCTGTCTGTGTGTATGTGTGTGTGTGTGTGTGTGTATGGGCATCTGTGTGTGTGTATGTCTGGGGGGGTGTCTGTGTCTATGTGTCTGTATGTCTGAGTGTGTGTCTGTGTCTATGTACATTTGTGTGTTTATGTCTGTGTGTGTGTCTATATGTTGCTGTGTGTGTTTGTGTCTATATGTATGTCCCTGTGTGTCTCTGTGTGTGTATATGTGTCTCTCTGTGTGTCTGTGTGTGTGTCCATCCCAGCACAAGGTCAAAGTTCAGGAACGGATGCTTCAAGGGACCTTGAAGTAGTGATACAGAAGAGAAGGTACACGCCATGCCTATATCAGAAGCTGCATGCAGTCTGTGAGCTGAGCGTGCAGCCTGGAGGCAGGACTGTTCAGGCTGGAGGTCTGTGCGCTCAGGAGTCAGGAATGAGAACAGAGAAAATTACAGCTTACTCTGTCTCTCTCTCAGAGGTCCCTCGCCACTGTGCCAGGCCCGTGTCTTCCCAGAGTTTCTGTGCTGAAGTGTCAGGGTCAGTGGGAAAGTCTGGAGTGTGGCCCCGAAGCACAGATGCGGTGCTAGAGGCCTCTCCCTCCGTGCACAAAGGTAAGACCCTCATGTGAGAAGCTTCAAGCAGCCTTGGCTTTCGTCCTCCTCCTCTCACTAGGTGAGCACACAGAGCTCATATCCGTCAGAGGAAGTGGCAATCAAATGCCATCATGGATACAGCCATAGAACCCTGCACTGCCAGGACCCTGCATGCAGGAGGCTCAGTCTTCTAAGTATGAGGAATAACTTTGTTTCTGCTTTCCTTTTATTAATTTATTATTTATGCTGGGAGCAGATCTGACACATACTAGGACAGGTTCCTTCCGACTGAACAGTCCTGAATTTCTGTTCTTATGAGTGACCCAGCACTTGGTATTTTGTTACAATAGCACAAACAAGCTAAGATAGAAAGTTCTGAATAGAACACTACCAGCAGCACCAGCCACTACATTTGTACATGACAAAATCAACACAAATAAAGGGCCTTCCGGTGATCTCTCTGTGAATGACAAACAAACAAATGCTACACAGCACAGGGCATGTGCTTTTGCAGTGTTAATTACACAGCGCTCAGCAAGCAAAGGATACAGAAGCCAGACCCAGCTCTGTGTCTGCAAGATCTGTTACCATGTCTTTCATGGCCAGTTCTCCTGTCTCTGCCATGTCTGTGTGTCTAGTTCCAAACAAAGATGGATAAGGGACTGGAAAGTCGGGCATCCACTACCTCTGAGCCCCACATTCCCTACGTCCTATACACATGTGTGCAGAGAAACCCAAGTCCCCAATGAGGCACAGTCCCAACAGTGCAGCCAGGTTCCTGCTACAGCATGTGTGCTCCAGAGTGTAGCTTGTGACCCTAGCAAACCCTTCGGACTGGTTGGGCACAGCAAGGCTCCCAGGCTACTGGGCTGTGAACTGCATGGTACCTGCAAACATTGCTGAGTGTCCCCTACAAGAGGGGTTTGTTTTGTCTCTGGCTCAGAGTCCTTCCACTGAGTGGCCTGGAGCTCCAGTCCCGAGGGAAATTCTCTCTCCCCTTCTCAGGTTGAGCCTTTTTCCTCTTCAGTTATCAAAACATCAAACCTTTGATCCCCTGCCCCATCAGACAAATCCAGCTTAATTGCCTCAGTGGGCCCAGGCACGGAAATCAAAGACCTGTTTAGGGAGGGTGTCTGCCACCTGGCAGGCTTGCCTCCCCAAACCTGGAACACACAAAATCCTCCAGCCAGAGGATAAGGGAGAGCCCCGAACCACAGAGAGCAAAACCTGGCACCCTGCCTGGTGGAGGGAGGGGCCACAGGGGCCAGAGGGGAGGAATCTGGGGACCAGCCTGTCTGGTCTTTGAGGATCAACTAGACAAAGGCAAAGAAATAACAGTTCTTTCTCATTCGATCTTTTAACTAAGGTGATGAGGAAATTATGGAAAGTTTTCGAGAGTTAAGGTAGAAATGAGTAAGAGAAAGCAATAATCTGGAAACTGTGGGCCCAAGAAGAATGAACATAAACTATCAATAAATCCATAAAAGGACACAGGCTTCTGACAGCAAGTGAATGGAAATTTAAAAGTTGGCATACAGTTTTCACCCTTGGATAGGTAAAGTCGCTTTTTAAAAATATAATCTGCAAAGGGCTGGGAAGGAGGTACTTTTGAAATTTATTAGAATAAAAGGTCATTTGGATTTTTCATAAGTTTGAAAGGATGCATTTTTTTAACCTAGAAATAGGTTTTTTTTGTTTGTTTGTTTGTTTTTTTTACATTGGGAAAATGCATATGTAATGATGCATGGTGTGCTTTGTGATAATATGGCACAAAATATCCATGTGGAGACTGGGGGTGGGGTGCAGTGGGGGCGGGGCGCTCAGTGAATGAAGTGGTCACTGCAAAAGCAGGACAGTGAACTCGGGTCCCCAGAAGTCACAGCCACACAGCCGAGTCAGTGCCGAAGCAGACACAGTGCCTACAGCTCCTGTTATTTCTAGGAGTTCACTGCTCAGCCAGACAATTGGTGTGCAGCTATGAAATCTTGTTATTCTTGCAGATTCTTGCAGAGGACCTGGCTTCGGTTCCCAGCACTTGGGTCACTGCTCACACCCCTCTTTAGGTTCAGTTCTAAGAGATCCACTGCCCTTTCCTTGCCTTTGCATATTCTAGACATGCAAGCGGTGCACAGACATACATAGCATGTAGAACACTCATTCATATCATACATATAACATAACAACAACAACAATAATAATAATAAATGAGATCTATAGAGGAAGACACCCAATGTCAACCTCTGGCTTAAACACACACACATAAACAATATAATTATCATATATGTATGTGTATTATAATTTTTATATATGATAATTTTATTAACATTTGTCAAATATCAAAATTAGAAAGTAGGAGAAGAGTTCTTTACATAACGTTTCATTTTATCTGTGTGTGTGTGTAATGTGTGGGTGTGAACTTGTGTAATGGAGTATGTGCACCTGTGTCTTACATCTGTGGAGGCCAGAAGTCAATGTCACGGTGGGCAGGTCAGCAAGCCCCCAGGAGTCTGTGTCTGCACTCCTAACATGGGTGTTAGAGGTCCATGATGCCACAGCCAGCTTTTGTACAGGTGGTGGGATCTGAACTCAGGACTTCATGCCTGCACAGCAGACAGTTTCCTGGCATGCCCAGCTTCTCGGCCTGCAGGGAATAGTCAACCCTTAACGCTTACCAATCAATAAATAATTCCTCTTAACTTATGGAACCTTTTGTCACCATCATGAGCCACGGTCACCCATGGGGAAAGACACCTCTGCTATACTTTAAGTGAAGAGAGTAACACAACAAGAATATGCACATGTGAAAAAAAATGGTTTCAAGGCAAATATAAAATGCATGTAACACTCTGTCATCCATGCAGATATTGACAAAGGCACCCCCATGCCTGCATTGATAATTATCATTCATGCATTCACTGTATATAATATTAAAATGCAGGTACGTAGCCGTGCAATCGAAACTCGGATAACTAGATTTTGATTTATTTGTTCTAAATATTTATGCTAAATATATGGCAGTTTAAATAGCAAAGTTTCATGTGTTGGTTTCTGTGGAAGTTTGGTGTAGGAAAAGATGTAGAAAAGGGAATGGGAAGATATAAAGAGGGGCTTCATCCTGCATATTTCTCTCTTTCTTGTAGCAATAACTTGTTTTTAACTTCACTGCTGCTTTTTAAGGTTGGCAGTTAAGATGAACCTTTTTAAGGATGTCTCAACCTTTTTAAGGTTCATCCCAGTGAAGAAAAGTTCCCTGTCTTCTTCCACATCCTCCTGCATCCATGACACAGGAAGTAAAGCTCGTGTTTGCTTTATCAAAAGTCCCCCAGAATGGATATCATCTCATTAGGAGTAAACTTTCCACACCCAACCTATTCAGTTGGCAGAAAGCTCTTGTTTTCCCAGGTCCTCTATCCACAGTGTGACTTGTCACATCGATGATCAATGGTACATGGAACCTGGGCCCATCCATGAGCAGCCAGAGGAGCACGGGTAAGTGTAGATGGTGCGATGACCTTGACTGGGAACAACCTTAGTTCACTGACTCAGACCACGGCCATGTAAGGACACAGGTGACATCTAAGAATACAGGTGCCATATAAGGACACAGGTGCCATCTAAGGACACAGGTGACATCTAAGGATACAGAACAGATCAAGCTTTTATGAGGAGAAATGGTGTTTTCTGCTTCTAGAACATACTCCATCCCCTGCCTTTGGAGGATCTCTGTGAAGCCAATGGCTCCCTGTTCTGCAAACAACCACCCTCACTCTGAAAGCAAGCAATTCCTTCCCATGAGTGTAGGGAGGGAAACTCCTTCATCAAGATGAACAGATGACAGAAGCCAATTGAGAGAGGAACAAAGAAGCCTTTCCAAACCTGCCCCGGATTCTACTAAAGAATGGGGATGGCGGGCAGGGATTCCAGGAAGTAGAAAAGGAGATGCCTTGTGGCTAAATGCCCCGAGGTATTTCCTCATCTTTCCAGGTCTCTTCCTCTCTTCGAAGTCATTTCCTTTCTTCTCAAACTGCTTCTGATTCTGATCATGAATGTGTGTGTGTGTGTGTGTGTGTGTGTGTCTGTATGTCTGTATGTCTGTATGTCTGTGTGTCTGTGTGTCTGTGTGTCTGTGTGTCTGTGTGACTGGTACAGTTCCAAGAGCCTGGAGCCATCTGCCCTCTGATCTCAGTGCAGAGCTCAGCTTCCTAGGCAGGCTTCCTTCCCTTCACACACTGTGTGCTCTCCGTTCTCCATTCCCTGCTTGCTCTCCATCCCTAAATTAAATTGTCCCACTCTTCCTCCATCCTCTCCTGGTGGCTGATGGCAATTTCAGCTTGCCTATGCTGTTGCTTTTTTTTTTTTTTTTTGAAACACCAATAAAATTATCCTCAAATTTCCTTCTATGACCAGTTCAAACTCCTTTATTGAGGAGACTATAAACCCAAGAGGGGAATTTCCATTTCCCCGTCAATGAGGGACCTGAGGCTCCCCTTGAAAGCCCTTTCCTACATAGTCACCCTACCTAACACACACTGATGTTTACTCATGGGGCCCACAGGACAAAATGTCTGGCCATCTGCCCTGTTTTTGAGCCTCCATCATGGCTTGTCCGTTCACTCTGTCTATGATTATTGCAGACCCTGCTCCAGGCCAGGTGAGCAAGAGGCAGGCCAGCTCCCAGCTGCCTTTGTTCGTCTCTGTGGTTCTTCCATGGTGCCCTCCATTGAAGCCATCCCCATTTGGATCCCCCCTGCCTGCTCTTAAGGATTCAGCTTAAATGTCATCTCTTCTGGCCCCAGTCTCCCCAGGGTGGATTAGAGGTTCTCGTCTGTCCTCTAAACCCTCTGTCATGCCATCTGTCACCTTGTCAGTTCCAAACACAGGACAAGGAAGCTGCATGAAGCCAAGGCCCCACCTGCCTCCCCCCACATCCGATAGAGAGCCTCACCACCTTGTCCCATTCACCTTTATGGAAGATGTTAATAAACAAAAGGCTAGAAGGACAAAAAGTAACTCAGGTGCAGAAACATCCTCTAAGGTCAGAAACAGATGTCAAAGGACACCTTTGAGTACCAGTGAGGGGACACCTCAACAGTTTGGGGGAAGGAAGTCTCTGGGAAAGCTGTCACTGGGAAAAATTTATCAGGTTACTCCCCTCCCCCTCACTCCCCACGCACCTGACCCCACACCTGTCACCTTTACTCTTTCCCAGGTATAATACTTTAGTTTGCACTTGAGCCAAGTGTTTGCTGCAACCAGCCATCGCATGCATGAGACGTCACATGGTGTTTGGGAGTTGGGGTTTGGGGCCTCACCATTTGCCCTCACTCCTGGCTCATCCAATCTCAAGTTCAATTAGGTTTCCTCAAACACAGTACTGATCGTCTCTAATCCTTATGTGTTCTTACCTATGGCTCCTAGTTCTGTGGTCACTTGGGTCCACAGGTCTGGATGTATTCTGTTTGTCTGCATGATGGGTCTTACTGACAAGAGAAAACAATGTGGAAAACCAGGAAACCAAGCACAGTCTTCACAGGTAGGTGTCGATTTGACGGTCAGTCTGGGGGGTGGGGGGGGTGATGGAATCAGAAATGAGGAAACAGAAACAAAGATAGGATTGACAAGGGGACAGAGAAACTGGAAGGACAAGCAGCAGCAGGGAAGCCAGGTCACCTCCTAGAGGCAGTGACAGTAGATTTGAAGGGAGAAGGAAAGGCCTGAGCAGCCAAAGAGAGGACAAAGACCTTGGGGCACAGAAAGGACTTGAGGCTCCCAGGAAGATCTGTGTGGATGCGTGGGGCGTGGACAATATAGCTAGGGGGCGTGGCCAACATAGAGGTCTGGGCAGCATCTGAATAAGTCTTAAAGGGAACAGACAGAGAAGGCAATGGGAGTTGATGTCAGGAAATGGAGTTGATCCCGTTTTAGAACAATATGGAAGAATTCAATGGCTAGCCGTCCTAAAGCCAATACGTGAGTGTCCAGGAGCCACCAGTGTCCTGACAAGTCAGCGGAATCCTGGCCAGGCTTTCAGTGACCCAGAGGATCAAAGCCTCACCTGGAGACATCTGTCATAATCCCAGGGCTGGCTCATATTTCTCAGACAAGTGCCTTGCTAGAGAAATAATGTCTTTCAAGTTCTATAATGGCTGAGGTGGTATGGGTTGTGAGTCTGGGTTTTAGATGTTTGTAAATTGCCAGCATTATCCCATAACTGGGGTTATTTTCCATCCTTATCCCACGAATAAAACAGACACACAAAAACCATTTCACAAAAACTACACAAAACCATTTCCATACTGTGACTGATTCTTACAGTTTGAGTTCATGTCCCATGACATAAAGCCTTTGCTACTTCAAGCCATTGGCCTTGCATGTGTGGCTGTCCAACTCCAAATCGTCTAAGATGTAGGTAGGTAGGTAGGTAGATAGATAGATAGATATATAGGTAGGTAGGTAGATAGATAGATAGATAGATAGATAGATAGATAGATAGATAGATAGATAGAGTGCCTCTGCAAGAGATTTTGCGATCTAACTTAAAAGAAACTCAGCTAAGTTACCTTTAGTAACTGTTTCTTCAATTCATGCAGTGTTTGTTTTTCTCTCTCCTAGATTCATTTTCTGCTTGAGAGGCGACCCCAGCCACGTTCCTCGTCCCTAGCGACACACGTGATAGCAAGAAGAAGAGTAGCCATGTGCAATAGAAAACCCCGCCAATGAGTCCTGTGTCTTCCAGAGAAGGAATGACGCCGGCTCTGCAGGGAGAACAGGTCTAATAAATTATTCTGACATTCAAGATTCAACAAGAACAAAAATGCATCTTGTTAAGCATTTTGAACTTCATGAACTTTAGCACACATTCCAGAACATTCAGTCCAATGCAGGATTTAACTGAACAGAACATGATTTTAAAGAATTTCTTGAGCCTATAGGATTCAAAAAAAAATTAACTTTCCTGGAGGTCTGTTTGGCCAGCTGCAAACAGAACACACCCAGAAGGAGAAAGCTATACGTATAAGTTCTTAATTTCAACAGTGTCCAGGTGAGCCTGTGTCTGCGTGCCCTCTGCCAAACTTCTCTCAAAGGGGAGCCATGGGATGTCCCTGTGGTCAGGAAAACACTTCTGATATAACCTCAGAGGATGAAATCCAGTTGATTATCACTTGTCTGAAATTCTTGAGATCAGAAATATTTTATACTTCAGAACAGTTGTTTATTATAATCAGATGTCTTAGAGATGGGACCCAAGTCTAGACAAGAACCACACACACACACACACACACACACACAGCTAAAGGCCATCTTACATGCTTGCCTTCTTGATTTATTTTCCTTTTATTTTATAAAGTTTAAATCTATTCTTTGGTAATTTCATGCAAGTTTTATTGTACATAATACCCAAGTCCTCAGTCTCTTCCCCACACACCTTCCCAACTTCATGTCTTTTCATACCTACCTATAACCATTGGATCCAACCAGTGCTGCCCGTCAACGGATAGGTGTAATTGTGAGGCATTCCACTGGAGCTTGAACCATGACCAGAAGCCACACCCCGAAGAAAATGACTCTTCCTCCCAGAGCAGTCATCAGCTGCCTGTAGACCCTCAGTTAACTGCTAACCACCCTTTGTCCATCCACACTAGAATGTTGACTGACTTGATGTTGTACACATCTTGTGCAGGCAACCAGAGCTGCTGTGATGTTGCATGTGTAACAGTCCTATTGCATCCAGAAGACACGGTGTCTATTCTGTCTATTCTCAGCAGTTCTGACCTCTGAGCTTACAATCCAGCATTCCACTTTCAGGTTACTTCCTGAGCCTTGAGCACAGTGTCCCATTTAGAGCTGAGCACCTCCCATGCCCAGGCACTTGTTTTCTCTAAACTGAGCAACTATGGGCCTTGGTTACCTTTTTATTGCTAGGATAAGACACCATGACCAAGGCAATATAGAGAGGAAAGCATTTGATCTGGAAATCAAAGTTCAAGAGGGTTAGAATCTGTGACTGCCCTGGTGGGACCATGGTAGCAGGCAGGCAAGCATGGTTCTGGGATGCTGAGAGCCTGCATCCTTATATATGAGTAGGATGGAGAGAGAGAGAGAGAGAGAGAGAGAGAGAGAGAGAGAGAGAGAGAGAGAGAGAGAGAGAGAGAGAGAGAGAGAGCATCTCTTCCAATGAGGTTACCCTTCTTGACTTAGGGTTTCTAACCATGACCACAGCAACTTTTATCAGGGAAAACATGTATGTAATTGGTGTTGATTTTCAATGTCAGAGGTTTAGTCCATTCTCATCCTGATGATGTGCAAGCAGACATAGGGCTGGAGATGCTGAGAGATCTACATATTGATCTGCAGGTAGTAGAAGTGACTGGGAGCCACACTGGGTGTAGCTTGAGCATAGGAGACCTCAAAGCCTGCCCCCACAGTGACACACTTCCTCCAATAAGGCCACAAGTTCTCCAACAAGGCCATACCTCCTAATAATGCCATTCCCTATGGGACAAGCACTCAAACTCATGAGTCTGTGGTGGCCATTCCTATTCAAGCAACCACATTTTATAAGCCTTCCCAAATAGTTCTACCAATGGAAGACCAAGTACTCAAATATATGAGGTTATGAATGCCGTTATCAGCCAAACCACCACATGGTGTTAATCAGCATCCACTGGGGAAGGATAAAGCTTCTACGGTGGGGAATGAGAGCTGCTTTACTCCATGGGCATAAGGGGAAGTACTGAGAGGATACTGTGATGTTTTGATATTATGTCCTTTTAGCAAAACTATAGAACTAGACTCTCCTATAGAGAAGGCCTCTGATTTCTCCAGCCATGGATTGTTGTTTTTTTTTAAGCCATGTTTGTGGTATCAGGCATACATCCCCTCATGAAAAGTGGCCTTAAATCCAATTAGAAAGCTGTTCGTCACATCCATACCATTTGTACCACTACTGCTTCAGTGGACATTTCTCATCAGGCCAGTCATTGCTGTAACTTGCAGGGTTCACAGCTAGGTAAGTCTTTTCTCCCCCAGTTGTCTGCATTGTATCTCCTGGAACAAAGCAAACATCATCAGATTCTGCCAGGCCTATATCAGTTGGATATCTTAATGTCTTATAAACACTGTGCTACATACTAGTTTTAATAATCATAGGCTCACAACAAAGTTTCATGGAGAGGGTTCTTAGACGTCATGTCAATACCAGAAAAATTTAGAGTTCAGATGATATTTTTATCCTGTACTCTGGGTATTGGTATACCGGGTCTGGATTTGATCATTTGAGGTGGACCACAGAATGAAGGCAGTAAGTAGGAAAAAAACACAAACAGGAACTTTACCCTAGAGGAAACCAAGTCTTGATGGGGTGAAGATGCTAATGAAAGAGTGGTGTCATGACACCAGATACCCCAAACCTGGGAAAGCTCAAGTGTCCTGCAGCAGATACCTTCTGTTGAGCAATTCTTTGCTTCTAAAACTAGATAAAGGTCCTGGTCAGCTTTTGTAATCTCTCTATCTTCAATATTAAGGAGACAAGCTTTGCAGAAGAACTCATCTGAGGACCCAAATCCCTTAATGAAATTTCTTACTTGCCTTTACTGTTTTTCAAAGCCTACATTTAATGATGGTTCTTAAACGCTTAATCTCCTTTGTAGCCCACCACCCATCCAGTTGGGCAGAGCCAAGATAGCAGCAGTGGTGGCATGACTAGCAGAGACAGCCAGACCTCAGCTGAATCAGCACAAATCAGCAGGAGGGACCAGAGCCAAAAGGAATGCTGGGGAAAGTTCTCAGCTTTGCTTCTCAGCAAAGCAAAGATCAGCAAAGACTCCAGACCGATAAGTGTTGCACAGCTAGCTCTACCAGCAAGCCAAGCTCAGCCTCCGACATTGTTAAGTCCTTTTTAGCCTCCCTCCAAACATCACGTGTCCTCCATGAGTCTTGCCTCAGCATGTGTCTTGAGTCAGCACATGAGTCTATCTTAGCTGACATCACTCTTCCAATCAGCCTGAGTCTGTGCACGTAGCCAGAAGCTGCAGCACCCCAACAGAAATCTTTTTGGTGTGTTTGTCTTTATGGTGTCCCAACAAACGCAGCTCAACTACACAATGTAAGGCAGACCAATATATGTGTGCCAGTAGCAAAGACTCATTCTTCACATCTCCTCTCATGCGCTTATTTTAGTAGAACATCATCTCTTCTGTGTCTGCTTCAGCCAAATATTCCTTCCCCTGTGTCCACTTCAGGAAAACACTCCTTCACTTGTTTGCCCCAGCAAAACACCATCTGACCAACTTTCCAAAGACACCCTTAAGTTCACATTTCACTTGCTCACTCTTACCCTTGGTTTCCAGGATGTATGATGGAAGGGATGATCTGTCAGAAAGAGCTGGGGCCACACAATGACAAGGAGCTGCCCCCCTTAACATGGATCAGTTGTGCTAGCTGTAAAGGCGACTTGATGTTGTTTTCTGAGCCTCGGTTTCCTTCTCTGTCAACCAGGAATTGTAGAACTCTCAAGAGTTGGGATGAGAAGCTGATGAGAATGAGAGTGGGCAAGGAGCCATCAATTATAAAACACCACCGAGATGATGGGAAGTATCATGATGATTTATTTATAAAGACCCAAGGGTTGTCCAAAGATGTATTCTTCTGCATCTCAATTCCTGCATCTCTTCTTTGGGACACCTCATCTCCCCTTAATACCTCCCTGTGCTGGTACAGCCTCTCCTGCTGATCTCTAAATTAGCACATTCTCCTTCCACTCCCCTCCAGAGAATTTCAATTCCTTTAATCCAATGAAATGAGAAGTTCAGGCCATCATCTTCAAAGAATAAGAATAAAATTTGGGGACCAAAATTATACCCATCGGGATTGCCTCTGTAGAAACACTTTGGAATTCTTTTTCATGCCCTATTAAATAATTAAAATGTTTCTTTTTCTGAATCTAATGTTAGTTATTTAAACCCTGGTCCTAAACTCCATTAGCAACCTGATTAGCACAAAACTTTATATGCCAGTTGGATTAGTTTTATAGATTTTTTTTTCCATTGAAAGGCGGCACATAAGTAAAGATGAGTGTCTGGCTATGGTTTTCATGCGATGCTCCTAAGAAACAGGTTAAATTGAAGGCGATGTGATTAATCTTACTCTGTTTAATAGCTTGTTAGTGTAATCAATGCCTTCCATTTGTGTTAGAGGCTGCTAGGACATCAAATTGCTTCTGTGGACTCCAGCATATCGAAGCCATGCCCTACCCTCTGATGGCACTCCTAATGGTCACTCAACACGGGTGACCATACAAATTGTAAAGGAGGCACTCAGTGTTTGGGCTGGGAGAAGTTCAGACAAAAAGCAACGAGAGAGAGAGAGAGAGAGAGAGAGAGAGAGAGAGAGAGAGAGAGAGAGAGAGAGAGAGAGAGAGAGAGAGAGAGCACGTACAATGAAACCCAAGCAACACACTTGAGGAGTCAGGCCGTTTCCATCCATCTGTGTCCCCAGCCCTATTCACTGAACCACACTGCCTAGTGCTCATCCTTCAAGATGAAAGTGAAGATGGAGAAAGCCAGTGGGGGAGAGCCTGCATCCACTGGAAAGATCAGGAGGGAGGAGGGAGCAGGGACAGCTCAGGAGCACGGGCTGAACTGAGGGACAGTCAGGCAGGGGTTTCGGAAGGAGGCTGAGAGATGGCATGGCCCAGAGAGGTGCTGGGCAGTTGTCAAGGAAAGCAAGTCTTGGGGAGCCTCAGAAGGACTCAGAAGTCGATAAGACCCCAGGCCAAGATCAGAGGCAGTGCTGGAGGAAATGACCAAACGAAGCCAGTGGCCAATGAGCTTAATACAGAGTATGCCTCAGGCAGCTTACTTTACAGTTTGTGCAGAAGTGGGTCCTGGCGGTACCCATTCCCCTGCAGCCTGGGCCTTGCTTCCTCCAGGCTTAGCCTCCTACCCTAGGGGACCTGCCAAAGAGGCCCCAGTACCTGCCTCCTCCTGTTCCTATCCCTGTCACAGAAATGCAGCTCCCTCCAGGGCATCGTTGTGGGAAGAATGCCCTAAATGCTCTTCATTTCAAGTAACATTAGCTTCCCCGTTTGCTGGGAGGATGCGACATTCTTTCAATTACCTGCATTTCGGTAGAGGCCATCTGCAGGGGGGAGGTTGAAGAACAAGGTGCCTGGATCAGGAGAAAAGATTGTTGTTGGTGTACAAACCATACTTAGAGCTAAAAAGAGTGGTTTCCAGCAATTGCCAAATCTAAACAGATCAGCTTCCTGAACTCCCCAAGTTGGGACTGGAGCTCCAGGAGATCCTGAGGACAAGGCCCAGGGAAGCAATCACACTGTGGAGAACCACACTGCAACACCCACCAGGCTTGGGGAGTGCGGAGGACATGCATGTACTCCAAGGAGGGAGGGACAGCCATGAAGATACCTTGGGAAGCCCAGGACACTTGCATTCCTTCTGAGACCCAGAAAGGTGTGCATAGGAGTTGGGGGGAAAACCACAACTACCTTGTGACTGAGGAGCAGGAAACAGATTGGAAAATAAGGCTAGATCAGACAAAAACCAAATGCCACCATCTGAAGATGAGAGGGGTCAGGGACTGGAAACACATGGTCACCCCTGGAATGCCTTGTCCAGATGTGTTCCTTTTTGTTTTTGTTTTTTTGTTGTTGTTATTGTTTTTTAAATTATTCTTATGCCTGATTCTGGGAATACTTCCAGAACCTTCTCTGCTGCAAAGTGTTGTCTAGCATTGGGTCTAAGCTTTACAGGGCCATTTCTCCTCCAGTGACCTGTCACCACATGAATAAAAACAAGATAATTTGAGACTGTCCTGGCTCCAGATCAAAGGTGTGCCATCCAGAGCAAAGCTGTTCTGTGTCCTAGCACAGCTGGGCATTCTCTGAGTCCAGCCCTACTTAAACCTGCCCCTCCTACATGTAGGTGTTCCATGGTCCCCACTCAATGCTCACACCCCCTGCTCTCTGGAGAGTTCTCTTGGCAGGTGTGATGGTTTGTATACGCTTGGTCCAGGGAGCGGCATTATTAGAAGGTATGGCCCTGTTGGAGTAGGTGTGGCCTTGTTGGGGTACGTGTGTCACTGTGGGTGTGGGCTTTATGACCTTCATCCTAGCTGCCTGGAAGTGAGTATTCTGCTAGCAGCCTTCAGATGAAGATGTAGAACTCTCAGCTCCTACCTGCCTGGACGCTGCCATGTTTCCTGCCTTGATGATAATGGACTGAACCTCTGAACCTATAAATCAGCCCCAATTAAATGTTGTCCTTATAAGACATGCGTTGGTCATGGTGTCTGCAGCCAGAAGTTAAACCCTAGCTATAACAGCAGGAAAGGAGAGAGGCTAACACTTTTACCTGGCCACCCAAGTCTTGCTAAGAGCCCACAATGAATTCTCCAACAGTGGCAACTTTACACCCTGTTGCTCAGGGAGCCCACCCATGATCCCAGTGCTCAAAAACACAGCAAGGGACCGAGCCGAAGGGCAGGGAGGGCAGCCTCACACTGTCAGTTGTTCATCGATGAGCGCAGCTAATAAACTTGGGCTGCTCGTCTCTGTCCATGCAGCTTGGCTAAGCTCATTATGTGTACTTTCCCCTTCAGTTCTCCAGCGTAAGCATCCTCTTCCCACGTTAGAGAGAGGAACTGGACCTCACGGGATTGAGTCCTGGGCGGGTCAGAGGCTCAGACAATCTGTAATGGCTTAGAGCACCCACCCTGCATGGTCAGGCTCACACATGGGAAACTCTGTGTGGTAAGTACCAGCTTGTAACCTGTCCCCCTTTAAATTTTACTTAATGATTTAGTTTGCTACCCCTCCCCACCCCTCTCTCCTTCTGTCCCTTTCTTCCCCATCTCTTCCTTTTTGCTTTCTTTACCTCCATCTCTCTCTCCTTCCCCTAAACTCTCTTCCTCCCTCTCTCCCTTTCATTATAACAAAGAACTACTCTACCGCATCTGAGAGAAGCCATGAGACCTCTGCTACTGTGGGGGGAATTGCTGTCTTTTTGTGCACCGTGAGCTATAATAATCTAAATAGATTGCTATTTAATATAAGTGCCCCCAAATTACAGCACGAAGCAGTTTGCTGGAGTTTATCATTAAACAAAGATCAGGCCTCTCCTCCGTGCTCCTGTGGGTGTTACGCAAATGATGCCTTTAACCCCGGGAAGTATTATGTGGCACTTAAAGCCACGGCCACGCCGTGAGAATGCTGGTTTTCTTGGGGTTAGGGATGCTTGAGAGGCACGTTTGTTCTCAAGGTATTTGTCTTTCAATTTTGGTCTGAAACACGTGTATTATTAATTCTGCAGTGAAAAGAAAAAAGGAAAAGTCAAATCCAGGGCCACGTAGAGACTCGGGAACGTGGGCAGCTGCAAAGGGCATTGCCAGGAGATAGCAGGTGGTCAAATGAGAAGCTCTTCAGGGCACCCTGCCTGCTGAGCTCAGCAGTGAGAGCATAGACACCAAGACGGATGTCGGCCACAGAGGACAGAAATGGGTGACTGGAGAAACACATGGTCAAAGAAGCTGGGACAAGAAGAGCAGCCTGAGGTGTCACAGGCAAACTTCATGCAATGCCAAAATGATCTTCTAAAATATTCTATGCTGTGCTCATGGTGAGTCTGCCAATACCATCAGGCGCATGCACTCCTGGGTAAAATTTGAGAGGTCGTTGCAGGCATTGTGGAAAGCTCTATCCCGGATTTTAGAATGTACTGACTAAAATTATTTGTTGGTATTATTTAGTGTGCTGTGTGCCTGCCTCTGTGTGTGTGAGTGTGTGTGTGTGTGTGTGTGTGTTGTATACCCACGTGTACACATGTGCATAACTCTATGCATGCAAGTGTACATGTGTACACATCTGTGTGGAGGCCGGAGATCAGCACCAAGTGTTGGTCCTCAGGAACCACCCACCTTGTTTTTGAGACAAGGTGACCTTAGTAACTACCTTCGTCTGGCCAGTGAGGCCTGGGCATGCGCCCCTCTCCACCTGCCCAGCCTATGAGTGCATGTGTACTTCATCACCTCCAGCCTTTGACATGGACTCTGGGGTCCATTTCACTCAGGCTCTCACATTTGCTAGGCAAGCCCTCGACCCGGCAGATTAACCTCCAGCCATACTCAAAGTACATCATTCCTGTGAGATGTCTCCTTGGACCAATACTACCATGCCTGTTTTCAAGAATAAGTTTTCTCACCTGACAGTAGTGACCTCACAGGGCCTTCGGGGGGGGGGGGGGGGAGAGCAGGTAAGTTTGAGTAGCAGTTTTCTTCTAGGGTCCCCCTAGTCACACCAGTGGATCTTTAGAGGAAGGCTTCAAGCCTCCCTCAAACCCTGTCCCTTTCTGGACTCAGCCAAATGTGCCTCTCTGTGCCCACTCAGGTTAGACGCCCTTTCTGAAGGAAACTTTGGATGTCCTGTGTGTACTCACGGCTCTTCATTTCCCTGCTGCCAAACACTTGTCACACAGCACTACAGAGATGACAGTGCTCCCAGGTGGGTTCGTAGGGTCCTTTCCTTAAGTGCCCAACACAAGCCTCTACACAGGGTAAGTACACAAGGCAATGAGTGGATGGGTGAGTGAGTGGGTGAGTGAATGAATGGGTGGGTGAGCGAGTGTGTGAGTTAGGGTTAGGGTTAGTGAGTGAGTGGATGAGTGTGTGAGTGAGTGGGTGGGTGGGTGAATGATTGGGTGAGTGTGTGAGTGAGTGAGTGAGTGTGTGAGTGAGTGTTTAAGTGGGTGAGTGAGTGGGTGAGTGAGTAGGTGGGTGAGTGGGTGAACGAGTGAGTGGGTGGGTGAGTGTGCAAATGAGTGAGTGTGTGAGTGAGTGGGTGAGTATGTGAGTGAGTGAGTTGGGTGGGTGAGTGTGAAAACGAGTGAGTGTGTGAGTGAGTGAGTAAGTGAGTGAGTGAGTATGTGAGTGAGTGATTGGGTGGGTGAGTGAGTGTGTAAGTGGGTGGGTGGGTGAATGATTGGGTGTGTGAGTGAGTGTGTGAGTGTGTGAGTGAGTGTTTAAGTGGGTGAGTGAGTGGGTGAGTGAGTAGGTGGGTGAGTGGGTGAATGAGTGAGTGTGTAAACAAGTGAGTGTGTGAGTGAGTGGGTGAGTATGTGAGTGAGTTGGGTGGGTGAGTGTGTAAATGAGTGAGTATGTGAGTGAGTGGGTGAGTATGTGAGTGAGTGATTGGGTGGGTGAGTGAGTGTATAAGTGGGTGGGTGGGTGAATGATTGGGTGAGTGTGTGAGTGAGTATGTGAGTGTGTGAGTGTTTAAGTGGGTGAGTGAGTAGGTGAGTGAGTAGGTGGGTGAGTGGGTGAATGAGTGAGTGGGTGGGTGAGTGTGTAAACGAGTGAGTGTGTGAGTGAGTGAGTGGGTGAGTGTGTGTGTGAGTGAGTGTGTGAGTATGTGAGTGAGTGAGTTGGGTGGGTGAGTGAGTGTGTAAACAAGTGAGTGTGTGAGTGAGTGTGTGAGTATGTGAGTGAGTGATTGGGTGGGTGAGTGAGTGTGTAAGTGGGTGAGTGAGTAGATGGGTGAGTGGGTGAATGAATGAATGAAGGAGTGGGTGAGTGAAGTTTCTCCTGCGTGGTTCTTCAGGATTGGAACACTGATGTCTAATTCAGGAACTAAAGTTTGTTTGGAAACATTTGTGACTGTAACCAGGCCACCCCATGTGGTTGGCTCTAGGGAATTTCCTTTTGCTTTGCCCCCTCCTGCAAGCCTCAGGGCTTGGGGGCCTGGGGACTGCCCCCCCCACAGTTGCTTCATCCCTGCCTCCAAGGTCTCACTGCATTTTTTTGTGGCATGAATAAATGAGCTGGTGATTGTGTGAATGTCACTTCTCTAGTTCCTTCCTGAAAAAAAGCCTCAGGGTCTAAGGACCTTAAAAGTATCACAAGAGAATGTCACCTTCCAGGAGACTGTGATCAACTTGAAAAAATAGCTACGTGGACAGAGAAGTCCACCCCAGCACCACAAGGCATCACTGAAATCTATGCTATGCGAAGCTAAAATGAATGTGTCAGGGTGGTTCCCAAAGCTGTGGGACAGAACCGGAGTGAACCAATCCCTCACACTGGACATTAACCCTGGAACCTCGAGGTCCTCACCAAGGATCCTTCAGTCTGAAGGAAATGTATCTATAATGTAGGAATGGCATTTGGCCCAAACCTCCTTACAATTCACCTTTATGTGACACCCAAGGACAGTGCTTAACCTAGGACGGGTTACTTAAAGCTCTGAGATTCCACTCCCACATCTGTAGTCATGGTTGTCAGGGTAAAGATTAATGTGGTCAATGTGATAAGATCTAGAATCCGCCAGGAGACAGAGCTGTGAATGTGATTATGAAAGAGTTTCTAGATTGGGTCATTGAGATGGGAAGGTCCACCCTACATGTGGGCGGCATCTTTTCATGGGCTTGGGTCCTGGACTGAAAAGAAGGATGGAGGGAGGGAGGAAGGGAGAGGGAGGAGAGCAGGGGAGGAGAGGCAGGGGTTTGTCTGTTCCCTGATAGCTAGTTCAGTAGGACCAGCTGCTTTAAGTTCCTGCTGCATGGACGTTCCCAGCCTGACGGTGTGTACCCTCAAACTGTGAGCTCACATAAACCCTTTGTTCCTGCCTTCCTTAAGCTGCTGTCTCTGATATTTTGTCACAGTGATGTGAAGGTAACTGATACATTGAGATTAACGACTGGGTGTGTGTCAGTGAGGTGACCATTCCGGACCACAATCAAGACAGGGTTCTTAGAATACGTCAACATATTCAAACTGGTTTGTCTTCTTCACAGCAAGACAATTCTAGGGCTTAGTGGCATGACTCAGTTCAGCATGCATGGGGTCTTAGGTTGCATCTTCAACAGTACAAAAAAAAAAGTGAAAATGTAACAGCCATACACGTGAGCTAGCTTTTGCTAGCTGCTTCATTTATTTATTGCAAACTTTTGCACAGATCCATATAGTATCGTTATTTCAACTTTTGAGGGAGGGGAAAAGGGAGCCAGAGGGAGGATTCAGTCATCCACCTAGATCCCACACAGTTTGCAGCTTACTTGGCAGCCAACCTCCAGCTAGGCCATGACTTGGTGTTCCTATAGCTAGTGACAGAGGGGAGGCATGAATAAGGGTTTCGCTGAAGCAAAATCTCAGAGACCATGCTGAACAGTTCCGATCTCATTGTTCCACCAGAAAAACATAGACAGTAATTGTCACAAAATGATCGGTAATTGTAGCTTGCAATGTACATATTCAACAGCAATCAATGAACTAGAATACAAATATAAATATGCCTGTAAGGAGCTCCCCACTTAGTATGGAAGGCGGAGCATGGTAATAAATGGCTGTGTGAGAGAGGGTGAAAGGTCATGTTCAGAACCCAAGTGGCGTTGGCAATGAGCGATGAGCTTAAATGGGCTGTCCAGAATAGACTTGAGAGACCCCAAAGGGAAAGTGGGGTGTCAATGAGTCCAAGAGAAGAACAATGAGAAGCTGGCGAGTGATTGGGTGGGAGAGAAAGAGGAGGATGCTTAAAGAGTTCGAGACAGTCAGCTGGCAGAGGACTTTGAATGGCCACACCCAAGCTCTACATTAAATGTGCGGAGGCCAGCTCAGAACTGGGAAGTCACAGAGTATGGCATGTGGCAGGCTGGGGCAGGAGATCTTATCACGCACCGCAGAGGTAGAGGTGCAGGCTTAGACTAAGCCTCCTGCTGAGCTAAGACCCAGGGAGGAAGGAAGCCAAGGGCCTGTTGAAAGTCAGGAGTTGTAAGAGAGACAACAGCCAGTGCTGAGATCTATCTGCTGATTATAATGAGGCTCTGAAGAGCCCCTTGTCTACCTGGAGTGGACTCAGCCACCCGGTGTTTCTCCACGGCAGTGTGTTCTCAGAGCTATTCTGGGAAATTGGATTTATAGCAGCTGGAGCCTGTAAGCAGCCTGCAGTGGAGTGGCACCAAGAGCTGGGGGGTGCAGGGGACTGGCAACTAGAACCTACTAGCCTACTGCCAGAGGCTGCCCAGTAGGAAAATCTCTCTGCAGGGACCTCGATGCATGAACCAAGTGAGGTATCTACCTACTGGTTCATTCACTTGTGCATCCAAACATTCAGCATTCCTTTAGTCAGTGGCTATGCATTCTATCTATCCATCTGCCATCCATCCATCCATCTAACCAACTGCCATCCATTTATCCATCCATTCATCTGTCCACTTTCCATTCATCCATCTATCCATTTTCCATCCAATCATCCACCAATTTGTCCAATCATCCATGCATCTCTACTCGTCCTGCATCCATCCAGTAATCTATCCAACTATTCATCCATTATGGATCTATTATCCATCCACTTATCCTCCCATCTATCATCTATGAATCCATGCTTCCACTCATTCTTCATCTATCATCCAGCCAGCCATTCATCCAGCCATCCATTCATCTATTCACTCATTCACCCTTTCCTGAACTCACAGGAGCAATTCAATCTTCTTTCAATACCTCAACTGTTCACATGTAGCATGAATCTTACCCTTCATCTACTAGCCCAACTATGTGACCACAGGGCTTGGTAGCTAGCAATTCAGCTGTTTGCCCTCCAGCCCGTACTTTGGATAGGCAAGCTGGTACCAACTTTACTGTACTTGGCCCCTTGGTCTGTCAAAAGAGATGATCTCATGCTTGATTTTTTGACTACTGAGCTTTTAATAGGATGCTAGGTATGATGTCCGTGGCGGATGTCAGCAAGAGTCAGGTCATTAGCCAAAGGGCCATCTACACATGCTCTCTTCTGCATCAGTCGTTAGGAGTGCATTGCTCCCTGAGGCTCAAATGCAGCAGGAAGCATGCAGCTGGGTTGTCAACATGAGCCTGAGTAGGGATGGGGAGGGTGGTGGTAAGTAGGTACAGAAATGAAGACAGGGAGACCTGCTTGGACGTCAAGGAAGTGGTACTGACTGAAGCCAGTGGACGTGCTTGGAGACAGGGTCAGGAATACCAGCTCTGATTCTGGGTGATGTTCACCTGACTCCAGAGTATAAGAATGGACATGGAGCTCCAAGACACAGACCTGTAAGGGATGCGGGGTGTCCTTTGCCTATTGTAATACAGTAAAGACTCACCCACCCCCCCAAAAAAACCCTAGATTTAGCTTAAAATAACAATATTTGTTCTCGTAATGCCAATGGGAGCTGGGCTAAGCAGGTCGGGGTTCAAATACCCTCCCTGGGTTTGTCCTTACTGTAGTGGTCATGTGACAGCTTGGATTGGATGGTACTGGTCCAGCCAGAAGAAGCCTCACATATACATGGGGTGGCTTAGCTGTGGAAATGGGCCAAGAGGGTGTGTGGAACATCTACTCTTGTGCAGAGGTCCTGCTTGAGATATTTACAAAAGAGAACTTGGAGACACGCAAGGCAGAAATCCAGCAGGCACTTGGCCCCAGCAGAGAATGTTTTCCACTTCCCTGAAGTATTGCAAGTCCTAAGCTGACTCAAACTCAGCAGGTTGATATGCAAGGAGCTGGAAAGTCACATTTCATAGAGACAGCAGTCCAGGGAACAGATGAACATTTGCCTGCTTGGTTTACTATGTTAAAGTATACATAACCCTGGACTGGGGCAGGGGCTCCCCTGGGCTGGGGGGAGAGGCTCCCCTGGGCTGGGGGCAGGGGCTCCCCTGGGCTGGGGGAGGGGCTTGGTTGGCAAAGGGCTTGTCTTACAAGCACAAGGACCCCTGAGTTCAGATTCACAGCAACACAATAAAAAACCAAAATAAAACAAAACAAAACAAAAACAAAACAAACAAACAAACAAAAAACTGGACACGACATGGCGTGCATCTCCAATTCCAGTGCTGAAGAGCTGAAGACAGAAGTGGAGGAGGGGGGCGAGGTCTCCAGAGCTCATCAGCCAGCAGCCTAGCTGCACTGATGGGATTAGTGTTCAGTGGAAGAGACTGGCTTTAAGAATAGGGGAAAGTGTTTGAGAAGATATCAGACATTGACCTCCAACCTCCACATATACGCTCATGCATCTGAATGCTCACTTACAGACACACGCATGCGCACGCACATGCCCTAAACTTTACTATCCTCACCAGTGACGGCTCAGTGACGTGAAACACTGTCACAGGTTTTGCCACCCCTCCTACCCCAACCCCCTGCACACCCTCGTTTTTGCTGTGCTTTTTACCAGGTAGGACTAAGCTTGTGCAAAATCTATGCCAAGCATGTGAGGGCTCCGATTGGCATCGAAGGATCGCTGGCTGAACTGTGTGAACAGATGCGTGAGCATGCAATCTCAGGGCGCCTTGGGGTAAGACCTCCGTGCCTCTCTCTCTCTCTCTCTCTCTCTCTCTCTCTCTCTCTCTCTCTCTCTCTCTCTCTCTCTGTGTGTGTGTGTGTGTGTGTGTGTTGTTTAGTGTCTGTGAACTGGAGGACCTAGAATAATGAACTCAAAGTATCTCAAAGTGTGCAGAAGAGATGTACCACCAAGCCAAGCATGTAATAAAAGCTGAATAATCACGGTGCTTCTGCAGGCCCTTTGGAAAGACAGAGCTCCCACAGAGCTAAGTAAGCAGAGACCCAGAGGGATAGACCATGGCTGGAGGGACGACTTGCAACAGCAGACACCAATTACTCAAGCCCAAGGTTCTCGGAGCTTCAGGACAATAGTACAGAGTCCTGTTCTCAAAATGATACCACTTACAGCCTCGACCTCGGGGTGGAAACTGGGGGGGGGGGTGGAACTCAAATTCACACTCCACAATCACCAGCCTGCACACCCTGGATCAATCTTTGGACGGCTCAGAGATGGTTGCACTGGAAGACTTTAGGTTGTACAGGAGCTAAGCAGGCTGTTTGGTGGGATTGGTGACCCAGAAAGGCACAAACAAATAGCTTAGTAAGCTAGGGAGGGTCAGAACCCCTAAAGAGGAAGTGCTCAAGCTTGCTGTGGTCAGGGGTGGAGGTCGTTGGGATAGAGAACTGGCTAATAAATGTAAAGAGCTTCGAGCTCTTCAGAAAATTCAACGAGATCAGGCTGCAGTCCCAACACCATCGACATTCCATGACACGTACTGTGGGAGGGTGCAGGGATGGGGGCTTGGGAGTAGGTCATGTTAGATGTTGGATTAATTATGTTTCTCATTGTTCAGACAAAATATCTAACAAGAAAGCAATTTAAGACAGGAAGGATCTATTTGGGCTTACAGATAGAGGGTACATCCCATCATTGGGGATATGGGAGAAAGCAAGGAACAAGAAAGACCCTTTGTCACATTGCAGCCACTTGACATAGAGTAAAGGGGAAGTGGGGCGGGGCTACAAAACCCACCCCCAAGGACCTACTTCCTACAGCAAGACTCCACCCAAGATCGAAGTGTTCAGTGACGCCTAAGCAACTCAATCTACATTCAAACCACAGCAGACCTGCATATACAAAGCGTGCTTCTGTGGAAGATTGGCTCCCTGGCAGGCCGTGTCAGAGGTGAGCATCGTCGTCCCTCATGCACGCTTCCCTTGTCTATAATTTCTCTAAGTATTTTTATTTCAGCTGTAAAATGGGAACAATATTGCATTGGAAAAGGATCATTGTTTGGATGGACTGACACCTTTTAGTGATTAGTGCAATTATTAATATTACCATTATTAATTTATAATCTCTCCTGTGGCAATTTTCCTCTGAAAAATGTTTCTGATGGTTCCCATAATTGAGGACAGAATACTATTCCAGGAATTAGAAGGTGCTTTGAGATCCTCTGGTAAATGAAGCCCCCTTTACTAATTGGAACGCAGGCAGGTTTACATGGCAAGGGATATTAAAGCGCATTAAACATGCCATAATGTTTCTGCTGTTGTTACTTAACATTCTCGGGCTCGATCATAAAGCATTAAAACTCCTGGCCATTCCGAAACAGCCGCACTCTCCCATTACGATCATTGAAAAAAGAAAAATCTTCCTCTTACAAAATGAAGTTCCCTTGTAAAGACACACACTGCTGAATTCGCAGGATTCCATTATGCTCCAGCTCCCATTTCTATGACATCATGGGAGGTGTGGGTGGAGATTGGGGGCCTTACAAATTCAATTAAGCCATCTAGCACCGAGCAACAGCCCCTGCTTTACCCACGTGGCTACATTCATTGCTAGTACCTTCGACCAATGTAGCAGAAGTGGCAAAACGAACTGAAACCCAGAACCACCACGATTCTCTGTTGCAACCGCTTGGAGTCAGCAGTAGAGAAGAGTTGAGGCGAGTTGGGGACATGCCCCACACTTGTGAACTCATTGGACAGTGAGAACTGTGTTGTGGTTTATGTCTCCTCATCCAGAGCTGTCCCTTTCTCACTTTAAGCATGCGTACCAATAAGTCCAGGCTGCCTTCGTTCTAGCCTTGATGGAGAATCTGGAGCTAAGCACCGCAGAGAAACCACTGCACATGCGCAGTCGCTGCTTGGTGTCAGAGGGTTTCAATGAGCCACCTCAAAAAATGAACACAACAAATAGAAAACCGTCTGCTCCTAAATGTTGGTGGTAGCGTGGGAGCTCCCAGAGAGGGGCCTCGTGGTCAAGATCTACCATTCTGTGGCCCAACAACCCGCCCAATCCTGTCATTTGTGGGTGGTTGTGAATGGTTTGCGTGCACCGGCTGGTGTGGGCCTCATTGCTGTGGTTTCGTGATCTTTCTGAAGTCTGAATGGCTTCCATGACACACCCAGCTCCTGGGTGACCTGTCCATAGGGTCTTTTCTGGAAACACCACCTTCCTGTTGAACTCCTTGCAAAGTTATTAATCACTAGGTCGCTGGGCACAGAGGGATGGGCACCGTAAGTGTGAAAGGCTCCCGAGAGCGCTTCTTTACAGAACTCCTAAAACCACAGTCCTTTGAAATCTGAGTTTGAGCTACAGTGACCCATTCTCAGATGGCAGCGTGGGGTGCTCCTTGTCACCTCCCTTCACCTCAGCTTCTTCATCTGTCCAGGACTGACAAGACCACCCAGTGGGCAGGATAGCTATAGGGAGCCACTAGGGTGAGATGCAGAGTGTCTGTAATACAGAAGGTTCTGGAAACAACGGCCATGGCTGTACCACATCCACGGCCAGCTCAGGGTGGAAAATGCCACACTTTTCTTTCTTTCCATGAGACAAGAGAATGGCTGTTGACTGCAGTGTGCTTAGACCCTGAAGAGTCTCTTTTGAACTGTCATCAGAACTCTGGTTTGGATTATAAAAACGTCTCTCCCAAGCTTATATGCTTTAGTACTTGGTCCCCAGCTGAGGGGACAGTATGGAGAGGCAGTGGGGTCTTTTGGAGGTGGGGTGAAGCTGGGGGTTAGTCTCTGGAGGACAACCCTCCAAGACTGTATCTTAGCCTGCTTCTACCATGGTCACCCTGCTTTTTAATTGCAAGATAGTG
Organism: Mus caroli; assembly: GCF_978045245.1. NCBI lineage: Eukaryota > Metazoa > Chordata > Mammalia > Rodentia > Muridae > Mus > Mus caroli. The sequence continues at coordinate 105,521,343 of NW_028227269.1, forward strand.
TGATCAGCTGCCTCCGGCTCACACTGCCACAGCAACAAACTGAATGCCCTCAAACTGGGAGCCAAAATAGACCCTTCCCCCCTTGGGTTGTTCTTCGTCAGGTATTTGGTTGTCAGGTACACCCAATGAGCACCCCAACACAGTCTCTAACTTTTGCACATCTTGGAGCTGCTTGGATTTGCCTGTTACTTCTTCAGCCTGATTCCAGAAAGCAATCCCCATCATGCCCCCATCATGTTCCAGGCACTGTCTACAGACTCTGTCTTGAGGACCATCCTCAGTGCTTGGGAAAGGTCTGGACCCCTCTCCACAATCCTGAGCAGGATCTCTCCGGACAGGCTCCTCGAGCTCCATCCTGGCTCTGAGGTTCATTTGCAGACAGTTGGTTTTTGTGTTTGTTCCCCTTGGCGCAGGTCCCTTGGGACTTATCACTGCATCTCTCCGGGGTCTTTGATCTTTGATGAGTGGGTGTGTATGTATGCGAGTGTATATTATGAGCATGTTGATGTGTGGGTGTGTGAGAGTATGTGTATATGCATGTATGTGTGATATGCTGTGTGTGTGTGTGTGTGCACACTCAAGAGTGTGTGTTATATTCACATGGGTGTCTGTGTGTATATAAGCTCTCTGCACAAGTATATAGAGGACAGAGGAATAGGTTTAGTATGTTGTTCAATTACTCTCCATCACTTCCCTTGAGACAGGGTCTGTCACTAACTTGAGTTTTGCTGGTAGACAGAAAGGCCCAGTGATTTTCCTGTATTTGCTTTGTACCACACTTATGTTACTGGCAGGTATTCAGCATTCCTGGCTTTTGGAGGGGGTGCTGGGATCTGAACTCAGGTCTTTGTGCTTGAGCAAGAAACACTTACTGAGCCATCCTTCCGTGCCTGTTCAGTCTTGTTCATTCCTTTATGTTATGAGCCCACAACTGCTCTAAATAACATATTCTATAATACAGGAGATGGAAGACTACACCATCGTGAGGACAGGGAGAAAGCAAAAGAGAACAGAGGAAAGCAGAGTCACCTAGTAGAGTGCTGATGAGTTTAGCAGTGCCAGTGATTACAATAAATGTGAATGGGTCAAATCCCCTAAGAAAGGACCACACTTTTCTGATTAGGTAGTAAAATGTAGAAATTTAATAAAAATCCAGCTAAGTTGTTTCTGAGACCTGCCCCTAAAACAAAATGACAGAGCAAACTCGAAAACAGACAGATGGAAACAGAGGAACCAACAAATGCTTAAATAAAAGAGGTGAAGAAAAATATATATCAGACAACAGAGAGCCCAAGTCAAAAATATTAAATAGGACAGAATGGGATTTCAATATTATTAAATATTACAGCCCATCAAGAGGGATATTCACACATCTAGTAACAAAACTCCCAAATACATAAAACAAAACCTGTTGGAGATGCAAAGAAAGATTAATGAATCCACAATCATAATAGAAGATTTCTAACACGTTCCTCCAAGATCAAATGTCACATCAAGTAACCAAAAACACAACTAAAGAATGTAGGGAGGAAGTGAGCGCACTGTGAGCACACTGCACTGCTGGGAAAGTCAAGGCTTTTCAAGTTCTTCTGATGCCGAGAACAAAACTGACCATGGCTGGTGTGAGAAGCAAAATAGTAACATGTTCACTAAAGCAGGAAATGGGAAGAAAATGCCTGGTTTGTTTTAAGTAGAATATAAGGAAAACAGGCTAGGATATTTCATATGGAATTCAAAAAATTATTCTCCTACATAGTACATTGGTTAAAGCAAAACTTAAAATAAAAATAGAAACAATATACCTATATATGGGTAAAATATAAGGATATGTAACAAATCCTTAGACATATGTCCAAAGAGATAAAGAGAAAAAATATCAAGCTATAACAACATGTATTAGAAACTATAGGTTAGAAAAAGATGTACAGTTTATCTTAAAATGTTAACATAAAATAAGTTATTAAGTTAGAAGATAAAAGTAATTAATTTAAGGCAGAAATATCTTACATAAGAAGCAAAGAAAAACAGATATAATCAACAAAACCCAGAGCAGTTATATGAAAATATTAATAAAATAACCAAATGGCTTGTCAAGAAATAGAAAAGAAAAAGGAACCAAAATAGGTCTGGGAACGGAGATGATGCGCAATCATAGAATTAAAGGACAGTTTCAAGTGACATTATGTGCTATTGACAGTAAGCTTGAGAAGCCAGCACTGTGGCTGATTAACAAGAATACAAGCTGCAAATTAATTAAAGCAGCAAGAGAACTTATCCGTAGAATTAAAAGTTGAGAAAACTTTGTCTCTCAACAAAGCACTTGTCTTTCAGCAAACTTGTGAGCCCTTTGGTCTTTGGAAGACACGGTGGAGGGAGTGAAAAGGTGTCCACCCAACTGTGAGGTAACATTTAAGCCTGAACAGTGCCCTTGCATATAAAATATACAGACACAGAGGGTGCATACCAACAGGCAGTGCAGGAAGGAAGAACAGCAAAGAGTGGAGGTGATGGTCATCGAAAAATGCCAAAAGTTAAACCCACATGAAAATTCCCCAACACCACTAATGGCTGGGGTACTGTGACTTAACCCTGCATGGCCTCAGAGTTACAGTAAAAACAGCTATCAAGCCAATCATCAACAGGAGCATGGGGCATCCGAGACCTGCACATGCGCAATCCCAATGGAAATGGGAAGTGTGGAAAGCTTTGGGAAACACTTCGGGATTTCAGATAAAGGTAAGTGTGCCATCACCATATGACCCTGCCATCTGACTCTTGGGTATTTGCCCAAAAGAAATGAAGACATATGTGCACATAAAAAAAACTTGGTTGCAAATATTTATAGTAACTGACTTCTTAATAACAGGGAGCTGGCAACAACCCAAGTGCCCACAGACAGGTAAATAAACAAACAAATGCTGATGCATCCATGCAATGAAATAATATTCGGCAATGAAAACAACCATCTTGGTGGAACAAACTACAGTTCTGATGCATTTCAAAATAGACTAAGTGAGGAAAGGCCAGACGCAAACAATATTCACATTTATGATTTTGTTTATGATTTCACTATCCTAAAGACAGTTTGTGGTGAGATGAAGTTTGGGGTTTATCTTGATTGTGAAAGCGTACTTAGCAGGGTATTCTGCTTCTCAGTTTGTCAAATAAATCGATAAACACAGGTTTCTTGTATCACATGTACGGTTTCATCTTACTTATTTACTGTGAGTTAATTCATGGGTTTGGAAATCTATGCCAAAGCAGAGAAGGAGACATCCAGGCCATTCACTGTGAGGCCAATAGAGAACGAATCACCATCCTGGATCCAAGGCACCCACACTGAGGATAGCAGAGCCATAGCCTGGCATCCATTACTAAGCCCAGTCAGGAATGCATGGGACAGCTCATGGGAAACCACAGTTCGAAGACCCCTTCTAGACCCAGAATGCTGGGGGCAGCCTCCCATGGAGAAGTGTTCTGTGCAAAAACTGCTTCACTTACCTTTATAAGTAAGTGGCTCAGAGGAGAAACTTCACATGGCCTCCCTAGGTAGGCTGCCAGAGATGATCAGAGCAACTCAAAAACACACAGAGAAATTGTCACTGATAGCCAGGAGCTGGTTGGTTGGAGTGATCAGAAATTCCTTGAGTCATGTCAATCTCTCCTGAGAGCCCAGGAGCTGATGTCACTACTGTCCTCAAGCATGCCCAGTTCTCATCAGAGTTCCTCAGCTGGACACTTGAGTCATGTGATGGATGACCAAGGAGTAGCTGACAGACTAGAAAGTAAGATGTGCTCAGACCCTGGAGCACTGGTCGAACTCCTTACACACTACAGAATAGCAGGGTCTGTGCAAATAAACCACTCATGCCTACCACTAGCCAATGAGTACTTCCGTGAATTGACTCTGATATTCTAAGAGAGGGGGAGCCAGCAATGGCAACTTCATAGTTTGCTCCCCAAATGTGGGACATCTACCAGAGGAATACCTGGGTTGAGAACAAGATAAAAAAAAAAAATCAAAAGGGACTCGGTCAAGCTTCAGTGACTCAGGGTGGATAAAATCATTTTAGTTGAGAATGTATTAACAAAAATGCAAAATGCCTCTGAGACCCAAACCTATTCCTTCAGTAAGTGTTCACAAGTCACTTACATGGAATCTTGTGTTTTAATCAACTCTTCCCTCCACCCTGCAGAGCTTCTCTGTGTTTCTATTATGAAGCCAGTTGCTCACCCACACAGTTCACCTTCCTGGGTCTCTCTAGGCACCCCAGGCAGCAAACAAGTATGTCCTTCTTTAACCACATAGTCCTCGAGAGAAAGAAGATCTTACACCATGCTGCACTTACCCAGATTAAATACAAACAGCATTTAATAAGTCTAAAACACTTCTGAGTTTAAAATTTCTTGTTAACTTGAAAATATTTACATATGGAGGGTACAGCGCAGTGTCTTCATATGAATATAATGAGCAAGTGAAAGTACCATACCTATTACCACATATGCATGGCTTAGAGGGCCAGGGTGATGGCTCAGTTGACAATGCACCAACCTCTCAAGTCTGAAGACCTTAGTTCTGTCCCCAGAACCCATGTGAAAATCCAGGTGCAATGACACACACCCCTGAGTCCAGCACTCATACAGTGAGGTGGAAGATGGTGGCCTGGTAGACCAGTTAGCCTGAATTCACTGCACAGTGGCTACAGAAATAGAAAAGAACCCTCCCCAACAAGGCAGGGGGGAAGAAGCAGCTGTCCAAACCCTCTGACCTGTACATGTGCACTATGGCCCAGGCACATATGGCCTCTCTCACCCACAACACAATTTTAAAATATAATAAAAAAAAACTGTTAGAAGGCAAAACAGCACAGCATCTGTGGCTCTGGGTGAGCCTTCAGCTGCTTCAGTACAAAACTGGAGCCACAGAGACCACAGTCTACCTCAGACACATAAGCTGATTCCATCAAGAGAGCCTGGAAATTCAAACCAGATCAATCACACTGCAAGAAGTCAGCCTAACCAACCATTGACCAATGCTCTCAATCAAAGTCCCTGGGTCACCAGAAAGCTGTCAACAGTGCTGCCACCTCTGTGTCTGAGCACTGACGTCCAATGGGAAGCATCCATCCCTGCTGTCTGCTTTGGGGTATGACATATGGGCCTTGAGGCAGAATTAATGCAAGCTGTGTTGATCCTACCACCTGCATGATCTTTAATAGCCTCCTTCACTTGTGTCTCCACAGTCTTCTCTCTTAAAGGTATCAGTGTATCTGTTGTTTGATGGAATGGTCTATGGACAGCTAGTATCTATAACAACAACAAAAAAAGTTAGAATAAATTCCAACTACTCCATAACACATAAAAAGTGATCCAGGTGAGTCCCTGCCTGCAAAATGCACATCAGCAACAACCACACAGTTTGTAGGATGGGAAAACAATGCTATAATTTTGACATAGACAACTGTTTCTTACTATAACAAATAAGAATAACTGGGGGGAAAAAAGACAAGGAAGTTGACCCCATTGCTGCATCACTTCCTGTTCCGTCTTCTTCTCTACGGTATTAGCTCGAATTGGTCAGTGTGGCATACAGCCAAAACAAAAGCAGTATAGGATTAGGGTTTCAGAGGTGTGGGCCCATAGTGGGCTGGCTCTATTGCTGTGTCTGGGTTCAAAAAGAGCCTCATCTCAGATGAGTATACTGAGGCAGAGTCAGGCATTTCATAGCAACCAGCAAGGAGAGGGGGTGGGAAGAGCATTGATGACCAGCTAAACCCTTCAGGAAATGCTCTGGTGACTTCCATCTATCAGCTCAGCCTATTCTGATCCCAAAGCAGTGCCACCATCTGGGAGCCAAGCCCACAGCACTTGAACCTTCGTGGGGGACTATCCCAGCTTCAGACCATAGCTGTAGGAACAGGTAAGTCTTCTTAGGTTTCAAATGTGGGTGAGATCCTGTAGTATAATTAAGCACAGTTATCCTGTGTCAATGAAACAAAATAAGAGAATACTCAAAAGTTTGGAAACTTGGACCTCGGCACAGTTTACCCTTCTTTTGAAGAACTGGGGTACCAAACTGCAGTTCATCCAACCCCAATATCTGTATCCGAGAGCAGAGCTATTGACATAGCCAGGTACTAACTACACTGGGATGTAAAGGTATTCTAAAGCCTACTTATAGGCAAGAGGCTTAAATATATATATCTGTCAGGAGTAAAAACCAAATGTGTGAACAGTCAATATACACTTTAATGTTCAGTATTATGAGTCCTCACGTGATAACCCACAGCCATGGCAAGGGACCGTGACACATGACATGCCCATTACAATAATAGAGTGTTCAATAATTGACAGCACACACTGGAGAGGACACTGAGCAAACATTGCTCAGGTGCAGCTGATGGGAGTGTCAAATGATACCCAACTGTCAAAGGCTGGCTGGCAATTCTGATCAGTTAGTCAAGTTGGGTGAGTCGGCTGCTGCTGTTCACTATCACAGCCTGGATGGGTGAAACAGTGTGTCTTTCTGACAGCTCTGGAGGTTGAGAGGTTCATGGTGAGGGGGCCAGCATGCCATGTGTCTCAGGGGGGCCATTTCCTGGCTTACACTCAGCTGACAACTTGTTGCTGAATCCCCACACAGAGAGGAGAAAGAGCTTGTCCATTTTGTATCTTTCTCTTAAAATCACATCCCAGTTTTCCTCTTTGCCCCTGTGATAGAAAGCAAGACTGAAAGCAACTTGGGCAGGAAAGGGTTTATTTCTGCTTACAGCTTATATAGCCCATGGTGAAGGGAAGTCAGTGCAGGGAGTCCAGGGTTGCTTACTGGTTCGTTCCCCGTAGTTGTCAAAAGTTTGCTTTTTTTTTTTAATCCACTAGGGTCCACACCTGCCCAGTATTAATACTACCCACAATGGGCAGGGCCCTCCCTTATCAATCAACAATCAAGAAATTGCCCCACCGACATGGCCACCGGCCAATCTGATATAAGCAGTTCCCCAAGTTGAGGCTCTCTCAGGTAACTCTGGACTGTGACAAGGTGACAGCTGAAACTAGCTATGACAGCGTATCAATCCTACCCTTAAGGGTTCCACACTCTTAGCCTAATGACCTCTGCATACAAATGCTTGCACGTTGAAGGGTGTTACTCCACAAATACTGGGCAGACACAGCATTCAATTCAGGGCACTGCCCCAAGACTTAGCAATGCTCCTCCAGTTGCCAAAACAACTTGTGCTTTTCTTTATCCATTAGAGCCCAACCCTGAAAACAACCACTCTGAGGAATGAATACCTTCCACTAGAACCTACAGACAAACCTGTAGAGCCCCAAAAACCAAGTAAGGCTCAGCAGTGAATAAATGAGGAATGATGTATTGGCACAGGAGATAATCGATCCTCAGGTGATAGTACTGAGTGAGGAAATCCTGGCCTGAGTATCAACTACTCCATCCATTCAAACTTTCCCCATCCGGGAATGCGAGCACAGGGGAGAAAGATCCAAGCTGCAGTCTATGGAGGCGAGGAGGATGCACACTCAGACAGGGAAGGAACCCACATCTGAAGATGCTTTCAGAGCACCGATGCCATGTGACGACAGGTGTGTTGGCAGGTACATATCTGTAGGAACTTATACTTCGGATGTGTGCATTTTCGTGTGCGTCATGATATGGGACTCCCTGTGTCAGTGACTACAATAGCAAATAGCAAAACCACCTCTTTCATGCCCCACGGCTCAGTATAATTGAGACACTAACAAGAGACTCTTCCTGTCAACTCCTCGTGGTCAGGGTACATGGGGTGTGACACGCTCTTAATGAATTAGGCCTTTTATACACAAAAATGCTAATTAAATGAATAGACACATACAACTGCCAGCTATGTGCCAAAAAGTATCACATTTAGCAAGGTTTATTCTGCCTACCTGACTGGAGAAAAACTACAACAGCTTCTAGGTTTACTTCCAGGCCTTACGAACTCTTTCTGCCGACCTCAATTTCCCAAGGTGGGGGCAGGTTGGTCTGTGAACAGCCACACTGTTCACTCCTGACATTCAGGAGCTCCTGTGGGCCCACCCAGCTCCCCATTTGTTTGCCTGTACCTGATTGGTAGGGTCTGTATCAGCATAATGAATAATATTTCCCAATAACAGAGGTCCTGGGACATTTTAATTACCCCTCTGCCTGCATGTCTGAAATCTAAAAAAAAAAAAAAAGAGAGAGAGAGAGAAGCCAAGAGGAAGAAAAAGAAAGAAAAGGGCAGTCATAAAAATAAATAAATAAAACCGGTAGGGCCCAGAAGCAGTCCCACAGATGGAAGCATTCAGCTCAATGAAATAAAAGATGAATTTATTTGAAGAACATAAATAGAGAGAAAATGAGACACTTCCTTGGAGCGCGGGCTGACTGTGGATAGATGGGCTATGTCAGAGTGGTAGACCCGTGGTCGCAATCTTCCAGTGCCAACAACGGTCATGCCTGATTTAATGAAAAAAACAAATGAAATGTTACATATCGCTGTTTGCCTCCCCCGTCAAATGAGGTGTCTGTGTATTTTATTCAGTGAGGAGTGTTGTATATAGAAAGGATGATTAGGTGGCTCATAGAGGAAGTGGGCTCCTTTGGGTGTGTTGGGGCCAGTGAGTGCACAACAGGGTGGGGGAGAGGTTCATCAGCCACGGGGGCTTTTCTTCAATGGGGCTCCAGTTAGGAGGGGGGACATAGGAGAGGTTTGGGGGTGGCTCCATCGGTACAGTACCACATGAGCAGGTGAGCCAGAGACTGATCCCTGAACCTCCTAGGTAAGCAGGCATGTGCCATCAGCTTGTAAGGAGGAGCCCTGGGGGCTGGGAATTACTGGCTACCCAATTCAGCTAACTCAGCAAGCCCTAAGCCAATGAGAGAGAGCCTGTCTCAAAAATCAAATAAAGCAAAAGTTAGAGGACACCTGGAGAAGTACCCTGAGTTAGTCCTCTGGCCTCTGCATGGACAGGCAAGGTGCATGCACACCCCCGCACAGGCCGACATGTATACACACAGACGTAAAGCTCGCACAGGGGGCTTTGGCGGAATACAGGAGAGAAAGTGATCTGGTCGACATTTGTTCCTAGCAGTACGCTAGGTCAGCCCTCGAGTTGAGGGTTAGGCGTGTAAGGCAAGCCCTGGGAGACACCGAAAAATACAAGATACAAGAACTGGGTACATTGTAATATCAATGAGAAGATAGAACAGTGTGGGTAGTCCTGCGCCTCACAAGTGCTTGAAAGCCCATGGTAAACCATTGTGCTGATGAACATAACTAAGCCATTAATTAAACACCTCAAGTATATGAGACTATCAAACTCCTCCATGTCACAGGATCATTGTGGGTACTTGGGTTAGAGAGCGAGCTAAAACAACCTAACTTTCTGAGGCATTGAAGTGAAACATGCAAGTTTCTGAAGAAACTTTGGCCAAGAGCTGGACCTCAGGCAGCTGAGAAGGTCTGGTCTCTCCCTTATTAAGTATGTCATTTCCTGACACCCCAAATGGTACTGAGATCAGCCAACTGCTTTTGCTAGGGTGTCTGGGTCAGAAGACACTAGGTCACAGAAGATCCTCCAGATCTGGCTGCCGCCTCTCAGTGGAGATCATTTCTTTTCTATGATGTGTTCTGTACAAGCTACTGAGGGCCCAAGTATTAAGGCCTGAACTACACATACTTACTGCAGACGTGTCCCCTAGAGGCAGGGTCAGCTGAACTGTTGTAAAGAGGAGAGAGCCATCCTGCCAAGGAAATGCACCTCATGTGCAAAGTGTCCTCCTGTCTCTGGCGCCCATCAGAAGGAAAGCGGTCCGCTGAGCACACCTCCTCTTCCGTGCCATTCATAGAGTTGCTTCAGAGAAATAGGCTCTTCAGCCTTGGGGGAGAACTGCTTTTCTGCCTGGAAGAACAGCAAGGACGTTGGGTCAGAGTGCAGTCCCACCTCAGCCAGCTTCCAAAGGTCCCCATCATGTCTGAAGCCTCACATCCCACCAGACATTTTTATGTGTTCAGGTGGATGGACACCTGTCGGAATCTGCTGCCGCCACTGCGACTGCATGGTTTGGTTTTTTTTTTTTTCAATTTGGACTTGACAACAGAATGCCAGCCTGGCAGAGGCTGTAGGAACAAGCTTTGTGACTTAATACTGATTTGCCCAGAAGTAATTAGTTCATTAGCTGTGAACACACAAGCTCATTCTTGAGGAAGGAGGATTTGAGGCAGTGGTCTGTGGTGTGTGAGATTGGGGGTCCCTAAAAGCCAGCACCATGCAATGGCCCTATGATGCTGATGGAGACAGGAGGAAGAAAGAAATGGCAGGGGTGGGGGACAGGATACAGGTACCCTGTGTGTGTGTATGGGGGGGTTCTTTCTAGTCATCTGATAACAGGGTACCTTCTTCTTTATGAATCTTAAAGAATATCTATAGTAGTGACCTAAATATACCTTTTATATGAAAATATATGCTCAAATTGTGTCTGCTGGCTTGCCAGTCTAAGTAGCTGGGGATACCAGATCTTTATGACCATGAAGTCAATGCACAATACATGCATACATATACATGATATACATACTTATATGATATAATTTCAGCAACTGAGGGAATGGATAAATGGGTATAGTATTTACCATGCAAGCATGAGAGTCTGAATTCAGATCCCTAGAGCTCATGTGGAAAGCTCTTTGAGGTTAGTGTACACCTATTCCCAGTGCTGGGGAAGTAGAAATGGGAGGAGCACTGCGGGGCACTGGCCAACCAGCCTAGCCAATCAGTGAGCTCTGGATACCTTGTCATGAATAATAAAGTAGACAGTGATAGATAAACACAACTGATATGGCCTCTAGCCCTCACATACTCGTGAACACACTCACATGCTTACACACACATGCACACACATACACACATGTACATGCATACACCATACACCACACACATGCACACTTACACATACCATACACATGCAAACATATGTACACATATACATGTGTGCATGCAAATATGCACATGCACACCACATACATGCACACGTACATGCAAACCACACACACATGCCCACACACATGTGCATGCATGTATGCACATATGCTCAACACACACACATACACACATGCACACACATGTACACACCACACACACATGTACACACCACACACACATACACACAGGCACACACCATATACCCACATATACACATGCACACACCACACACATGTGCATGCATGTACATGCACATCACATACACAGGCACACACCACATATGCACACATGCATGCAGGCACATGCACACCACACACATGCACACACATGTATGCATGCATGCATGCATGCACACATGTACACACATACTTTTGTTTGTAGCAATCATTAGAATGCAGCATGACCATTTTATATATGCATACACTATTTCCTAACTAAATCAGAACAGCTACCATTTCTGTCTTCTTAAGCTTCTTAAGCGTTTTTGATTAGCATGTAGTATTGGTTTCTTTGTTCATGGGGGAGAGTGGCATTCCAATACATGCATACAATAAGGACTAATCATGTGGACATGATCTGCATTGTACCTTCAGTCTCCTCTCTTCCATTCACTCACAAAATATATGATAGGTTGTCATGAACCCTCATCACCCCATTGCACCATGAAACACTAGAACTTACTGCCTCTATCTGACTGGGCACCCCTCATCCAAAATCCCACTTGCTTCTCTCCCTGCCCAATCTCCCAGACTCTAGTCATCAATAACAGGCCTAATTTGTGGATTCCTAGTCATGTGACCAGTGCCGGTCCCTTCTCCTCCACCCTCAGAGCACATTTGGAAGCCGCTCCTAGACACTGCTATATTGAGCTGCAGTTTGCAAATGTTTATTTACAGGGGATTAATTAAGTTTGCTATTTGCAAGAACTGAACTAAGAGGAAATTGGTTTTCTCTCAGAGTAGGTGTGGTGGCTTTCCAATGGCTATCATCCCCACACTCAAAATGTCAAGATTCTTAGGGCTAAACTCTAGAGAAGAAAAAAACATGGCACATACTATGACAAACAAAGAGAGTGGTACGGTATGTCCAGAACACAAGGAGGTTTCAACTCCCTGACTCTCAGGAGGGTCTGGGAGCCTTGAGGGTTCTTAGTCTAAGGCATAAGAAGCAAAACGGGTCCCCTGCTGGCTGAGAGTTTGGAAAGAGCAAAAGATGAAGCCAAATTTGTTGCCCAGGGAGCAGAAACTAAATGTGAAAAAGGATGGGTAAGGATCATGGGTCATGAAAAAGAGCCCCATGTCCCTGGCACCCGGCCCATGCACACCCACCTCACAATCGATACCCAGAAGGAAGTGAGTGACAGAGATGTCCCTCAAAGAGACAAAGGAGACCCTGACAGTTCCATTCCAGGATGGCACAAAGGTGGCAGGTGAGGCTATATAATCTGAAGGGCTGGGGGACCCCATCCACAATGGGGAATTAGAATATAAGACAAAGAACGTGAATAATCAGAGGGACAGAGACAGACTGAAAAACAGACAGATGGAACTCCGGGGTCAGGCACAGTCAAGAATGCCCATGGAAGCACGCAGCACAGGTGATGAGGTCAGACACTGTTTATCCTTCCACTTGCTCATTTGTATATCCTCCCTCCATCCATCCATCTATCCACTTGCCTGCTTGGTGAGTTCTAGAGCAGTAAGAGACCCTGTTTCAACCCAAAATGTGGCCAATGCCACAGGAATGGTACCTGAGGCTCTCCAATGGCCTCTGTGTATAGGGAGACCCACAGGCTGAACCTGCCTAGGGAGGCCCCTATATCCATTTGGGAAGAGTGTCGGCAGACATTAGGTCCCAAGATGTAGCAGAGGCCAGCTGCACTGAGGGACAGGGGAGACAGCATGGTTCAATGTGGGAAAAGGTGACAAGGACCCACAGATTGCTGTGGATAGATTGTAGAAGGGTCCTTTGCTGGTGAGCTGGAGGCACGATTCAGGCTAGAGCTAACTTTCATGGACCCAGGTCTGGGTCAGGGACCATGGGATCCTATCTTCAAGCATAGATGATATGTGCACTATCTGATAAGCTCTTTCTGGTTCCATGTCCTATTTGTAGATCAACACCTGGGCAGTTGCAAGCAATGGGGTCTGCTTTTCTGGATTCTAGAAGCTCAGTCCATGTGACAGTCAGTATCCCAGGGGTTGTATTGCCATGAGCCAATGGGACAACTTGTGGTGGTTGCCTGGGACGCCACTTGTTTGTCCTGTAGACAAGTTGTAGAACTGTGCCCTGGGAAACAGGACTTCCCACAGGGACAGACCTTGTCCATGTTTTCCCAGGCTCTGTTTCTGCTGCCCTCCAGCTAGCTGGTCTGTAGCTGATCAATGGTGGTGACTGTGCACCCCAAGACAGAGGAATGAAGCCCGGTTGGTTGTTCCTTCCCATACCCCATAACCTGCAAAGATTTGCATGAGAGAACTGTCTTTTCTTTGCAGTTGTGGTCAGCGGAAAATGGAAAGAGGATCCATCCTTTGGGGTTGTGGGGTGAATTATTTACAAAACATGGCTGGAGCCTCAGGTTGAGAATAGGGCTGGGCCAAGCAAGTGTGAGGGAGTCTTTTGTTCTCGCAGCTGGCCTTCCGAATTGCACGGAGCCAGCGCTGTAAATAATACCGCTATTGTCTGCCGGTGTCAGAGACAGACAGAAGGTACATTTGGCCTACATCCAAACACCGCAAGGGCCACTCATAGTCACAGTGTCCAATTACCGCTGGCTTGACTATAAAATGCACTTCTTCTCTCTTTTTTTTTTCCTGAGCTAATTTAAGAATGGGTGGCCTTAATGGCTCCCACACAAAAAGAGAGGGCTCCCTGAAATGAGGGGTGGAGAGGATAAAGTTATGTTCAGACTAGTCACCAAATGGGTGTGTGGAATAGACACTGGCCAAACAGCAAGCCACTGATACAGGAACAACAAGCTTTCCCAAGTCCCTTAAAAAAATATGGAAACCTACTATTGTGTAGTGTGTGTGTGTGTGTGTGTGTGTGTGTGTGTGTGTGTGTGTGTAAATTAACCTACTCAGTTGAGAATTATCTTTAAAACTAGATTCAAGCTGTCCAAGAAGCTTTTCTCTGGACAGCTCAGGTTATATGGAAAGCCACTGGAGACAGAGTGACCTCCACCTCTGTCCCCAGATATAAGGAGGAGGAGGGAAGTGATAGGGAGAGGTGAAGTCACCTTCAGGGCCCCATGAAGAGCACATTTTCCTCTTTGAGAGCTGCCAATCATCTCATGAGAGCTAACAGATGATTTACAGATGAGGACAAACCAGGTTTCCCGGGTTCTAATGGGCCCATAGCATCACGGAGCCAGTAACAGGTGAGCAGGCCTGGAGCGTTGGTCCTTAGAGAACATAGGGACATCAGCACTAGTTGGAGCTCTCCAAGGATGGAGAGTTTATTATTGCAGGAACATTTGCTTAGATGACGCTTCGGAGAGTCCAGGTGGCACCTCTAAACGAAGGTGAGATCTCAAAGCAGGGAGGGTCACCTCAGCCTTTGTAGGCTCCACCCTCCCTGAGACTATTGCTTCTGCTCAGATTTTCCCTCTTTGTCCCTAGAAATCCTCAGGGTTAGCATAATCCATTTCTAGGGCTCTGTAGGTCAGTCATTTTCAATACCCAACCTTTGTCTCTGGATTCACAACAAGGATGCGTTCATTTGTGCTTCTGATCCAGGGCAGGTGAGGGAACGTGTTGATGCAGTCAAAAGAAGGAAGAAAAAGTGAGTCTGAACTCTTTCTCCAGTGCAGCACTGTACCAGGAGAGGTCAGAAAACAGGCCCCAGATTGACATTCCAGAACGGAAGGGGATGAACATTCCCCGGGTCTATTAGTGTCACGGGGAAAATCGGAAGCACCTTTCAGATGAATTCGCTGCAAATTCCCCAGGTTTTTAAACACACGTGCTCCTGACATAGCAGAGTTAGCAATCAAAATGTTAAATTCTTGATGGCTCCCTGACAGCCACTTCCACCACCGTCCCTTTCATCTTGCAAAGTCTCACCCAGGGCTTCGTTGGGAGAAAGACCAAAAAGCCACGTCCAGGTAACGAGGAGGGATAAAAAAGGGGAAGAAAAAAAAAAGCCTGTTTCGATTTGCCGATCAGCAACCAGGAGAACACAGCACGTTGTCTGCCAAGGAAAATGAGGACTTTTTTTCTGGCCTCTTTGAATCCTGAAAAGATAACACCTTCTCTAGGAAGTGAAAAGCAATGTCTCAATTCTTAAGCAAACTTTTCAAAGAGCTGAAAGTTGGATAGCGCCAGCCCTGATCCAAGCGTATTGCAGACCTGGGAGCTGGTTTGAGATCTTAGACAGCCTGTGGGGGAGGGCGGGGGATGATCTCCATGTTCCCAACGGCAAGCTGCCGATCTCTGCAGAGCAGAGATGCTGCATGGGTGATAGGCTCAGCTGCAGTGGAGCCTGACCCAATGTGTGGGTATCTTTCTATTCTGAATCTACCCCCCAAACATCCAAGTTGCTTCCTCCCACCCCCCAGCTCATTCTAACCCCAGTGGAGTTGCCCTAAGTCTCTGCAAGGTGAACTTGGACCTCACTTTGTTTAGTTCAGTTAAAGAATCCTAGCTACAGTGACAGGCAGGTTCTTAACAGCACAAGTGGGTCAGCATTGATTCCTGGCTGGCCACAAAATGATCCCTCGATTTATGCACTAATTCATTCCTTTAGCAAAAGGACTGGTCAGATAGATTCAAGTCAAATGAGGGTGGAGATCACGGGCTTGAGAGGCAAAGGAAGAGAAACTGTATTTTAAACAAGCTATGTGATAAGAGCTCAGAAAAGCAACTTGAGGCACCTGACCCAGCCTATAGAAGCAGCAATCTCCCAGGATACCCTTGAAAGGTCATCAGAAGGTTGCATGGGCTGAAAGTATTGGATCGAGTTGGGTTGAGAGATTTATCCCGTGGAATCTTTGTATACACAGCTCTGCTCAGGTTAAAGCCTCACATAGCAGGACCCCCATGTCTATTAGTCATCTGGATTCATCTTGGGTCTCTCTCTCTCTCTCTCTCTCTCTCTCTCTCTCTCTCTCTCTCTCACACACACACACACACACACACACAAACACACACACACACACAGTTCAGTCCAGCCATGCTTCCTCTTTAGCTACTTGTCCCCACCTCCCAGGTACCTGCCAATATCTATGTTGCTATAACATGCTCTGTTCACAAGGGTGCCTAAAAAAATTACAGATCTAGCTGCTCCCAATGTTTCATATTCTCACTTCAGCCTGTACTGTTAGCCACACCTACCTCCTACCCCCACCCACATTTCCTATACTTTTATATATTTATTCAATTTACATCCCAATATTAGCCCCTCTCCTCCCAGGACCCTCTCACACAGATCTCCCCCTTATTCTCCCCTCCCCTTCTCCTCTGGAAAGGGAGGAACTCTGCCTCTAGATCTTCTCCAGCCCCTGCACATCAAGTCACTGCAGGGCTAGGCACATCATCTCCTACTGAGGTCGGAAAAGACAACCCAGCTAGAGGAATGGAATCCACAGGCAGGCGACAAATTTAGGGACGGCCCCCACTTCCGCTGTTGGGGAACCTGCATGGAGAAAATCCATGATACAGTCCTGCTTTTGAAATCTCTACCAAGGCCTGGCTGCAGAGTGCATCCCTTGCACGTGTGGGGATGCATGCGTACGTCCACAGATTTACAGAGAAGCCCAAAAGTCAACCCCCAGCATCAGACCCCTCACCCAGTTCTTCCTCCAGCCAACGTCTGCTAGTGTGTGTGTGTGTGTGTGTGTGTGTGTGTGTGTGTGTTACAATGAAAAAGCCCACACAGGCACATCTCTCTTCACTAAACTCCATCCCACATGAAGATGGTGGGTTTGCCTACCCACGCCTTCCTTCCATCCCAGGATGAAATGCTGCTTCTCTTGATGCCTTTGTACCCTTGTCTTTCACCTTTGGCAACGTTCCCTTCTATCTGAGATGTTTTATCATATAAAGATGAGTTGATGCCTAGTACCCACCTATGGGGACAGAAAGCACTCAGTTCTCCAGGTGGGAAGTGTGGAATGTTACCTTTGAACTCACGTCACTCTGCTTTCTGGTGTAAACAGATAGAATCCACACCTCCAATGTTAACCAGACCTCTTCAGTTCCCCAGGGATTACACCAGATGTCTATGTACTAGGACCTGATGTAAAGACTCTACGGAGTATAGTTTATTAGAGTTTACTGTGACAGACCACTTGTACAAAGATGATGTAGATATAAAATAATTAAGAAGTATAACATGGCATGTTCTGAGCTATAGGAAACAGAAGTGCCGATTCATTAATATTTGGCACAATATTCCACAATATTTCACAGGCACAATACCGTGGAAATTAGAGATCAGAGAGTGGCAAAGTCTGCCCTAAGGACTCTGGTAGTAAATAGTCTCAGCCGTGTGGAACTTGTGCTCCCTGTGACAACTACTTAGTTCTGCCACAAGGGCAACTGTAGATGGCACACAAGAAAATGTGTGTCTTCCCAGTAAAACCTTAACACCTTACCTGGCATCCCTACTGTGGACTACCAGTCTCTGAGTCACCTGAGACTTTCAGGATTTGAACTCCTTGAGGGCAGGGGGCTGTGTCTTGTTTCACCAAAATGCCCCTACACCCAACAGCACACATATGAGCAGCACACATCTCTATTAATAGCTGCCCAAATGAATAAACCCATCGACTGCCCAAGCTGCCATTAAAGAGCAGAGTCAATGTAGTCAAACAGCTTTGTTTGAAACTCTTAAACTATCTTTGAGATGTAAAGTGCCTTTTGGATGTCCACAGCTCACTAACTCAGTTGCCAGACTTATCTTTACCAAAGGCTGTGCGAGATACCAGAGCCTGCTTCCAACAAAGACCTGTCATGTCTAAATTATTGACACAATAGACCATTGTAAGTCCTTTGGACTCATTAGGCTTAATTATGTCAAGGTCTCTTTGAGGACTCTTTAAATCTGAAGATTCGTGAGATAATAAAGTCTAATAGCTCCTTCGGAGCCATAAAGGTCTCTTTATGTCACGGGCTATTTGGAGATTCAATATTCCCTAAGATTAATATCACAATATTGTAAAAATGACAACAATTACCACACCCTCAATGTCTAGCGCATGTGAGTTACTAATCGGGATTTAGATAGGCCCACCCTTGCTCACTCGTGGGATCTCTGAGAAGGGGAAAAGGTGAAGGATTAGCCAAGTTCATTCTCAGCCTCGCTTGTGGAATATCTGCTTCCCAGAACACAAGCCCTCCATATCAAGCCTAGGGAAGCTTGGCAAAGGGAAGCCATGGTCTTCACCAACCCTGACTCTGTAGGTTTTGGTACAAGGGACAGTAGGCTGAAGAAGTGACAACCTTAAGAGATGAGTTGCAAGCAGTGGCCATACTCCAAGGTTAGCTCAGAAGATATTGATGCTGAGCTGCAGAGAACGCATGGCTTCTTCAGAGAAGACCACCACAGTGTGAGTAGTGCAAAGACATGGTAAGGAGTGAGGAAGTTCAAAGGTAAATGTTGGTAAGGAGGAGGTCTCTGCAAAGTTGGGATACGCACACTACCAAATAGCTTGGAGAGTAGATGACTGTTACATGGCAACTTTAAAATACATATAGGCCCGGCATCGGGAAGCTTACCTGTCATGCTCTAGCCAGTGGATGATGGACAAGGGAACCAGCAGGTTCCTCTCATGAGTGTGTTGTGTAGCATAACACAGGTGGCCACACAGCATCGTCACTAAGGTACTGCGGTACTGAGTCAATACGTGCTATGGTCTCCTTTCTCTCCCCAGGCTTTGGGATGAGAGCCCTTCTAGTCACCAGAAACTTCAGAACGGATTTTACCAAAGCCTTGAGTGGGATGGAAGCAGACACTGTTCTGACTGAGAATTGAGAAGAGAATAAGTAAATCAATGATGATTTAGAAATATTTCACACATATATTTCAATAAACATAAGGGGAAACGTTGCTAAGTATGTAAAAAGCATGAAAACACTCTAATTTGTTTGACTTTACTGACAACCATAAGAATTTCACTCACCAAGGAAGACAGATGCTCTCCCCAGTACTGAAAAATATTAAGACAATGGGGTATAAAATAGCTCTTAATAATTTTAGAATTAGTCTGTAATTTAAAAAAATTAATTAAAGTTTAAAATGTTTAACATCCAAATGATTTTAAATTGAACAAAATGGCTATAAGTAAAACAAAAGGCCAAGCATAGTATTGGGCCCCCCCAAATTATTTTTATTTTAAAATAAATGGAAGTATCAGTACGTGGGTTCCTGGTTTCCAGTGGCCCAGAGGATGGAGATTTCTTCCTCTGTTCCTCAAAGAGGACAAAACAGTGGGAGGAGCCCCCTCAAATTAGTAATGGAGCCAGGGTGCAGTGATTAATGGGAAACATGGGAACATACCAACCCAGAATTCACAACATACAGGAAGGACAATGAAGGAAATTTCAGAGTAACAAATTTCTGTCACCCTAATCTAACAAGTTTCAACAGAAAAGTACGCCGAAACTTTACTGCTATGCAACAAAGCACAGCAGACTGAGGGGGAGAAAGAAAGAAAGAGAGAGAGAGAGAGAGAGAGAGAGAGAGAGAGAGAGAGAGAGAGAGAGAGAGAGAGAGAGAGAGAGAGAAGAAGAAGGAGGAGGAGGAGGAGGAGGAGGAGGAGGAGGGAGGGGGAGAGAGAGAGGAAGAAAGGAAGGAAGGAAGGAAGGAAGGAAGGAAGGAAGAAAGAAAGAAAGAAAGAAAGAAAGAAAGAAAGAAAGAAAGAAAGAAAGAAAGAAAGAAAATATCAATACATTACATCAAAATTTTGAGGATGCAGTTAAAAGAGTCCCGGGAGGAAATGTTGAACATTTAATACCTAGAATTTAAAAAGGGAAGAGTGCTGTCCTTTGTCTCCACAATAAAAAGGGAGACAGGGAGAATGGCACCAGGAAGAAGAGAGACATAAGAGGGGACATGGAGTGTGACATGGAGTGCAGAGAGTGGGCAAACAGGAAATCAGTGAAACCAGAAAGATACCAAAGCATAAAAAGTATCTGAGATGAGGCATAACTGACCAGTGTCAGGAAAAGGAAAGATCTTGCCGCAGACCCCACAGATAAGAAGTGACAGGGACTGTGGTATACAGACAAATCCTTTTATCTGGTCAATAAATTTAAATTTTTATGGTTTTTTTTTGTTTTTGTATTTTTTCTCATTATTTTTTTATTCACTTTACATCCCAATAGGAAGCCTCCGTCCTCCCAGTCCCCCGGTCATACTCCCTCTTCTCTGAGAAGATAGGTACCCCCTGGTCATCACGCTACCCTGGCACATCAAGTCAGGACTACGTGCATCTTCTCCCAGGCAGGAAACAGGTTCATGAACAGGCCCCACCCCGCTCCAGTCATTGAGGGACCTGCATAAAGGCTGAGCTGTACATCTGCTACTTTGTATGTGGGGTGGAGGGGTTGGGGGAGTTGGGGGGCATGAGGGGCGTGGGGTGGAGCTAGATCTAGCCCGTGCTCACCCTTTGGCTGGTGGTGTAGTCTCTGAGAACCCCCGGGGGAATCCATGTTTGTCGACTGTTGGTCGGTGTAGTCCCTATTTTTTTTTTTTTTTTTTTTTTGGTTTTTCAAGACAGGGTTCTTCTGTGTAGCCTTGGCTGTCCTGGAACTCACTCTGTAGACCAGACTGGCCTCGAACTCAGAAATCCACCTGCTTCTGCCTCCCAAGTGCTGGGATTAAAGGCGTGCGCCATCACCGCCCGGCGGCATCCCTATCCTCTAATGGTTCCTCAATGCTTCCTACAACTCTCCCACAGACTCCATCTAATGTTTGACTGTGGGTCTCTGCATGTTTCCTTCGGCTGCTGGGTGGAGCCTCTCAGAGGCCAGGTGTACTAGGATCCTATCTTGCAGAAGAGGAAATAAAATGGATACAGGAAGTAGATAGAGGGAGGGAACTGGGTGGGAGAGGTGGCGGGGAGGTGAGCAGAGCAGGGCATCAGGTATAAAGAGAGCATGGGAGAGAGAAAGAAATCGGTGCGAGGGCCGGGGCGGAGGGCATCTCGGGCGCGATGAAGACCTGGGGGCGGGCCAGAGAGTCTTTGGGATTGACCCTAGCAGTTGGGGGGTATGGAGGTTGGAGTGACCACTTCCTGTGGCCCGACAGGACTCCCAGTAGTTAAGGACAGTAACCCGCCCACAAAACCTTCTACCCCAAATGTGTCCTCTGAGACATACAGGGACAGCGCAGAGTCACATGGAGTGGCCAACCAATGAGACCCTAAATTGAGACCCATCTGAGGGACAAGAACCAATCCCTGACACTACAAATAAACTTAAATTTTAAGTAGAATTTTAGTGGTAGTTCGAATGAGAATGCCCCCCCTTGACTTACATGTTTGAATCCCCAGTTGATAGGACTGGTTGGGGAGCATCAGGAGGTGTGGCCTTGTCGGAAAGGGTGTGTCCCTGGGGTTGGGTTTTGAGATTCGGAAAGCCTCTGCCTTTCTCAATGCCCGTCCCAATCTACCCCCACCTTGCACTTGCAGGGAAGTTGTGAACTCTCACCTTCTGGCACTGTAAGCCCCAATAAACTCTTTCATAAGTTGCTTTGGCCATGGTGTCTTATCACAATGATAGAAAACTCACTGTGGCATCTTCCAACCTACAAAGTTCTTCAGCCCAAGATACTCTAGTTAAGGATGAAAATGAACCTTCATATGTAAACGTCTCCCCAAGAGCTAATAAACGTGCTGTTCCGTGAGTTTAATGAAGCCACATTAACACTGCTGCTGCTGCTTCCAGACATGAAGACACAAAAACAAAATAAAGCCACAGACTGTGGATTAAAAAAAAAATCTGCAACAAACTCATAACAAACTGGTTCATATGGAAATGCACATGCATAGGCAAGCACTTTAAGCATATACACAAACACATTCATAATGTTTCACAAAATGACACATAGTACATACACATACACAAAAACATGAAAATATGATAAAATTCAGCAAATCAAAAAAGCCAGAGTTACATTAATATTAAAATCAGAGTGAAGCTCACTCTACTAATTGACTAAGACTTTTAAACACATAATCTCTAATTACATACGTCAACAAACTGAGGACAGAAAGGAACTCTCTTGGCTTCTTAAAAGGCTCCACAAAGCTAAGATCATACGTGATGTGAAGCGCACAACTTTTCTCTCTAAGCAACGGACGTACATCTGCTCATCATTATTTAAACCTGGTAAATTGAGTGCCCGGTGCAATAAGACAAGAAAGGGGAATAAAACCTAGGTGCTGGCATGGCTCAGTGGTTACAAGTACTTGCTGCTCTTACAAAGACCCTCGGTTCAATTCCCAGCATCCACACGGTGGTTCACAACTATGTATAGCTCCAGTTCCAGAGCACCTGATTTGCAAGGGGAAGGCAAGGAGTGTGCCTTCATTTACAGACAGTACCATGGTGTACACAGAAAAGCCCGAAGGAGAATTAAGAGGCAAAGGTAGACAGAGAAAGCAACTGTGAGGTCCTTATACGGCAGCTTCTTGTTCCTAGTAGACATTTCTGTGAACAGCAACAGGAAAGCCCAGGGATGGGCATCTAAGGAGGATCTGCTGAGGAAAGGAAGGACCCCAAAGCCCCAAGAAACACTCAAGCCACTGTCTATTTAGCAGGCTAACAGCTTTAGGCATCTCCCATCCCTGATATGAAACTCTTTCCTCTTCTCTGTGGCTTGCTCTTCTGTCCTTTCCAGACGTTCGATTCTTTGTCTGTGCCAGGGAATGAACTGGGCATTTCTCTAGGTAACCATCAGCCACTGGCATATATGTGTGCATGCATATACATACATGCACACACACACACACACACACACCTTTACAAACCTATAGACTAAAAGCAGATCTGGAGTTAATAAAGGAATTCAGTGTTGCTATATTATAGACAAAATCTGTTTATTTCTGCAAACCGATCGAGTGGCATTGCCCATTAAAGATACATGGCACCATGCCACGCTGTTCATTTATACACGCCTTTAATCCTACTATATAGGAGGCAGGGGCAGGTACCTCTCTGAGTTTAAGGCCAGCCTAGTCTACATATGAGTTACAGGATAATCAGGGCTACAAAGAGAGACCCTATATCAAATTATATACATCATAAACATATATGTGTGTGTTTACATATATGTGAGTATATGTACATACACAAAGCTACATAATCAAAATGATGTGCTATGCCATCAGAAGAGAGAGAATCTAAAACAAGGGAATATATTACAGGATGTCTAAAAACTGGATCAAATTGATTCGATGGAGAAGTTTTATATTCAACTATAAGAAGAAAATAAATCAATTTACACTAAAAAACATTTTTATGTAAAAATGAACTTTGGATGGGCTTGTACATCAGTATCAATGTTAAATTACAAAATGTCTAGGTGAAAGCTTCATGATTTGTTGCTAGGCAGAGAGTTCCTAAAGAGACATATGAAGTGCATATACTGCAAACAATGAAAAAGTGAGCTTTATTTTAACTAAATCCTTGTTTAAATGAACCACAGGAAATGAAAAAGAGAGAGGCACAAATATGGAGAAACTGCATTAAAGCCTACAGCTTAGTGGAGGGTTGATATAGGCCTCTTACAAATGCTTGCATGGGAAAGCAGGCAGTCCAATTTTATTTTTACTTATATGTATGTGTGCCCGTCTCTGTGCATATGTGCATGTAAATGCAGGAGCCTATGGAGGCCAGCAGAAGGCATCAGAACTTCTAGACATGGATTTGCAGAAGGTTGTGAGCTACCCAGCATGGGTGCTAGGAACTGAGCTTGGGCCTTCAGAAAGAGCTCTTAACCACTGAGCCATCTCTCTAGCTCCAAGCTCAGTCTTAAAAGTCAAACAGCTAAACAAACATAGTGCTGCTGAAAACCAACAAGTGACAAATGTGCACATGCAAAAGATGTCCCATGCTAATAGCTGAAAATTAAAGTAACCATGGGATACCACCCAGAATGCAAAACTTAAGATGGCCGTCAATACTGGATGTTGACATGGTGGCACATTTGACAAGACTATAGAACGCTGTTGCAGTTGCAGCAAGATCCAATAATGCTTACTGTAGTAATTTACCCCAAAGAAAGACATGTCTACACAATGATATATACAGAAGGGATTGTGGCATAGTTTTGGCCTCAACACTGGGTCTACCCAAATGCTCACAGCCAGATTGGTCAGGACTGTGTGGGGCTTGAACCTCCCTTGGGTGTTTTCTATTGACTGTCATAGCTGGAGAGTCTTCTCCTCTTTCTGCAATTCACAGCTCCTGCAGAAACAAGCACAGGTTTAACTCTTTGCTCTTGTGTGACCCAAATTGTGCAAAGCTCACTTTTGTGTCCTCCACAGAAAAGGACCTAAATAGCCACTTTTTGACTTGGAATATTCATGTTCCCAACCTGGGGCAGGTAACACCCATGCATATTTAGCTTTTCCTTCCAAAAAATAATAAATTTTCTAAGCTCGTTTGTGAGATGAATAGGCAATTGAGTCCTACTTATCAAACTATCAAGATTATCCACCTTGCTCCCTCAGAGGTGGCAGGAAGGTGAGATTCACATTCTCCTAGGCTACCTGTGATTGTGACTAGGGCTCTGGAAGTCATAGTTCTAGAGAGAATTAACTCTTGTGTCCTTTATTCCAGAATGTACCAATCCCTGACTTAATAACCCTGGGGAATCCCTAGGGAGGTGAGCTGGGAAATTAGAGCCCTAAATAAATTTATTTATTTTTTTTATGTATACCTTGCAAAACTGAGATCTAAGTAACTGTACAAACATACTGCAGGTATTGCTATCTATGCAAATGTATGCAAATTTTTGTAAATTTCCAAGGGCCCCTAGGCCATGGCCTCAAAGCATTCATGCTGTGGGCAAGTGGGAGCATGAATAATAATGGAACTTGACTGAGGTGCTTAGTAAATGCCTGGGGTCTCTGGGGGAACTACCCTTCCCCACACGGCCCTCCCCCTAACACTCACAACCAAGCAAAATGCCATCATACACCACCCCAGAAGTCACTCTTTTCTTTTTTTTTCAAAACTCCATCTGAGGCCCAGAGATCTTAACTAACTTGGCCAAGGTCACACAGCTGGAACTCCACACACCTCCACTGACTCTCTAGAATATTTTCTCCCAGATAGACATGACCTTCATGTCAATCAACAGGCAGAGAACCCAGCGGCGTGTGCTTAGCATAATAGGTATCTATTAATGAATCCATTCAATAAATAGTGCTTGACTGTTTGCCATATCCCAGAAAAAAAAAAAAAAACAAATATCAAAATTTAAGAAAAAGAAATCAACCATGCAAGTTTGTCTATGAGAATTCTAATTCCAGTTGTTATTTACAGGAATGAGAAAGAAAAGCTGGGCTTGGTAGCTACACCTTTTGCTGGGCAGGCATCAAACCGTGAGTTCAAATCTTCAAATCCCATTTAAACCAAAGCACAGTAGCTTCTCTCTGTGATTCTGGTGCTTGCTCTTAGGGCAAAGTGGATGTTGGAGATATTAAGATCCCCGAGAAATCAGAGTCCTCCCCCTCCTTGCCTTCACATGGACAAACCAATGAGAAACCCCATCTCAAACAAGACAGAGAATGAGAATCAATACTCAACATCCTCTGCATTTGCATCCACTATGTACACATAAACACACACACACACACACACACACACACACACAGGCATGCACACAATAGTGGTGGTAGCTGGAAGGGGAAGAGATGAGGGATTACACACACCATACAACAATTGTATGAATCCACCACAGTAGAGGACCACTTAAATATATTATGAGCTAAAAACAGACCGGAACAACCTTAAGCCATTCTTGAAGGGAACCTATTTCACCAGAGTAGCTCACTTTCCGGTAAGGTTTTTCAAGGAGGCAGCAGTACTTCATTATGACTGTTGCTTTCCTTTGCATGGGAGAGTTGAGCCTATGGTAAAGTAGCAACCAGTGTCTGAAATGTTTACTCTCTGATCCTTTGTGGGGAAAGTTTAACCCTCAAGATAGAGACGTGTCTCTCCATGACAGACAAAGTAGGGGGAAGAACAGCGAAATCTAGTCCAGGTAGATTTGTTAGAACAGATCTAGCTTAATTAGACCTGTTCACTGGTCCATCAACAGTGATGATAGACCATGTCCTGGGCTCCAGACACTGCCCTGGAGAACCAAGGATGCCCTAAGCACCTGCCCTTACCACATTTATGATCTAGACAATTCGTAAAAATGTTAGCTGGCGGGGGGGGGGGGAGGTGAATGAAATCAGTTTTTACCAAGTTCACTCAAAACCAAAAACAGACTAGGGAATTATGACGATCACACTTGATTGTGAAGGTCTATAAAATAAATGCAGTGACAATTATAAAGAGAAATTACTAAATCCAAGTTGGAGCAGGGTATTTTATGGGTCTCCATTGGAAAATAATAACACACAATGACAACACAGTCATTAAAAGAAAATATGGTCTGTTGAAATGAGTATGTAGGTACGTAGTGTGTAATATCAAAATATAAATAAATCTATGGAATGAGAAAACATACACTCTTCCAAATTATAGGGAGCATTAATGTATTAGGCTACAAAAGGGTAATGAAATGCTTTTCAGAGAGTCGACATAATTCTCTGAGTCCAGTGGAATTAAATTTTAATAATCAATAGCAATATCCCTCCTTCAGTATGCCTGGGAAAATAGCAGCATGAAAGTGAAGCCACACCGAGGGGTGTGTGTGTGTATGTGTGTATACATGTATATATAAAAGTATATATAAAAGTATATATATATATATATATATATATATATATATATGTATATATGTATACATACGCCTATATATATGTGTGTATATATAAAGGTATATATATACATATATACATAAAAATGTATGAATGTAATTAATGTCTGTATGTTTATAATTAAAGATAAATAAGCTTCATATAAAAAGTAAAAAAGTACTTTTAGAGAAAACAGTTTTGAAGGATGTATTGTTAGACAATGAAAAAGTTATATAGTATTTTAAAATCTGTAAATAATATACTGAAATTGGTAAGAGAATGAAGAGGCACAGTTGAATATAAAATAGTGTCCCAGAAAGCATAGTTCTTGCTTGCCAAGAATAATCCATCACTGGAAGGTCAAGTCAAGAGTCTATTTGCACAGCACAATTGCATTGAGTACAATCACTGTTGACTCATTAACGATACATCTTTCCGCTATGCAGATAGCCAAAGTGCCATTGATTGAGTTAAAAGATAACCTGAATAAAACAAGTTCTTAGAAAACAATTTAGTAAAAATATTTAGTAAAAATATTTCACCCAAAATTTGTATAAACCCACCTGTGGCCATACATTTTTTGAAACCTACTTTTAATAAGAGTTTAACCTCTCTTCTAGCCCACTACCCCTCAGAGGTAGTGGGAGAGAAAAAATAATTAGGATATGGGGGAAGTGGACTTGTTCAGCAATAGTTCTTTGGAGGTAAGCTGGATCTCTTTGGCAGCAGTTCAGTTCCCATAGCAAACAACAAACATGACTCAGCAACTACAAACCAGTCCTCTAGGCAGGCAGACAGCACACGCGAACCAGCAGATGTAGTTCAATCCTGAAGAAACTGCAAGGTTGGCAACCAGCCTGAGGCAAGGCCACAGAAATGGCAAATTGCTGCGGGAACATCATGAGCAGTTCTTGGGCAAGTTTCTCTCAGTGACAATGTTATCAAAAGTTGAGCTTAACAACTACGTAAGGCGAACCAATACATGTGTGTCATTAGTGGAGAGTAGTGAGGTGGAGGAAAGCTAACCAGTGCTCAGTGCTCGTCTCCCACTGTTTTGGGGGTCATATTTATACTCCTTTACCACGGGCCCTTCCACATGTTTGCTATATCCAAACATCCTTTCACCTGTGTTTGCTTCAGGAAAACATTCTTTCACGTGTTTGCTTTAGCAAGACATGCTTTCACCTGTGGGCCCCAGCAAAACATCATTTGACATGGCTAATTTTCCAAAGAACTAGAAGTTTCCACGTTATCCAACTCATTTATGACTCAGCTATTGGTGTGTCTGGAAATTTATCTTGTCATAAAATTAACATGAAAGAGCAAAGAGTCCAGAAAAATACATATTGAAGTTGGTTGGCTGTCCTGTTAGGGGTTACGATATATAGAACAATTTCTGGTGATTAAGAATGTGTGGTCTATAGAGATCACAGAAAATAGAGCTAGTGTTCTCAGCCTGACATCTGCCAGTGTAGAAGCCTGAACTGTGCCTAGCGATGGCGGGTGGGAAGATAGTGGGGAGGGTATGAGGCACACTAAGGAAGAGAGAGAGAAGCCATAGATGTAGGGTCCTCAGGGATGCTATGCCATGCATGTGCATTGGGAATTCTTGAAAAAGAAAAACCCAGACTCTCCCGAGAACATGTGAGGGAGACCAGTGTGAGGCTAGTGGAGAATCCCCTGCATGAGAAATCTTGTTAAAGAACACTTGTGCAATGAGAGAATGGGTCTAATAGAATGGACTGAAAACTTTGATTTCATTATAAAAATCACTTGAGGTGAAAGGGACTGGATAAATGGCCAGTGGTTTTCAACCTTGCTAGTGCCCTGACTCTTTAATATAGTTCCTCATGTTGTAGTGACCCCAAACCATAAAATTATTGTGATTGCTACTTCTAGAATGTGATATTGCTACTGTTATGAACTGTAATGTAAATATCTGGATTGTTTTGTTTGTTTGAAAGGGTTTTTTGTTTTTGTTTTTCTGATTGTCTTAAGTGACCCCTGTAAAAGGGTGCTTTGACCTCTCAAAGGGGTCCTGACCCACAGGTTGAGAAACGACTGCCTTAGCCATTCAAAGCACTGACAATTTTTTTCAAGGGTCCTGGGCTTGATTTCCAAGCACTCACAAGGTATCTCATGACCATCTGTGACTATGATTCCAGAACGTCAGAACCCTTTCTGACCTTCACAACCACCAAGTGTACATGTGATATACATACATACACACAAATAAGTAGATAGTATAAAAAAAACATTTCTACAATAAAAGATGCTTTCACTAAAATATCTAGGGTGGATTTGAGAAAACGGTGTTTCCCAAGCCTACATGTTACACAGTCAAAGCATCTAGAATATACAATTATATTTATGCAAATTTACAGAAGAAAGAGGAAAGGAGACAGAACATCAGGGAGCATAGTATTGGAGGATGTTTTATAATGATGAACAGATAGAGAGACAATATGTGCAGCCTATCAGCAATCTGAAACATTCAGGTGAAAACGGGATGTAATGTCACTCCTTACTCCTGAGGTTTTTAAATCCGCAACCATCTGAAGACATCTGCAGCGTGGCTCTCTAGGGAAGAGCCTGTTGGTCGGATGTGAGGTCGATGGAATACGGCACTGTGCAGGGAAAGATTCATGCATCATTACCTCCAGCCTGGGCATGTATTCAAGAGAAACCTGGCTACGTGCAAAATAAGGAAGGAAGGAAATAAATAAATAGCATTTAATTAAACATTTTCTTACATAAAGAAAATTCAGAACATTCAATATCCATCAAGTAGAAATGAATTTGTGGTGTATTTTGAGAAAATATTAACAATGAAAAATCCTTAGCTACATGAGTAAACATGAATTTTCTTCATATACACAGTGTGTGTGTGTGTGCGCGTGCACGTGTGTGTGTGTGTGTGTGTGTGTGTGTGTGTGTGTGTGTGTGTGTGAAAACATGTTGTAAGGTCTGTTTTTGGTAATGGAACTATCTCCTAATGGTGGGGTGATGCCACAGTACACTATTAGGGAATGTGTTTGTGGTTTTATAAGCAGTAAATATAAAAGGTATTTACATATTCTATGTGAGGTGGAGTAACATTCATTATAAATGAACTGTGAAAATTCAAATAAATACTAATTTTTTAAGGTTGGAATTTAGAAAATGATGAAAATTCAAATAAATACTAATTTTTTAAGGTTGGAATTTAGGAAACAGTTAATTATCTGTCTATGTGTGTGGTTGTGTATGGGTTTGGACACATGAGTTCAGATGCTCACAGAGGCCAGATGGAAGCGCTGGATCCTCTGCAGGTAAAGATGCAGGCACTTATGAACCCTGACCTGACAGGGGCACAGGGAATCAATCCTTCATTCTCTACAGGAGCAGCAAGGACTCTCACCCCCTGAGTCACCTCTCTACCCATTAACATTATTTTTAAAGACCACCCCCCCAATCACTGATCTGAAATCTCTCCTCAGAAGGAATGTGAGAAATAATTAAATTAAGACCAGTCAGAAATAATGATAAGATCAAAAAACTCAATGAAGTACAAAATTCAAAGTAAAGTTTAATGTTCATAGCTCCTTATTTATAATAGCCAGAAGCTGGAAAGAACTCAGATGCCCCTCAACAGAGGAATGGATACAAAAAGTGTGGTTCATTTACACAATGGAGTACTACTCAGCTACTAAAAAGAATGAATTTATGAAATTCCTAGGCTAATGGTTGGACCTGGAGGGCATTATCCTGAGTGAGGTAACCCAATCACAAAAGAACTCAAATGATATGTACTTACTGATAAGTGGATATTAGCCCAGAAATTTAGAATACCCAAGATATAAGATACAATTTACGAAACACATGAAACTCAAGAAGAACGAAGACCAAAGTGTGGACACTTTGCCCCTTCTTAGAATTGGGAACAAAACACCCATGGAAGGTGTTACAGAGACAAAGTTTGGAGCTGAGACAAAAGGATGGACCATCTAGAGACTGCCATATCCAGAGGTCCATCCCATAGTCAGCCTCCAAACACTGATACCATTGCATACACTAGCAAGATTTTGCTGAGAGGACCCTGATATAGCTCTCTCTCTTATGAGACTATGCCGGGGCCTAGCAAACACAGAAGTGGATGCTCACAGTCAGCTATTGGATGGATCACAGGGCCCCCAATGGAGGAGCTAGAGAAAGTACCCAAGGAACTAAAGAGATCTGCAACCCTATAGGTGGAACAACATTATGAACTAACCAGTACCCCGGAGCTCTTGGACTCTAGCTGCATATGTATCAAGAGATGGCCTAGTCAGCCATCACTGGAAAGAAAGGCCCATTGGACTTGCAAACTTTATATGCCCCAGTACAGGGGAATGCCAGGGCCAAAAAGTGGGAGTGGGTGGGTAGGGGAGTCAGGGGGAGGGTATGGGGGACTTTTGGGATAGCATTGGAAATGTAAATGAGGAAAATACCTAATAAAAATATTTTTTAAAAAAGAAATCAACCAAAAAAATAAATTAAAACAAAAACAAAACACAATAATCTAAGTGAGGCCACTGAACCAAGCATGTCCAATCCGCGAGACATAGTCTGTATGTAGCTAACACAAAATTGTCAACATATTTAAAACATGACATGTGAGGGGTTCTTTTGTAACTCAGATATAGAATTCTTCACTATGTTGTAGATGGCCTTCATCAGGCAGAGTGACAGAGACAACAAAGAGAAAGACAGAATCCTGGGCTATGAATGAAGAGGGGTGTCCTATGGATGGGCATCAGAAGGAAATCGTGGACAATACCATGCCGATAAATCTAGGGGCCATTGGAAGTGGGCGCACTCCTTGACAGAAATGAGCATCGTAGGAATAAAGGAAACGGCTCCGTCAGTAATGCCTACTATGCAAGCACAAGGCCCTGAGTTCTATCCCTAGCACCCATGGAAAACTGTTAACTGTCATGGTATGTGTTTGCAGTTCCAGAGTGAGGCAGATGAAGGCAAGAGGGTCACTAAGACTCACTCTGCAGCAAGTCTGACCTGCTCCATGAGCTCCAGGACAACTGAGAGGCTTGGGCTCAGAACACAAGATATATGACACCCAAAGAGAAGCGGTCAAGGTGGGCCTCTGGTCTATCTAGGCATGCTCACGCCTGCCTGCATGTGAGTGCACATACACACAGATAGAAAGAAAGAAAGAGTAAGAGACAGAGATAGACAGAGATAGAAACACACACACACACAGAGACAGACAGGCAGAGATAGAAACACACACACACACAGAAAGAGACAGACAGACAGAGATAGAAACACACACACACACATACACACACAGAATAAAGAAATAAATTACCCCAGTAACAACTAGAAAAGTTAAATCGTATCAAACTGTTTAAAATTACTTTTTCATGAAGAAAAACTCCATGGACTACATGGGGAAATTCATACATATTCATATGTGTATTCACACATATTCTTATGCGTGGGAAGGACAGAAATCCTCACAGCCCATTCTAAGGATCAAGGATTACTAAGCCATAAATTAGTGAAGATACTACCAGAAAAGAAGCTGTAGACTGCTATCTATTCTGGAAGCCAGTTGCAGAACTCCTTTTCATCATTTGGATCCATAGATGAATCAAATCAATAACACACAATGACAAGGTGAATCTTACCCCGGTAATACAGAGTAGACTTTAAAAAACCAAAACAAACAAACAGATTTTAATCACTATCATCTACCCGATAAAAGAATTCCAAACTGAAAACCAATCTTATGAGATTTCCAATAGATACAAATTTGACTTTGACCAGATCCACAGCATGTAAATAATGAGCACTCCCTACAATCTAGGGGCGGAAGGAAATGCCTTCAACATGACTGAGGCTATCCACACCATCCTACAGCCGGCCACCTTCACAACTCCGCTATCTCTGATAGAAGGGAGACAGGAAAACTGCTTCTGTTCGTCACTGCTGGAGCGAGCAGACGATGCAGTGAAGCACTGGGAAACAGAGGGGATGGAAGGAAGTGGGACGGAGGAAGAGGATATGGGAAGAGAGGAGATGGAAGAGAAGAGGAGGGAAGAGGAGGGAAGGGGAAGGAAACGGGGGGGGGGGAAGGAGACCATAACCTGTAGAAGGAGGAAGAAAGAAGGGACAGAAGGACAACGGGGAAGGACTGAAGTAAAGCTGTCAATTGCAAATGACACAATCATGAACCCAGGGAAAGCCGAAGGATCTAGAAAGCAACCAATCGCCCAGACTACTAAGAGACTTCAGTGATGTGAGTATTCAGTGAATATACAAACCAACCAGTGCATTTCCACTTACCAGGAGCAAAACCCCGAAAGCCGCAACATTCCTTGAGGAGAAATGAAAAGGGTCTGAAGGGGTCCAAGCCAATTCTAAAGTGTAACTGAAAAAGTAGGGTGTCTAAAATAGCCCTTATAATTCAGTTGTGGATTGTGGGCGAATTTCTTGGTTCACATTTCCCAATTCTCCAGACCCCATAAACATTGTGTAACAGATTACTGTGGTTTGACATAAGAAATAAATGATTAAAATACACAAATCAAGTACAATAAGAGCCCCCTCCTCCCAACAGAGTCACACTTGTATGGCTAACTTTTGTCTAGGATACTTACGCTGACACTTTCAGCTGTGACACACACATGTCTACTCACTCCAGATGGGAAGCCACCAGAGACGCTAAGAATTAACCCAAGTGCAGCATGGAAAAACCAATGCGTTCATGGAGTTAGTTCCTTATATAAGCGTGGGTGAAGTGTTACCTACAGAAACAGAGAGCTTGCTGCAGATGAGGGGATAAGTGGATGAGCACTCAGGAAAACTGCATCCCTGGAACACACTGCTCATCTCGCAGGCCAGGCCACACAGGCAGGCTGAGTCTCCCCTCAGAAACTGAGCAGTCTCCTCCCCAGCAGCCTTTTACTATAAACATGGCTTCTGCTCTTCCCAGAGGTGAGAAACTTCTTTCCTGAGCCTCTGGTCTCCCTGCTCACTCCATTCCAATCTGGAGAAGCCACTATGCAGCACTGTACAAAGGCTATTTACTGAAGAAGACACCATGGCTGTTTTTCCTTTCCACAAAAGGATCAGCCGGAGTACTAGTGTGATAGAAATGACCCTTGGAATTTACCTCACACCACAGAGATATTTAGCTCTCAGTGATGACAGACACAAACGTTAAACTGCAGAGAACATGTACTGGTAATGTCTGAAGTAATAGGTTAAGCTATACGCTTCTAAAATAATCTACGGAGTAATCACCTATCCCGAAAGGAGTGTTTAATAGGAAAGACTTTGTCAAAGCTAAAAACCTGGGGACTTTGAAAGACTCCGGGTAAGAACACCAGAAGTCATGCGGCTGATGGGAAATAGCTGCAAATCAAGAACCTGCTGAGGAGCCTAAGCCGAGATGGGGCACGGTCTTTCCATCTCTCAGTTGCAAGAAAACACATTTAGAATAAAAGACTAGCAGAGCAGTTGTAGATACTCCATGAAGGTTGAGAGAGAGGAAGAGATGACCACAAGTCCATGATCATCTTGACATCGGTATCTGCTGCTGAG
Source organism: Mus caroli (assembly GCF_978045245.1). Lineage (NCBI taxonomy): Eukaryota > Metazoa > Chordata > Mammalia > Rodentia > Muridae > Mus > Mus caroli. The sequence continues at coordinate 105,555,850 of NW_028227269.1, forward strand.
AAGTAAAATACGTTACGGAGAGACTCTATTTACAACACTTAGAAACACTGCCTGTAAAGGCACGCGTATACAATCACAGCAGTACATACATGAAGTATATGCACATTGAGTGCATGGTAAGGTATGGCATTGATGGCTGTTTTTAAATGCCTGTGGCTACTAAAATGAGCAAATACTGTTAATTGTGAAAACATGAAAGGGATCACTAGACACTGAAACGTAAGACTGAGATTTAAGGAGAAAGAGCGAGCCTACTAGGAGAATGGAGTCTAAGCACTTTAAGTGATTTCTTTAGCGACTTTGATTGCTCAGTGCCTGTTAGGATTTGATAGAGTACAGGGGCATGCTCATAGGATATGTGGATATTAATCCAGTCTGCTATATTAATAGCAGACACACCTTTGCCATTGGAGAGGGTGGCTTCATATCTTGGGATAATTGTTTTACATTTTATTACTGGACAGTTCCAAACATTTATGTAATGACTCTCATTCCCTCTCCCTTCCTGCTGCTTCTCTGCTGACCCCCTCCTGGTCTCATGTCTTCTTTCCATGTGGGTCCCTCTGAGTTTAATTAGTGTTTCTGCTGAGCATGGATGGGAGCTTCTCTACTGGAGGGAGGACAACTTACTGGCACCTATACCACTGAAGAAAAGGACAGGTCCTTCCCTGACTACCTGTTAACTATCAATGACCGCTGAGGGAAGAGTATGGCCTTGGTTCCTTCCCCCATCTATGATGGAATACCTGAGGGACCATCTTGACTTCGTCTTGCGTAGATAACCTCTGCTGCAGCAAGTTCACACATGCAGTGGGCATGTCATATCCAGATGGGTTTTGCTGCATGTCTCCTTATCCTCCTCTTACATTTTTATATTCTTTCAGACCCATCCTCTATGATGTGAGAGTGAAAAGGCTGTCATACTTAGGACCAAGGACCCCTCCATCACTTGCTTTCAGCACTTTGACTAGTCACCAGTTTGAGCATATTTTGAGTAGTAGTGGTATCTGTGCTCTGATCTGCTGTCTCCACCACAGCAGTATCTGCAGTAGCAAGTTTTAACTAAACACACAAGGCATTTCCATTGTAGAAGGCATCAAGTCTCCACATGAAGAGACCAGGAAAACAGATATAAATAGCCCCACGTCAGCTCAGGCTAAGGACTGTCTCAAGGGAGTCTGCCACAAACTCTCTTGGAAATGAAGTTTGCAGAACTTTTTGGTTTGGAGCATGTTTGATGAGAGATGGTGGACCTAGGGCATTGGGCACAGGTTGTGTTAAATAAAACTATAGGAACTATTCAGCCTCAATCTTAACTCTGTTGTTTCCCATACTATTGGATTAAGCATAAAATAAAGTTCCATGACAGTTTACATTATTGAAAAGGAGATTTTAGGAAAAGGAGTGGAGGGTTATGGCCTGAAAGCAATGTGGTTTTGAGCGTTGAGTTGACGAAGGACAGAGTGTGATGGCTAGTTTTGATTGTGAACTTGACAACCTAGTATCACATGAGAAGCGTTTTGTTGAGGGGTTGTCTACATTAGGTTGGCTTATGGGCATGTCTGTGGGGGGATTGTCTAAACTAAGTGGATTGCAGTGTGAAGAAGACCCAGCCCACTGTGGGAGGCTCCACTCCCTAGGCAGGAATCATGAACTAAGCATAAGAAAGCAAAGTGAGCATGAATGCATGCATTTCTCTCTGCTCTGGACTGTGGATAAAAGCAGCTCTTAACTTCCTGTCACTTTCACTTCTCCTCAATTATGAACTATAGCCTGAAATGATAAGCTGAAATAAACCCTTTCTTCCTTAAAGATATAAAAATAAAATAACAATAACAAAATAATTAACGAAATTTCTATGGTATCTGATATGAGCTCCTTAGGTATTTTTCCTGTTACTTTTCCTAGATGACTGCCCAGAACCGTCATCTGATAATGTCTCTCCTTGTCTTTTCTTTACCGAGCTCAGTTCAACTATAAATAGGCTCTCTGCAACCCTCCCGCCCCTCTATTCTTACCCCAAGGTGCTCTGGGCTCTGGGTCTCTTTTTGCTTCCATATCTGAGTTTTTGGTCTCTAGATCGTCACACCTTCAAAGCTGGAGCTAACCTTCCCTCCTTCGCTTCCTCCTGTATGACTGGCAAAGCAGGTTTGATTTTGCTTCTGAACAGGCTTTCTTGTTTCTTTAACCAGAAGTGTGTTCCTCTCTTTTGCCAGCACCTTCACGTCCGTATAGGGATGGAGGAGGCATTGAAAAGCCCTTTCAGAGTAAGTTTTCTTACCTGAGTGGCTCTATCCATAAGGCAAACTCATCCTGGTTCCAGGGGGGGTGATATTTCCTGTCTAATACCATTGAATGCACCTCAAGCAGCCACGGTGACACCCGGCCATCTGCTAATTGCTGAGCATGCTACATGACCCACTCATTCTTATTCTGGGAACTCCTGCCTGCAAGTCTTCATGAGAAGTTCATGAAATAGCCATAGACCTGACTGTTCTAGTCTTTATCAGAATCAAATGTTAACATCTGTGCAACTTACCACTTCTTATCATCAGTATTCCTCAAGGGGAAAGCAGTCCAGTACTTCTGGGTGTGCACTATGGTGGCCCCATACAGCTCCTTTAATCCCAGGCCAATGTAAACATTTCTCACAAAGGGTCTTGGTACTCAGACTGCGTTTGTGGACACCTGAACAAATGCCTGGCTGGAGATAAGGTTGTACCTGTCCACAGATTCTGAAATCACCACCAGGCATTCCGCTAGTTACTAACCTGCTGACAGGTTAGGACGGATATAGCTGAAAGCAAACCCTTATAGGCTGCTCATCACCTCTTCCCTTGAGGTGAAGAGATGAAATAGTGTTCACACCAAGGAACTGAGTTTTTAATAGCTATGACTTCATTCCTGCGAACCCCTTTTTAGACACTCCAAATCACCTTTTAGTAACAGGAAATAATTTGAGATGCAAGAGTTACATATGCAGGGCTGTTCCTTGCAGTGTTGTGTGTGTACGCACACAGATACACACACACACACACACACACACACACACACAGAGACAGAGAGACAGAGAGACAGAGAGACAGAGACAGGAAGGGAGGGAGGGAGATTTCTGGGCTATCATATTGAAAACAAGCATAGAATCATTTACCTTGGAAAATGTGCAATCACTAGACTTACATTTTCAGGAGATATTTGCTCATCTATGGAAAAAGTTAAGCATCACCGAAAAACAGAAAAGCAAATCATTCTATAGACACACACACACACACACACACACATATATAATCTATGCATTTACTCTGCTTTTATGTGCTGTACAGTGCTTAACACTTGCCAAAGTGCTGTGTGAGGGAGGGAGGTAGACCCTTAAGCAATGAACCCTTAGGCAATGGACCTGCAGGTGGTATTTAGTGTCAGTGTTACATCCTGTAGGGGACTCTGAGATGTGCATCTCTTTTCTTAGTTTCAATGACATCAGTAGGCCCCCACCATCACCACTAGCACCTGCCATGAGGTCCCATACTATCACAGGCCCAAAGCAGCACCAATTTCTCATGGCCTAAAACCTTGAAACAAGTGGAACTAACCGCTGCTCCTTCAGGATCTGAAAGGTGCAGGTGCGCGTGTGTTGGGAATGATGTGTGGCTCCTGAGGCCTGCCTGCTTGTGCTTCCCATGCTACTGTGGCTCTCACTTGGAGTGTTTCTCTTTGCTTTCCTTACTTTGGAAATTGAGCATGAATCTCTCTCTCTCTCTCTCTCTCTCTCTCTCTCTCTCTCTGTGTGTGTGTGTGTGTGTGTGTGTGTGTGTGTGTGTATCCAGATGAATGAGTGCTTGTGTCTGTAGAAGTCAGAAGACAACCTCAGGCAGTGTTCTTCAGATGGCCTTCACCTTGCTTTTTAAGAGCGGGTCTATCATTAGCCTGAGCTTACCAAGCAACTTGGCTGGTAGGCCAGTGATCCACGGGTTCCACCAATGTCCTCATCAGCACAGCAATTACACACCCAGTCTCTTCCTGGGGAAAGAATTCAATAGCCACATGCCTTTAGAACGTTGGCGCTAGGCCAATCCTAAAGCCCCCGACTTTGCCTTTTGCCCTAAACCTTATGCTTGCCAGTTTCAGTATGCACTGTGTCATTCCACATGGAAGTTTACGTCGCTCTCTCTGAGATGCCCACTCTTCTTACCACATCTTAGACAGTAACAATCCATCCACTGTCATTTAACTCAGGCATCACCTTATCCAAAGAGCATTTCTGACTTTTATACAAGGTGAATTTCCCATAATTCCATGTGTTTCCTGTAGTTTCTTGTATTACATCTCACACAAAGCCTTTCAAAATGCAACTAAACTCTACACACACACATACACATACACATATATATATGTGTGTGTGATCATACATATATACCTATATACATACATAATATATACCTATATAGTTATATAATGCACACACACACACACACATACACACACACACACACATACACACACACACACGCATACAATCTTTGATGCTGTAAGCATAGAACAAACTTCCTTCATCTTTGGTTTCCCATCACCTAAGACAAAGTCATGTGAAAAACATTCCTTAAATGTTTGTTCAGTTAAGCTGCAAAGTCAGCTTAATGAAGTAGAGGACACTTAGACTGGGCCATATCAGCATCATTAAGTGCAGAAGTATTCCAGATGAATGGTCTTGGGCCTGGCTGTGCCTGTGCTTCTGTGCTTTTTCTCCCTACATCAGGACCAGGACCTGGATGAGGATCTTGCTGGGCATGCCGGTATTTACAGAGGTATTGGCAGAAGTTTAACTCCAAACATACTAGAAGCCTTTATAGAATTTTAAAGGAAAAAGGAAAAATTGCAGGAGGACATTTTTGAAAATCAAGTCTATAGTCCCAGCTTCTCTGGAGGTTGGTGAAGAAGAATTTCAAGTTCAAGGCAAACTAAGATAGCTGATGAGTTCAGAGATAGCATGGACCTTCACTAGCTCTGTAGAAAGAGCCTTTGACTGGCATGTGTGTGCCCAGCCTGGATTTAAGTCTTCAGCATCACTTATCTCTTATGACTCTAAGGGACTCACGTGGCTGGGGGCATGGCTATGCATTTCCCCCTGAAACAGAGCAAACCCAGCTCCCTGTTCTGTTTAGACTTCTTTTCTTATTCTTCTGCAGAGAAAGAACACACCCTCCAAACCTGCCTAGGTAAATCATTTCAATTCCAGTCTACTAGACATTGATTTTAACTTTCTACATAGGCTTCTTCAATCAGCTTTACTAAACTAGAATTTAGTAGTTTAAATGCGATAAAACTTACCACATTGAGTGTATCAGTAGGTATGCTTTGTTGGAGGACTAGAGTCACAATTTTGGCTCAGTTCTTTTTCCTTCATACTTGAACGATGGTTGATGCTCATTTGTAGTTTATACAGTCTCTCCCACCCCTAAACCTTAGCAACCTGTCTTCACGCCCTTACGATTTTTAACTTCTTTCATAGAGTTGATAGTATATCGCGTCTAAATGTCTTTGTTTCGCCTGAGATTCACCAATGTTGTTGCTTATGCTGGAAGAACAATCATTTTCAATGTTGATTAGCGTTCCATTGTATGGATATATATACCACAGCTTGTATAACTGGTTCATAGATGGATGGTGATTTGGATTTTTTTTCAAGATTCTTTTTTTTCCAATTATGAATAAACTTATTCATGTGCCAGTTCTGGGAGAAACAAAACCCCAGTTCCATCCGTTAGGGTCCTCCATGGCCCTAACAATTAGATGCCAACAGGCAGATTAAAAAGAGAGAAGCATCCAGGTTTAGTTAATCAGGTTTCCCCAACACAGGAACCTTCACCAAGAAATAGATCCGAAGAGGCAATGAGAGCCACCATATACAGATCTGATGGGGAACTGTGGACAATGAAGACTCAAGTAAACCAGGCATGAGTCAACAAAGCACAAGCTCTTCTTACTAAAATCGACACTGAATTATCTTGGGCCATGCTTCTTGGAGAACAAGTTGATCCTTCACGGGGGTGGGGGTGGGGTAGGGGTGGGGTGGGGGTGATCAGCTTTTGAGAAATCGCAGGAGGGCAAAGGTATCTCTCTGGATCTGCTGTTTCCAGATAAATAATCAATATGTGGGACAGATGTTTTGAGCCCTTTAGAATCATCCCGACATGCTGTCCCATATCCCCATGGTAATTCCCCATGAGTAGGATTGGTGGCAGAGGAGTGACGAGATGGCATCCAAATGATGCTTGGGCTTCTGGACTTTTCCACAGTGGGTATTTTGGTGAATTTTAATGCACACTATCTAGTGTGAACTGCTGTTTTACATTATATAATCAACTTATGTACCCCTCCCCCAAGACAAAGATTTACACGCTAGCCCTTGCATTTATGTAGCAATGACACATTGCCTTCAGTGAAATGTCAACCTCGGTCCTGCGTTTACAACTGCATCCTTACTGAGGTTGCTTTTCTCCTTATCCTGAGGTTGTGGAGTCCCTGGGATCCTCTGAGCATGAGTTCTCTGTCTGACCTGCTCCTCCCTGCCTCTTCACTCATTTCTTCAAAACTTTGGTGCAAAGAGTTCGAAATTTTAGTTCTTATAAAGTTTCATTGCTATTTCTTTTCTGGAATTTACTCTGTATCTTCTTAGAAATGTGGGTGCTGTGCATTTGCTGCCTCGAAGTTGCAGCTGTCTATTTTGTCTTGAGCCAGTAGACAACGGCCTTCCCTGCTCTTGTAATTAGGCAGCTCGTTTATCCCAAGTTTGCTGCTGACATCCTACGAGTAAAGGTTTCCTTGCTTTCAGTCTGGACAGCCAGTTGTACAAATCCTGCTGTTGAAAAGCCATTTTTTTTAAAATGTCCTTATTAGCTTTGTTGAAATTCAGTGGAACACATTTGTGAAGGCATTTTCTACAGTCTCTTGCTTCTCACTCCTATGCCCTGTCTGTCTACACACAAATAGCAGCTCGGTTATAGTGCCTTCCTGCCGAGTTTAAACTCAAGCACGGTAACTCTGCCAAAATGAAAATGAAAATACTCCACACTCCCATATAAATTTTAACATCATCTTATCTATTAAGAAACCTGTTCTGGGCTTTAAATTAGATTTATCCAACCTTAGGAATACTGGATTGAGGGTCCTGGGAAGACTGCTCAGTGGGTAAGCACTGTTTCTGCATGCACAAGGACCGGAGTTCAAATCCACACACAACACACATATAAAGTTTCATAGAATTGCTCATGCCTGCAAGTCCAGCAATGGGAGGTGAAGACAGGCAGAGTCTGAGAGCTAGCTGGTCAGCCTTGCCAAAACAAGAGCTTCTGGTTCAAAGCAAAAAGGCAGAGAGCAAGAGACGAGGATCCAGAACTCTGGATCTGGCTTGGGTATGCACATGTGTCACACACTCAGGTGCGTATACCACACACACACACACACACACACACACACACACATGGATCTATATCCAGCTTTTACATGTTTGGAATTCAGGTCATCATGTTTGCTTGGCAGACATATTATTGGATGAACCATTTCCCCAGAGCCCTCTTTAATGTTCCGTTAGGTGTGACATTTCCAGTCACAAAATCACTACAACACACTCATTTCCATAAATGGAGACCTCTATATTCTAAAAGAATTCCACTGGAATTAGCTAGAGGGCCTCTTTAAATACTTGCTACTTAAACCTAAGGGTGTCTAGGATGAGAATATTTGGGAAGATGAGGAGTTTAAATGAAGTTGATTCACGTGACTTCCCAGGCTCTCTGGTTTTGTTGATGTTCTCTGTTTCCAATGTATGCCCTTCACTTGAGTTGCTGATTCATTGACCTAATGTCGCATCTAATAGTCTGGCATCAGCCTTTCATTAATTTTAGGTTCACTGGAGTTGTCACCTTATATCCTAGAGGGGAAATTATGTCCTGCCTCTCCTTCTCCCTCTCTCCTCTCCTCTCTTCCTCCTTTCTCTCTTCATTGTGGTTGTCTTGTCTAGAGCGCCATGAGGTTTATCAATCCCCAAGGAACCTGGTTTTCGTTTTTTTGCTTCATCTATTATTTTCCCTCTGTTTCTTTGGCTCTGCATCATTGAACTCTGTTTTTATACTTTGCTGTTGAGTGTTTTGGGTCATCTGCGTTTGCCCCTTTCCTTCCACAGGTATCTTATTTAAGGCACCATCTCTTATAGCATAAACATTTAGCAGTGATTCTCTCTGTGGCTGTATCCCAAATGCTTGGATATTTGTGATTTAGTTTACATTCAGTGTTTGGTATTTTCCTACTTTGTTTGCAACGTCTTTCTTGGTGACGTGGTCTTGTTTGATCAGAAGATTTCATTTCGCAGTACCTGAAGTTTTCTTCTAGATATTTTCTCTCATTGGTTTCAAGTTTTGTTTTCAATAACCCTGTTGTACACCATTTAATGTACTTTCATTGATGGCCTTTGGGGCGTACATATTTTCCTTGTTTTTCTTATTAATTTATCTGGTTGGGTTTACAAAGGTGGGCTAAATTTCATCTTTCTGCCGGTTGACTAACATCATGAAACAGTTTAACAATGTTACGATATGCCACAGACTCTTCATGTCTGAACTACATTTCACACGTAATTTTCTGATACAGAGCCAACCTGATTTGCTAACACTTGATATTTTTATATCAGTCCCAAAGGAGCTCAATTAAACTGTTTTCTTCCTTTTGTGGACAAGGAAGGGTTTTCTTTATAATGGGAAGATTTTACTTTATATGCTTGGAAGTCGTATTATTGGGCACATGTACTTTCATAGTTAACGTTATGATAAATGCTTTTATTATAGGCAATGACTCTTCATAACCACAGTAACAGTTGTATTTTTAAAAAGTTGGACTTCTTTAGTTTTCGGAACTGAAGACAAATCCTCGGGCTTTGTACATGCTTAATCCCCACCCCCCACCCCCTCAGCTACAGCACTAGCTCTTAAGGATACAAAAGAACTTAACGATATACCTCTTCTTGATTACCATTTGCCTGGGAGATCTTCTACCAACCTTCCACTTTGAAATATTGTGAATCCTCTTATCTTATAAATAATTAAATTCTGTGTATGGAGACAAGAGCTGTTCATTTGTGTTCAGCATTCTCCGGTTAATAAGCTAAATAAAGCTCTGACATGTAGTACACACTGCCTACCAACTTTGAACACGCAGTCAGTCAGTGGAAGCACTTCCTACTTTAGAACTCTCAGATCCTGCGTGTCATTCAGAGGACTTCTTAATGCCATCTTGGTCTATAGGTAGAAGAACTATAGACTGAGCTAGTCTCCTTAAATCTATTTTGAGGACAGAGAAATTCATATTCAGTGTGGGGAATTGGCTTGTTGAGGTGAAAGTTCTAGAAAAAAAATGCCAGTTGGTACAATAATTATTTTTGAAAGAATGAGTAAGTTTCTTTTTAAAAACTAATTTTAATTATTTTAAAGTGTGTGTGTGTGTGTGTGTGTGTGTGTAGGTTTGCACACATATGAGCAGATGTAACGATGGAAGCAGGAAGATGACATCAGATCCCCAGGAACTGGGAGCTGTATGTGGCCCTGAGCTGTCTATTATGGATGCCGGAATTGAATTTGGGTCCTTTGCAAGAGCAGCAAACACTCTTAATTGATGAGCCATCTCTCCAGCTCCAGGGCTGTCATTATTACCTAATATTTTGTAAAGGCATTTGATGTGCTGAATTGTTCTTTCAAGGAAGCACTGCACTGAAGCTATAAACCTGGCACCTTAAGATGTGACTTTCTCTGGGAACATGGTCAAGGAAAATGTTGTCACTTCGGATGAATTCAGTCAAGTGGGTCCTAATCCAACCTGACCCAGACCCTCACACACGGAGAGTTTGGAAATACACAGGAGCACAGAAGGCCACATGACCCAAAGGTGGAGACTGGAGAGACTTTTCTATGAGACAAAGAAAGTCAGTGATTGCCAGCAGGCTGTGGGAGCCAGGGAGAAGCACAGAGCAGATTGTCCAGCGTGGCTTTCAGCAGAGATTTGCTGACACCCCAGTTCAGATTCCTGGCCTCCAGTCAAGGCGTCAATCTGTGTTCCTTAGGCCACCCTGTAAGTTTCCAGAGCCCTAGGAAAAGAATAAGAGCCTTCCTTCATCATAGAGCTGGGGGTTTTCTTGCTGAGTGATCAAGTTTGGTTTCTGGTATCACAGATGCATACACACATACACGCAGATTTAGCACCTCACATACCTATTGTAGGGAATCTCTGTCTTAAATGTTGTTAACAAAACCTCACTTCCTTGGAAAAGCTTCCCAGCTGGTAAAGTATAAAAAGCAAGGGTCAATATTGGGTCAGGAAACCCATTTGGACACCAATTTAGACAAAACCTTACATCCTGGCTTCTTGTGTCCTCATCTACATACTTGGGGGTGGGGGCTATCAGTCTAATCCAGTCTCAGCTGGCTAGATGTCACACTTTTGAAATATTTTGCCAATATTTTACCCATCTGAATTTACAGGGATATAATTAATTTGATTGCTCAATGTTTATTAATCAAAGACATATCTACCGGGATATGTAACAAAGTCACTTTCCCTGAATTCCTATGATGTCACCAGCAGCCAATCAGAATGAAAGGGACATTCTTTTGGATTAGTTTTAAAGCTTATACACAGCTGGACCATGTAAGTGGGAGCCCAACCATGGTGGACCCAGGTGGCAAAGAGCCAACATCTGCCTGGAAACACCCACTGGAACCTCCTGAGTAGAGCCAGCTGGCAGGGAAGCCCTGTCGCTGGCCTGAGTATCAAGTGTTGCTGGTTAAGTTGTGAATGAGAATCAAGCCTGTCTCCTATTGCAAAATGGAGTGTGTGTGTGTGTGTGTGTGTGTGTGTGTGTGTGTGTGTGTAAGGGGAGGGTGTCATTCTCATGTTCAGTATGGAGGAAACCAGGTAGGGAGGGCTGGGTCCAGAAGACTAGTGATTGTCTGGGGAGATGCTTGTGTGGTGCTCAGGGCAGCTCAATGGTCAGGGCAAGGAAACAGAAAGTGGATTAGTGACCAAGTACAGGGCCCTCAGCTTCAAGCTCTGATCCCTCCAACTCTGCTACGAGGAATTTCTTCTTGGGTGAGTCCTAAGCCATCTCTACATTCCAGTGTCCCTCTTGATCCAATGGAGATGACCTGCCCCACCCTTGGTGTCTCACTGGAGCATTTAGGTCAGGCGAATGGGTGTGGAACATTTATTCCATGTTCTGTAATTCAGCAAAAAATGCTCTGGGAGTTTTTTAGCCCTGTGTTTATTCGGTCTGAGGAGACATACTGAGGGTTTGGATGTTAACAGGAACTAGAATAAGGGAAAGGCTTGGCAGGTCCCCAGCTCCACAGCCCAGAAAGCTCTAGAAGGTAAGGCGTCCTCTGTTGTAGGTAGCCACTTGGCTTTCAAGCTCCAGTCTCACCTCTGTCAAGGGTCTTGGCCAGAGACAGGGAAGAAGGCTATGATTCCCAATGCTGTCTATGATGACAGAGAAACTGACCAGTCAGGCAGCCTCTATAGGAAACAAAATTAAGCAGACCCACATCCCTCCACAGCACCCTTGACAATGAAAAGGCACTGCAAGTCTACTGACTTCCCTTGAAGCCGGTTGGCATCCAGTTTAGATGTTTTTAGAGAAAGGAAAAAGCTGAAAGCCCAGCACTGTTTGTCAACGGGAATGTTATAAATCCCACCTCCGTTTTCTTCAATTCTGCATTCGTAGATCTCCAAGATCCCCCAAACATCCACCAATTTCTTACTCCTCAGTTGCCTTTGCCCCCTTGGTTCTGGTGTCTGTTGGATCAAGAGGCAGGGAAAGTCATGGCCAATCTTGCTTCTCCTGTGTTCTGAATTGCAACCGAATGGTTTTAATCCAAATTGGATTAGATTTTGAGTTCCTTATAGTTAGCTGAGTCCTGCCGGTTTACCCCTCCACTAAGAATCTCCAAGAGGCTCTACAACTGCCATTTTTCCTGAGCTTCCTCCTGGGCACAAGGATCCCAAGGAGAGAGAAAAGTGACTGGGAATCTTCCCAATCCCAACATCCTCCAGTGTTTGTGAAGTTGGGAGCATCGGACGTTTCTAGAATTCTCCTGGACCTTCTGACTTCATATCTCACAGTGTGCTGAGGACCTGGTCTTGGCCCCATTTGACATGCAAGAGAAAGGGTTGTAGGGGGAAGGACAGGAGATGGGCATGGGAAAGCAGTCTATCTCTGTCTGCCATTGCCCGGCAGAGCCTTGCCCGGGGAAGATCGGTTTCTGTTAACACTGCAAGGGAAGCGCTCCTCTCCCAGGGGCTGGTGGCTTGGCAGGGAGGCGGCCAACTGCTCAGTTGGTGGAGGAGATAATAATGCTTAGAGCTGTTTATCAACCATCTCTGGATGGCAGGCTCTGAATCCCTAATTAACTAAGGTCCGTGGGCTGCTAGTTCTTCTTAGAGCTGAGCCGTATCAGATCAGGGACGTGGCACACGGGTCTATCTCTCCCCAAAACCTGTGCTTGGTGCCTGATAAATAGAAGTTCCCAACGACAATAATTAATGAATGGAGGGAGAAGAAGGGGCAGGCTTTGTGAACTGCCCCAAATCCCCATAGCTCTCAAGAATGAAAGTCGATTTTGCTGCCAAAGGGAAGCCAGTGTGGACAATGCGCCTCCGGGAAAGGTCCAGAGATGCTCAGCTGTTGTGAATTTACCCAGGAACGCGGGGGCCTGCCGTCGTGGGCCACCTGGCACCCAGCTGTTCAGAGCCTCACAATCCGAATATCCAGCTCTGACAGGTCCTGGAGACTTGCCGCCATAACCCGTTCACTGCCTGTACCTTGCCAGGTCTACCCCCATTTCTGGCAATAGATGCAGGATGGTGTGCCCAGAGCATCCCAGAGGGACCCGACTCCCATGACCCTTTTGTCTCCTGTCTCCGGCGCCAACTGACAGAATGAGGTCCATCCTGTTAACCAGGTTCTGGTCTTTGTGCGTGCATCCCTCTGCCCAAACACCTTCCGCGGTTTTACTCAAGAAAGACCTTCATGACACTCATCAGCTTTAGTTTAGCTCACCTGCCCCAGAAACCTTCCAGGGCTCCTCGGAGCTGGGTTCATTCCCTGCTTTCATTCAAGGTGCACTGCTACATCGGCCACTGCAGACACATATCCCATGTGTGTTTCCGGAGGTTTCTATGTCTGCATCCAAGCCGCCTGCTATACCGTGAGCTTCTTGGAGACTCAGGAAGAGACTACCTGATTTTTATCATCCAGGGCCAGCACAATGTCTGGGGTGAAGGAAGGGGTGGGGGTGTACACTTGATACATGGCTTGCTTTCTAAATAGTAGAAAGTTTACTTAATGGGATCAGGTGCTCACTGAAGGGAACGGGGCCGAGAGCAAGCAGAAGGCAGAGGTGCGCAGAGAGTACTCTTCCGTATACGCCTGTCTTAATACTGGCAATTTCCTGTTCCCAACCTTCCTTCCTGCTAGGCTTCCTTGTCTGGTGGCATTCTGCAACCTCCCGTGTGCGCCCCAGGAATCTCACTTTGGCTTCAGCTATGTGCCAGGTCCAATACTTCCCCTGTCACTATGGTGACCCCCCTTCCATGGCACTGAAGGTAGCAACCATATGCCTGGCTCTTACACCTGCCTTGGAGGTCTGGCCTTTCTTCTGCCTCTATCTACAAATGCCGCGGTGTCTGACCTCCTGCTCCACCCTCCTTGCTACATCTGCATTGTCTGCATCCCACCTCCATGGTTGCTTTGCCAACGATGTCTTATTAGCGGGGTGGGATCTCTGGGACAGTTGGCATCTGTTTCTCACCAAGCTAGGATAGAGTCTAAAGGGTTGGAAGCTTTGGTAATGGAGTGCTCCACTCCCCGAATGGTTGAGTTGGAATTTGAGCTCAGTCACCAAAAAAAAAAAAAAAAAAGATTCTGAACCCTATGAAAAACAAAGGTTCAGGACCACACTTGAGTTTTATTGATAACAGGAACCCTGAATATTTCAGTGACACAAGACACCTGGACAGACAGAGGCTGTTCTTCCTGCTTAGAGGTGACCTCAGGCTGGTCATCTGTCCGTTCTAGGAGGATTTCTGCGGTCCTACTGTGTGTACTGGCTACGGACACTGTGCATGATCAAGACTGAAGAAGTTTTTGTTTCAGAGAGCAAGCAGGGCAGGCAGTCAACAAAAGGGGAGGGTCGAATCGTGAAGAATTCAATGCAAAAAGGTAAAAGTGTTCAGGGCGCAGGGTGATGGTATGGGAGCGTGCACTTGGGACAGTAGAGCGGGCTGAGCCTGGAGCTGACACTCCAGCAGTAACATTGGAAGAAGGAGCCCCAAGGCCTTTAGGTCCAGGCATCCCAGGGTTTCCAGTTTAGCAAGCACAAAGGCCCTGGCACTCTTGAAGGGTGAGCAAACTGAACCCTGAAAGACTGAGATGGTTAAGGATGGTGATGAGGCTCAGTTACCACCAAAGACGGCAGGCTGCTAAGACTGGGTCTTCACACCTGCTTTGGGGCCTGGAGGCTATAAGCCAGGTAAGATACAACATGGGCTCTCAAAGTCAGGGCAGAGGGGTAAAGTGAATATTGATGTTGGACAGGACAGATCCTGAAATCTCAGCTGTGTTACTGTGCTACTGTGTGGGAAAGTTCAGTCTCTAGGGGACTATGAGAATTTAGCTAGTAATGTCACCTAGGGTGTATTGGGCTAGTGGAACGCTCCGAGTACCGGGTTCTTCCTGACAGCCCTCCATGAGCAGCGTGAAGAGAACCAGACCCTGCTTCTGATCAGAGGCCTCACGGGATACACTAGTTTACGTCCTCCGTCCAGCTTGCACTGGGAAGACTCCATGTCCTAGATAAGTCCTGGTGGAAACTACCCACACCCACGTCTCTGACCATACCATCTCTACCTGCCCCACCAAGAGACCCTAAGTTTAATTTTACTAGGAACAGGTCACCGGGTCCATGTGCTTACCCATAAGCCATCACTGTGAGCCCTGAAACTTCTTTAGCTTTCTACCATGGATTCTTCATGACAAGATGACCTCTTTTCTTGATAACCTGCCCCTCTTGATCTCTGAAGCAAGGAAATATCTTTCCTGCTCGTGGAGGGTATCCACGTCCAGTGCAGTGTATGCACACAGCAGGGCCTCAAAACCACTTCTGGAGTGGATGGATGACTAACCCTACAGTATTTCTGAGTACAGAGTACAGCATCAAGTTGGCTTCTTGTGTGGCATGAGAAACACACAGAAAGAACCCTGGGCTGGAGAGGTGCTCCCCAGACCACAGCCAGCATAGACCTGCAGTCTAAGGAGCTCACCACACCTCATATGCTCAGCTCATTAAACCTTCTGTACATCACAGGCTGAACCACAGTCCAGCAGAGGTTAAGCCCATCCACCATCCCCAGCTGTGGAAAAACAACTCTAACCTGAAACGTACCTACGCAAAAGAAGCTCAGAGACACATGGAGCAACAGAGGTTGTATGTTATTGTGGGGACAGGGGACGGGGTGACCTGAGTGTGCCTCCTCCACTCCAAGGAGCGCATGGCTTAATGCACCAAGGGTCTGACTGGTTACATGGTGTCTGTTTTGAGAGTGATGAACTTCATGGCTGTACTCCAGAATACAAGGGCGAACTGAAGACACAAAGAATTCTCTATTGCGCCGTATCACTATGGTTAATGTCTGATTGGACAGCAGGCTGCAGAAACACTATGCAGCTTCAAGAGAAACCATTCAAAGAGGGGACATTGATGCTTAAAACCTCCATTTAGAGATTTTGGCCAGAGGGAAGTTTAAGTGGCATTGGAAGGGAACTCCAACTGGGTTGGATCAAATGTACAATTGATGGCTTCAAGGCAGAATGCTGGTTCTGGTAGCTTTACTTGTTATAGCAGGCATACTGTCAGGAAAGATGTGGAAACATTCCCAGGGCTGGGGCAACTCATATTCTGAGATGGCGATACAAGGAAGAAAAGCAATTGGCTCCTTCTGTCCTGTTGCACTCTTTCTCCAAGTATGAGAAAAGGCCATGAGGCTCCATGACCCTCGGAAGCTGACAAGCATGTGTGCCTCAGGATTCCATGCAGCCCAGCCTTCGCGGCCCACACCTGCCCCTGTTTTGAACCTACTACAGAGAATGCTTCCTTGGCCTTTGGGAAGGGTATTTGTAACACCCACATCTTACAGTCAAGGAGACTGAGGTCCTAAAGAGCTCAGTGTCGCTTGACAAAGACACCATGGTGCCTCGGACGGCTCAAGATCCTGGCCGTGGTGTCACGTGGCTTCCTGCACTCTCTGGCATGGTGCTGCTGCTGGGTATATTAAAGTGACATTATCAAGGATCAGGGAAGGGACATTGGCTTGTCCTCGGTCACAAAGGCCATGTGCGAGCTTTGGGCTTGTGACCATGTGCGTGGTCAGGAGCCACATGAGAGCTGCTCAAAAATCATTAATCCATCTTTGATGGAAGACGCAAAGAAAAGAGGGGATGCAGGCCTTGAGTACTGATGGACAAAGTGTCACAACCTCTGGGGTGATAGGTGGTCACAGACTTTCTGAGGACCATGTCATATAGCATTGTCCTTACAGAACAATAGATAATAGAAAACATCACTGTGATGTCCTGCCAGGAGATCACAGAGGCCTGCCCAACAGTGTGCCGAGACGTCAGTCTTCTACTCAGCTTCTCGATATTTTATCCGGTGTTTTATTTTAATGAAGATTATAATTCACTTATGAATTCATTGGTGCACAAAGTCCTTAGTGTTGGACACTTTTGCCTAAGCTAGATTCTGCTAAGCAGGGAGAACAACGTAGGAGTGGATGGAACCAAGAACCGACTGTGCTCTGGGGCAGGATGCAAGAGACAGCCACACCCCCATCAGGATGCAAACTGGAGATGCCCAAGGATGCAAAGGGGTGGCTATCAGCTGGTGACAGAGGGATGATAAAGATGGTGGATGTCCTTAAAGCATATTTTACATGACAGAATACATGCCTGCCAGATTCCAGAGTCTGGATTTTATTACAAGAGATGATGCATGGAAGTTACATAAATGAAAACCTTGATGGCATAAAAAAAAAAAAAAAAGCTCCTTTTAAAAACACTGTGGTCCAATGTGAATTTGTGCCATCATTGGTTCCCTCCCTAAGAATATCCAAGGTGAGTATCAGGTAGGAGGAAAGTGATTCCTCCTTTAACATATGTGTTCATTGCCTGCCCTGGAGCCCTGTCTGAGCCCTGTGCTCTGGCTCACCTTACTGTCTGGGTTCTTACTCGGGACTGCCTGGGTTATTCTTGCCCTGTAGCTCCAATCAGCTAGGTTTTCTGATCCCCTGGGGTTTGCAGATATATCCTCGTGGCTCAGGTCGGTAGTCTCTATCCCTTCTGAGTCTCTTGCATTTGTAAAACACTACTTCATACTTAAATATCTAAGTCTGCCTCTTTCTGTGTCCCTAGGATCATCTCATTCTCTTAACAGGTCCTAGCACCTATTAGGAAGTCATTGAGACACTGTCTCCCAATCCCTCCTCTGTACTTCTGATGCAAATCTGATCTCTTCTCACCATTCTCCCCAAAAGTCTAACTGAGGCCACCTAGCCCCCAGGACCTAACCTTACATTTTAGCCACATCCAGCAATCCAGTCCCACTCTGGCCAAGCCTCCCTCTGAGTCCCTACCTCAAACCCAGCTTGTACTGGACACCAGCTCCAGACTACATCCTAGATGGCACCCATGCTCATGTCCTGGATAACTCAGGTTGGCTATCAGACCCACCAGAAAGTCACTGCAGGTGACATCCACCTCCAGGGCGAGTCCTTGAGTTCCTCCTGACCTCTGTTCTGGGAATCGTAAAATACATTCTGGCAATGGTCAGATCATTCACAAAGCATCTATGTTCCTGAACAACCGTCTCTGCCTCTCACAAGGCTGGCAGTCACTTCAGCACCTGCCACTATTCATGCCAACGAGTACCCCACCTAGGTTTGATGAATTGACTCGGTCAAAACAGAGCTTGGTCCACAGCAGAGAAGCACCCCCATGTACCTTCAGAGTTGAAGAAAGATATTCCCCACCCCACTTCACAGATGTGGAAGTAGGCTCAGAGAGGAGACATCTCTTCTGCCCGGGATGGCGTGGCCCAGGCCTCAGATCTTATTCCAGGGCTCTCTGGCAGCAGCATTTCTCTTTCTCCCTCTTTGTTGATGCTGAGCTCTGGACCAGCCTGCACAGCCTCCTACACCCCCAACTTCTTCTCCCTTTGCTGTGTGCAGGCTTAGAATCAACTGCAGGAAAAGACAGAGACCAGGCTTAGCTGAGTTAAAACAGCATAAGATTGTGCTCTCTGCCCCACCAAGGTTGTCGGGGAGTTCTCAAGGTCAAGAAACTATTGGGGGTGTGTGTCTGACTCAACTCTGACCCCTTGTTCCAGGGTCATCTGATCTAACTTACAATCTGTTACCTGTGTGGACACCCTCTTGATTCACCCACTGGACCATAGAATCCTAGAGGTTCAATCTATCTGTCTGTCTGTCTGTCTATCTATCTATCTATCTATCTATCTATCTATCTATCTATCTATCTATCATCTATCTATCTAACTATCTATCTATCATCTATCTATCATCTATCTATCTATCTATCTATCTATCTATCTATCTATCTATCATCTATCATCTATCTATCTATCTATCTATCTATTACCACATCCTCGATTCCTGATTCTATCAGGCAGGGGATCAGGAAAGAGCCAGGTAAAGAACATATCATCTGGTGCATCAAACCACTCATGGCAGCATGCAGGCCACCACCTCTGCTGTTGTCATGGCTTCCCCTCCTGGGCCTCACCGAGACCCAGGATGGAGTCACAACTGTCCCATTCCAGAAATAAGACTGTCTTCCTAAGGTCCCCACTTCCCCAGCCATGAGCATCAGCAAGCATTTAAGCCTAGCTCGGCTTGATCCCAAATCTTGAATGTACTAATCCACCGCTGCTATGTACTAATACTGTCCTCAGTTTGTCTTTTCCTAGATAATTTTCTGCAGGAATGAAAACAGACCACTTTCAGCCTCTTGGACCCATTTCTTTCAATCTATTATTTAAAGAAAATACCTTTGAGACAAGAAATAAACATACCTAAAGCTAATGCCAGGATCTCTCAAGATGGCAAAAAAAAAAAGCCAGGAGCCAGGGTGGGCCTGGGGCCCACATGGGCCACACTTAATTAACGTAAAATCTTTCTCTTTTATTCTTTTATTTCCTTTTGTTGTGGCTGCACTATTGGCTTGTTCTGTCTAAAGAGGAAATATTTAATTGGCTTATTTACCCAACTATAGATGTATTCAGTATTATTCTTCATCCCATGAATTAAATTACTTTATTTATGCAATTCGCTCAGTTCATTTAATTTAATTTTGTAGTTATAATATAGGGAACACACTAACTAGACTCCTCCCTTTGGGATGGAAATGGGCGAATGTTTTGCTTCTGAATTAACAAGCAGCAGAGCTGATATTTATAATAAATCATCCGTTGTTAGCCATCCTGATAATTATTGTTTGAATGGGCTAAAGCAGACATGGGCACATAACAGACACATTGTTGGCCTTGACTGGGGCTCTCTTCTTTGTGTTAATAAACAATCTAGGCAGAAAAATTCAGAGATGACTTCCCTCGAATAGGCTTGTTTGTTGGACACGAGTTGAGAACCTACTATGCACCTGGCATCAGGAAGCTGCTTCTAATGACATTTTAATATAACACGCACTGGTCTCCCAGCGTCCTCAAGATATCCAGGCCCCCAGGAAGCCTTGCAGACTTGCTGGGCCCTGGTTGCGTTGGCTTCCTGCTGACTGCCTTGTACCTGGGCCTGCAGATCTGCTATATATACTAACAATGTGAAGCACGCTGAAGCTATATGCCTACCCTGTGGCAACCTTCCACTCTGATGACTGGAGTGATTGGAGCTCTTTCTTCCTCTGTTTTCTCCCCATTCGGTTTCCCCCTCCCCGCCCCTGCTCTCCCTAGTGAACTCTGTATAGCACTCAGCATCCAGTTAGCTTGCATCCCACTTTAGGCAGAACAGGTGGAGTTCATCCCACTACCATGATGTTAGGTGGGACTGTCCACTCAGTGAAGAATGACCTACCTCAGGATGGTCTGTGGGTCTATCTTTGGTGACAGTTATGATGGCCTTACCTGACATGGGAAGATTCACCCTCTGATTGCTGCCCAGATGAAAGGACTCTCCTGACCTTCAATCTCACTGGCCAATTTCTCTGCCCTGTTGTTGCTGATGCCTTCGCTGAAGAATCAGCCTCTTCTGGGCTTTCTACACGAATAAAAGGCCAGCCTTCCAGGGATCCTCCAGGTCTTTGGATGGAGAAGCTACCAGGTTCATTCCAGTATGAGACAGATACTTGCCTATCCCAACCACATAGTATAAACCAATTGAATACCCCATCTTTTAACACATATTCATTTAATGGTTCTGTACCTCTAGAAGACCCTGAGTAGCCAGGCATGGTGGCACATGCCTTTAATCCCAGCACATGGGAGGCAGAGGCAGGCATATTTCTGAGTTTAAGGCTAGCCTGGTCTACAGAGTGAGTTTCAGGACATCCAGGGCTACACAGAGAAATCCTGTCTTGAAAAACAAAAACAAAAACAAGAGGTGTTTTCATAGAAAGAAAGGAAGAAAGGAAGAAAGGAAGAAAGGAAGAAAGAAAGAAAGAAAGAAAGAAAGAAAGAAAGAAAGAAAGAAAGAAAGAAAGAAAGAAAGAAAGGGAGAAGGAGAAGGAGAAGGAGAAGGAGAAGGAGAAGGAGAAGGAGAAGGAGAAGGAGAAGGAGAAGGAGAAGGAGAAGAAGAAGAAGAAGAAGAAGAAGAAGAAGAAGAAGAAGAAGAAGAAGAAGAAGAAGAAGAAGAAGAAGAAGAAGAAAGAGAAAGAGAAGAAGAAGGAGGAGAAGGAGGAGGAGAAGGAGGAGGAGAAGAAAGAGGAGGAGGAGGCAGAGGAAGAGGAGGAGGAGGAGAAAAGAAGACCCTGAGTAATAGACACTACCTTTTACTTTGTCACTTGTATGATCAAAGTCTGTTAACCATGATGCCCACACCCCACACCCCCAACACTTGTGGATGTGCAGCCCCTGGATGGGTACAGCCTTGGCCATCCCTACATCACCTCTTCCCTCTACTCTCTCACCTGAGGCCTCCACATCTCTAACTGGGTTTGACAGTGACACCTTCTATAGAGAGGCACTGTACTGAGTCTTAATGAAGGCTCCAGAGTGTAAAAGGAAATGTCAGTGAGGTGAGAGAAAGCCTCTGACAAATTTGTCACTTCCTGTTTAGGCTTCCTGCCCCGCTTGTATCACAAGGTGCTGGAGACTTGAGATTTTTTTTCCTTACCATTTTGTCTTGGGATTCCCAGACTAAGTGCACAGTGCTTGAGCAAGATCATTTTCTCTTCTGGAAATACACATGTCATGACGCACAGAGACCATTGAAGAGGCTGAGAACCCAACTAAGGTGCATCCGAACAATCAAAAGGAAGACAAGACACCAAACACTGCAGACCAAAAAACCCTCCAATGGTTTCCAGAAGTTTCTATGGAGAATCTTCCCACATATTTGAAAAACAGGCTGACTTGATCCGAACAAACAGAGAACATCACTGAGAAGTTGTGTTTAGCTTTAGATGTTTTCAAAGATTTACTTGCTTTATTTTACTTAATTTTATACGTTTGAGTGTTTTGCTTGCATATGCATACATGTATCCTGTGCCTGAATGATGTCTACAGAGGCCAAAGGAAGAGCTGGAGTCATAGACAGTCATATGGCACCATGTAGGTGCTGGGAATCAAACCCCGGTCGGTCCTCTGTAAGAATAGCCAATGACCACTGAGCCATCTCTTGAGCCTCTATTTAATTTGCATTTATAACCTCTATACATTTCTATTTCTGTATATTTAACACAATCTGCCATCATAGAATCTTGATAAGCATAGCAGATAGAGAATTGTGGGTTTCTATGTCAGGTGAAGGATGGTAGAACACCACCCATACCTCTGACAAACTATCAGAGAGAACAGCAGGAGTGGGGCCACTCCCTACCCAAATCAGGCTTGGGCCTACTCAACTTCATAGGGGCAAAAGCCACCTCATGGTAGAGCCAGTTAGGCTTCTGGTTTTCCAGCCAGAGAACTGGCTTCTCAGAAATCATGTGACCAGCAGTCTGTTAATCTGATACTGTTGGAAACTCCCTGCCTCCTCCTGCAAGCTTTGATATTTGAATTGATATGTCATTAGCATTTGCCTGTCTTCAATCAGGTGGGGATATGCAAATTAGGTGCATTTTCTTCCTTGTCCTTTTTCTTCCCATCCCTCCCTTCCCCAACCCCACCCCCACCCTCATCCCCACCCCCACTCCCTGGACTTAAGCTCTATAAACTAGCTCCACCATTTCAGTAATGGAGCTGTCCTCCATCATAGTCTCCCAGGTCATTTATTCCTGCTGTACTCAGTGACACCCAGACCATGGTCCCAGGCTCCTCTGCACCCTGAGAACGACAGCATGCAATGGGCGGCTATGGGCAGGGGACCCACATACAATGAACGTGCCATTGAAGAAACAAGTTATTAAATGATTAAATGAGTCAAAGCCAGGGATTGGATGCAAGGATTCACCACGGGGATCATTGTAGGGAGTGTGGCAAAGAACGAGTTTAAGTGTTGGTCACTGTAGGCTCAACAGCCCTGAGACTCTGGTCCCCGAGGCACTAAATCAGTAAATAATGAGAGGAGGAGACTTCATCATTGGACACACACGTTTTTTACTGATTTGCCTCCTGTTCCTCACTCAGCAGCAGTTGTGGTTCTCCTCACACCTTCAGATCAGTCAACTGTATGCACCAATCAAGAATGAAGACCTTTTTCGAAACCACACAAATGCCATTGATTTATTTTGTATGTTTGATACATCAACACACTGAATAAATCTGTATGTTGGTGGGAGTATATGTTTTTGAGAATTGCGAGAACTTGAGATTGCGCCCTTTCCAGCCCACTCCGGCAGCACCCCCATGTCCTCCCTCTTCTTCTGTAATTGTTATTCCATATACTTTTTCAGTTGCAAGACAAGTTCCCCTGAAAAGCATCAAGGCCCTAAGTTTTGCCAGCCCCTCCGCCTTTCATCATCTCCACAGGAAGCAGTATCAATAACCTTTCACAAGGCTGCACCAAAATACCTTGAAAGCAAAGTGAGGAAGGGCAGGCTTATTAGGCCATACAGTTTGAGGGGACAGTCCGCCATGGCAGGCAGGAGCGTGAGTCAGCTGGCCACATTATGGTCAGGAAGGAAAAAGAGGACAGGAACCCTCTAGGCACAGCTCTCTTTGACTCACTTCCTTCTCTGCACCTTCCTGAACAGTACCACCAGCTAGTGACCAAGCATTCAAATGCATGACTCTGTAGGGACACGTAAACCCTGACAGACAAGCATCTATGCAGTTAAAAGAACAAATCTCAAGGAAGAACTGTGACATCAAAATAGGAGTGATCTGCCTCGCAGGGTACAGCCTCTCTCTGTTTGCAGTTAAGGCAGCTAAGAATAATTCCTAGTTTGTTCTGTGTTAGGTCCACGCGAGTTAAGTTTCCTCGTGGTAATCAAGAAGTTCCTGCTTGTCCTGTGCAGGTTAAGGTTTCTGCTTGTACTTAAAGGATAAGTTCCTGGGGATCCTGTACTAAGTCCCTGCAAGCTAAGGGTTCTATTTGTAATTAAGGATGAGTTCCTGATCCTCAGAGATGGTGTGAACTGCTTTCGAGGATCAGAGCTGGTGTGAACTGCTTGCGACCCCATTCACAGGATCTCTGTCCTTAACCCTGTCCCCTCCTAACAATGCCAGTGGGTTCCTCTAAATGCTGTGATGTCTCCTTGATTAAATGGAGGCAAGTGTCTAGTGGACCAGGCGATATTTTCAGAGAGGATTAAGTAAGAGGTATAACTTCAACTGCATATTGGTGGCTCTATCCCATTGAAGGAGAGAGAATGAAACCATTGAATGTGGGCATTCTCTCTTTGATTTTCTGTCAACTCTGATGGGAGCTGCCCTTCACATGAGCTCTGTCTGACAGACTAAAAACCCTGAAATGATGAGCCAAAAATAAATCTCCTCTCCTGTACATCATCTTTCTGAGATGCTTGGGTTTGATGGCAAGTAGCTGATTCACCCCGAGGAGTGATACTGCAGCCGTTGAGGAGATTGGTGTCCATCAGATGACGGTTGGAACACGTGGTCCAGAAATATTTAAAATCAGTCAGTGGAAGAAATTTGGAAAGCCTTGAGTGGGAGTTCACTGGGTTGTTCTAGTGAGAGCCCAGAAGGCCACGATACAGATAGGAGGGCAAACAGCCAAAATCCACCTCACAAGGTTACACAGAGGAATGGGGATCCCACCAGGAACTGGATGGGAGGACATCTATGTTATACTGTTGTCGAGAACTTGTGAATTCCCAGTAGGTTGTCCATTAGGGAAGAATGCAGGAGGCTATAAAAATGAACCAATGGTATCCACAGGGAGGAAGTGACGTCAGGAATGTGAACCACTGTGTAAAGTCACAGGCAGTGAGCAGAGTCAGACCAGAAAAGATCATGTGGGATGGAGCTGGCAAGGCCACTGATTTGTGGCTCAAGACCTCCAGAGTTCCTGTCCTACCAATGTGTGTCCAGGATGACAGGCCTGGGACAACAGGACACAGTGTTTGTCCTGTTCGCTCCTGTCCCCTGTGTTAGTCTGAGCCTCTTCCTTAAATGTCCCAATTATCGTCTTCTACAGTGCTAACGTTTACACTCTTTGTCGAAGCACATACCTCAAAGAACTATGGGATTCACACCTAAGGCCTAGAAGCACATACTACAAGGAACTATGGGATTCATACCTAAGGGCTAGAAGCACATACCACAAGGAACTATGGGATTCACACCTAAGGGCTAGAAGAGCATACCACAAAGATTTATAGGGTTCACACCTAAGGGATAGAAGCACATATCTTAAAGGGTTATAGGGTTCATACCTCAGGGATAGAGGCACATGGCTCAAAGAGCTATGGGGTTCATACCTAAGGGCTAGAAGCACATGCCTCAAAAAGCTATGGGGTTCACACCTAAGGGCTAGAAACACATAACTCAAAGAGTTATAGGGTTCACACCTAAGGGCTAGAAACACATACCTTAAGGAGTTATAGGGTTCACATCTAAGGGTTTTGCTTTGAGGCACAAAGGAGACTCTGTACTTGAACTTTTAAACTATGGCCAGCAGGCCATAGTGTATTGCCCATGATGCTGAAAAGCCTTGCTCTGAACCTCTGTGGTCAACTTGCTGGCTCCTGCTCAGAGTCTCAGGTTCCTTTTTCTAACATTTATTTGGGAGGGAAGGTACATTCCACAACACACATACGGACAGCTTGCAGGAGTCAGTTCTCTCCTTCCATCATGTGGATAATGGTGATGAACCCCATGTTGGCAGGCTTGGCAGCAAGCACCTTAATCCACTGAGCCATCTTGCCAGCCCACATCACAGTTTCTTTATGTTCTATTATCCTTCCTCTTAAACACTACTTAGGATGAGCCAGGCACCAAGACTTTTTTCCCTCTTCAGTGTTTTCCTCTATGGTTGCTCTAGTGCCATACAGTCCTGTGAGGAGAAATCTAATGTCAATGTGGTTTTCATTTCTTATTAGGAAGTCTGGGCTTTGTGTGTTCTTCCTCTGAATTTCCTCCTATAGTATGTTGGATTGTCTCAACTGTTGTGTGTGGCCCTTTTCTAAACAGCAAAAGGCAGTGCTTGGAACAGCCACACATATACTAGACAGCACAGGGCAGAGCTTGGAACAGCCACACATGTTCCAGACAGCATAGGGCAGAGCTTGGAACAGCCACACATGTCCCAGACAGCATTGGGCAGAGCTTGGAACAGCCACACATGTCCTAGACAGCACAGGGCAGAGCTTGGAACAGCCACACATGTCCCAGACAGCATCGGGCAGAGCTTGGAACAGCCACACATATACTAGCTGCTCCTCTGCCCTGTTCATGCTCTTCCTGGAGATGCACTACCTCTGTCTCTCTCTTTACTGGGGCACACCATGTCTGTCCCTTCACTCCCCCTGAACCTTTTTGGTTTTATAAAGGTGTTTGCTTCTTCCCTTGCTTGGCACATCTTCTAAGGTACTATCTTTTATTCAAAGATGAGTGTCGATACACAGAAATTTCTGACCCCTTGGTATTGTTTTCTAGAAAATCAAATTTCCTTTCCCCAGAGCTTCCATTTTCCCCTAATGGTTGCTCATTCCATCCTTTCTTTCGTTGAAGAAATTAAAAGCACTTTGCATATCCCTCTGCAATGGCTGGGAGCCTCTTCCTCCTTCTGGGTGCAGACTCCTCTTTCTGTTGTTCCCTCTGTCTCTCCCGAGCTTCCTTGCTCTGCATACCTGCGACTCTTGGTTATGAGGTTGTCATTGCCCTGGCCTACTTGTCTTTTCTGAACTCCAGGAACTCCCAGGATCTCTGCTATGCCCCTTAAAAGTGGGTCTTCCATGATTTTCAGTTCAATTTCCTCCTCACAAAGAGGGTTTACCTCAAAGTAGTTCCTAGCCTTGTTGAGGCCCTGGACTCTGGAATGCACAGACAGCACCCCTCAAGGCGCAGCACCGAAGAGGCAGATGTGGAGAAATATGGACTAGAAATTGCAGATGACCATGGAGGATCCCTCAAATCACTGTAGATTTATAACATCTATATATCCTTACCCCAAGACTCTTAGATGAACCTCCTCAGGTCCAGCAGCAGTGACTCCATCCCTGGGATCACAAGTACCCTTCTTTCTAGGAGCTGCTTCCACTGATGATGTCTGAAGCTGCCATCGTCACAGGCTTGCAGGTTTCATGTTAGTAGACCTGAATATTGCTTCCCTATTGCCACACATATTCAGAGAAGCGGTAGACAGAGCTATTCGGGAATCTTTTGGCTCAGTACCTGAAATTGAACCTAGGTCCTTAAGCATGCCAGGCTACCACCGAGCTGTATTCCCAGCCTGACCCAACCTTTTTTTTGGACACTTTTTATTTTGAGATGGAGTGTCATCAGTTTGCACACACTGCCTTGAATTTGTGATCCTTTCTCTTCTGCGTCCCAAAATAACTGGAATTACAGGTCTGTGTAGGCAGGCCAAACCAGAATAGCCTATGGACCATAACGAATGGAAGTAGCTCTCATTGTTTTGTGTATGGTGGAGGGGACCCCATCCACCTCTCTCTACATGCTGTAAATGAGACAGATGTTCTAGAAGCTGCTGTGTCTAAAATAGGGGGGATAGTCGGCTCATCTTCTTTTACATTATAGGAAAACCTCACAGATTCAGTCAACGAGAGGAAAGGAGATTAACTAGGGGAAACACAGATTGCTGTGGACATTAGCGCTGGAAGGAGCTCCGTGATAGAGGGGCTCTGGGATAAAATAACCTTGGAGATGCTGCCGATGCAGCATCCTCTCAGGGCTCCAAACACGCATCTGTGTGAGGCAGGCTAAGAAGAGGCCTGCTGTAAGACACTGACCTTACTTTTTTAAGCCTCATATTTACAAAACATTCATCATCAAAGCCTCTTTAATAGACTGACTAAGGACGTGCAAGAAGGAGCACATGGGGCCCTCATTAAGGAATCACGATTTTTCTCAAAAGACCAAATCATGCTAAATGGGTCCTTACTAATCCCAGACAGCGCACAAGGAGAACCCTCTGCTCGTAATAGCCAAAAACGTCCTTTGACCAACTATATTAATGGAATTGCAACCTAAAATGGGCTTCTCTTGCTTCATAGAGGACCATAAATAAAATCGTTTTTCACACTTCAGAATTCTTGGAAATACCACTTAGTGGAGGGTCTACTAGAGAGCGTTTAATAAGCCTCCCTTTAAAGATTTGTTTTTGGGGTGTGTGTGTGTGTGTGTGTGTGTGTGTGTGTAGGTGTGTCACATGTAGGTGGTTACCCACAGAGTCTAGACTCCTGAAGCTGGAGTTGCAAGTGTTTGCAAGCTGCTGGGCTTGTGTGGCGGCAACCAAACCTGGGGACCCTGGAAGAGCAGCAAGTGCCCTTAAGTGCCCAGTCTTCTCTTCATACTTTAAAAAGACTTCTAAGAAATGGGTTTCTGTGATTGATGTGAGTTGGAATACTAATTCTAACTTCACTCAGTCCCTCATCCATTCTGTAAACTAGAAACAATATCAACTGCAGTAGGATAGAAACATTTGGCCATTCAGTAAGTGTGTATTTCCATTTTCTGTGGTCACAGCATCCACCTAGTGCTGGAGTCTGCTTCAATACAGCCATTAATGTCGCCCCGGGAAATAATAGCAATAAGCTATAAAAGAAACTTTGCCTCTGAGACCCAAATATCTTACACATTACAATTCCAGGTGACAGTTCCCAGCACTTTCAAGCTAGGAAAACATCTTACAGGTCATGTAATTAGAGCGTCTCGATTTGGGAAGTATAGAGACAGGCCAAGAGACAAGCCAAGGTTTGCCAGAGACCAGAGGCTGATGGCATCTAGAGCTGGGTCCCTCTAGCTGCTCACTCTTTGGTTCCACAGGACATCATACCTGTGGAGAGAAAAGGAAGCCACAGAGCTAGCTGGTGAGAAACTCTGGATTTACAAGAGGGAGAATTTCAAAACTTCACCTTTCTTGGTGCAGATCTTAAAACACTAAGGAAAGAAGCCTGGCCACATCCTGCCAGTCCCTAATGTCACAGGACCCTCTCCAGCCTCTCTGAATGAATGAAGTTCTGCAGTGTCTGGAATGGGCCACAAAGAGAATGAACGTTTGCTCAGTAGCAAATACCTCTGTCACTTATCTGTCTTCTTGTCTGGAAGACTGGGCCAGGAGTTGTCAGCGCCCCTTTTTAGGAGGGGCACATGCTTGGGTTGTCTCTGTCACCTGGAAAGCAAGCTCCAGCCCCACCATGTGTGCATGTGAGATGTCTCTGTGTATTTTTAGAAGAGTTTTTTTATTTTTTTAGGACGGAGACAGACAAAATATTTTTATTGTACAGCAGGCACTGTTTTGTGTTGAAGTGTGGGGAAGGAAGAGAGTGAGAAGGCTTAAGAGCTGAGAGTGGATGAAAATGGCAAATGTCTTCTTAGGCAGGGAGAGCAAGTGTTTTGTACTCACAAGGTCCAGTGAGCCTCCAGCTGACCCCTCTGGACCTCCATCTGCACAGTAGTGAGAATGCTGGGAAAGAGTCCTGAAAAATGAGGCTCAAGGACAAGAGATCTCAACAAGGGACACAGGAAAGCCACATGAGGCGGGATGACAGGGAGAGTTCCAAGAATGGAAGTTGAAAAGGACCCTGTCTCGGCAGATGACAGCCTTCAGAGCAGGATCTCAGATGAGAATGGAGACCTATGAACAAAGGCACTTTGACAAGTGATCCCGTCTTTCCCTATCAGTTCTGCTGGTAGGTGCGGTTCAAATGATAGCTCGAACCCTGTGAGTTGGCACTATTACTGGATTGCACAGATGAGGAAACTGTGAATTAGGGGAGCGGAGAGTCACCTAATTCATGAGCAATGAAGGTGGGATCTGAATGTGTGTCTTCCCTGGCCACCTCTGTGGTACTTTCCACATATGTATGCTAAAGATGTGATGTAGGGCCAGGGCTGAGAGGAGGGAGGGGGAGCTGAAGGCTTGGTGGGAAGATGGATGTGAGCAAGGTCTGAAGTGGGATTCAGAAAGTTAGGCTCATTGAGCAATGAATTTAGGCTTCTTGGCCTTTTCTGTTTTCCTTTATTTATACCTTAATTGATTTTCTCAACTGAAATATGGAGAAATAGTATCAGCCTGATGGTTTAAAAACCAGCTGTGAGATGGACTTAGACACTAATTCTTCTGACCAGAAGAGAGGTAGGGAGTCCCTAAAAGGCTACCAAATCAGAGAAGAACAGCTAAAGGTCTGAGCTGGTAAGGATAGGAACACTGGAGTCAATGTTACAGAGTCTTCAAGATGCAGGACTGGGCAGGGAGGTCCAGCAGCTGCCGGGTGGGGTATCTAAGGGAGTTTGCCAATGTCTCAAGTTGAAGCTGATCTTTTTCTAAGCCTCTGTCCTCGAAGGCATTTCTTCCCAGAGCCGAGTGGTAGGAGCAGGCAGCTAAATGACCGCCAGTAGGAACTAGAAAATAGTTGGGACTGGATAGTATGTGGCAAAGCCAGAGAAGACAGGAGGACTCAGCCAGGCCACACATGCAGGGACACAGCAGATGTTTGCATGCTGGCTGTGGACCACCCTTGTGAAAGGAAATGTCCAGAGAAGGTGTGATGCCAACAGAGCATGTGGTATGACAAGGGGCAATGCCTAGTGTTTTCCACTGCTTTGTAGTTCTCCCAGATCCTGTGGGTGAGCAGAGCCATCATTCTTGTTCCTGGACGATAGAAAACAATACTATAAGACAATGTGAGAGAGACAGACAAAAAACATGTCCCACTCTGCTGTGCCCTAGCCACTTCCCAGCAGAGCTCTTGGGAAGTGTCTAAACTCCATTCAGCTCCCTTATCTGTAAGACAGGGGTGATAATGGCACTGTGGTGGGAGGAAGGAGGTGTTAGCAAATCTGAGATGAGTCTTTGACCCCTGGAATGCTACCCATGTCTCTAGGGCTGCTACTTGCAGTCAGCAGATAAGAGAAGAGCCACACTGATTGTGTACAGAGAGAGTTAATGAAAACACCAAGTACTCACATTTCTTCCCCTAGAAAAATGAAGCTACATGTCCTTCCCAACTTCTACAAAGACCAGAATGAGATGAATTATCTTACAGTACTTTACCAAATCAGAGGGGTCCCCATCTGGTTAAAGGGTGACAGTAAGGTGCCTGAAGGGAGCTGCCCTTTAGGTGTCCTGGAGCAAAGTCACTCAAGAAAGAAGCTGGGAAATGAGGTTTGCATCAACAGGACTTTGTTTCTAGAACTTTCCACTATGTCAACTACCCTCGGGTGAATATTCTACCTGCCATGTACAGAAAGTTGGAAGTATCTCTCAAGTCACACAACCACTAATGGTGTCTGATTTGACAGTCTCTGCCTCCCATGCTCCACCAGGATCTAAGCAGCTGTTCAGGAGGACAGTGGGAAAATTATCGAAGGTAAAGAGAACCTTTCAAGCCAGTCAGAGTTCAAAAAGAATGCCTGGGCTTCTCCACCTGCCTCCATCCCTGTCACTTTGGATAAGAAGGTTTTGCTGTCAGGGAGGCTTAGGCTTGTGTCAGAAGACTTTTCCAAGCAGAGTAATCTATGTGGCAGTGCCCTTGGGGTTGGATGGACAGGGCTACTCACGCCGAAAGAGGGAGAGTATTCTTTGAGGTAAATTCATACTTGTGAAGTGACCATGTGAGATCTGGGTGTCCAACCACACAGTAAGGTTGGTGAAGGTTGAGGGAACTAGCGTATCCTAGGTTCCATACCAAACCCTTCATTACCTCAGCCTTCCCTAATGGGCCATCCGCAACATCCCACCTCTGTTCCTCGGACCACTTGATCATGACCATAAAGTTCCAGCTTCATGATGCTTAAGACTCATTTGTGGAGCTCATAAAACGCACCTGTCTCTCCTTACCTAAGGAGGACATGTTCCAAGAACCCCAGAGTACAGAGTGATCGCAGATAGATTCAAACCCTCTGCACACTGCTCTCCTCACCCAAACTAACCCAAGATAAAGTTGAATGCATAAATTAGGCACAGGAAAAGACTAACAATGACTATCAACAAAATAGACCAATTAACCGCATACTTTAATAAAGATTTTACTTTCACCCTTTCAACTGGAGGAAGGATGACTTTATACCTCTTTTCGAGATATAAATTCTCTGCCCCACAGCACTTGTACCCTATGGCTAAAATTTAATGAAGTAAGAATGACTTAAGTTGTGATATCAAAGGCCTATCTCATAACCTGACCACTAAGATACTAATGGGTAGGCAGTGTATACAGCACAGATGCACTGTACAATGGCTGACTATTTATTGGGTAGGATGAAGCAAGAGTATTTGTAACCTCACTGTACTGCTCAGAACAGTGTTCAACTTACAGTGTATCAATTATTTACTTCTAGAATTTTCCATTTATGATTTTGGATCCTACTGCACTCTGGTTACTAAGACTCCATGCAGAACTGTAGGTAAGGGATAAGGTGCCTCCCACTACAAGGCATGTCAAAGGACACTTGGGAATTTGTATTATTTTAAGGTTTATTACTCAAGTGGGTTATAATGCACAGGAGAGAACACTGGCCCAGAATTCAATCAGATCCTAGACTGATTCATGATTAATAAGTTATCACAAAACTCAAATAACACAGGAATTAGCCAATGGTGAGGCAGGAACGTTGAAGGGTTCTCATCTAGGTCTCACTGAAGCATCTCTGAGATGGCCACACTCAGTTGAGACTTGAGCCTGGGAGCTAGCCACAGACAACGTGGAATCTTCTAGGCAAAGGAAACGGCTCAAGTTGTGGAGATCTAGTAGGTCATAGAACGTTAGGAAGCCAGCAGGATTTAGTAGATCTACCAAGGAGAGAAAGAGAGGGAAGGAGAAACTGGAGATCCACCACAGAGACAAGCATCAGGGCTATGAATCTACATGAAGACACTGGATTTTACACTGAGGGCCTAAGGGAGCCAGAGTATTTAAAGTTTGGGGAACTAGATCATGTGAAGTTATTGTCACAGAGTGCTGTGAGACATGTTTGGAAGGTGGTCAGTCCTAGGCATCTGTTGACAGCCATGAATGTTGGTAATAGGAAGGGACAGTAAATGTCAAATCAGCACAGGGGAGGGGGAACTTAGTAGGTGATGTCCATCAACTGGCAAATGCATGTGTACAGGAGAGGAAGGTGCCAAGGTTGGCATTCAGGACTAAGCCCAAGTCACTGATGTGCAGATATTTTCTCCCTATAAAAATACCTTGAGATATGATAAGAACTTCAAGTCTCTGAAGAAAGAAATTAAAGAAGGTCTCAGAAGATGGAAAGATCTCCCATGCTCATGGATTGGCAGGATCAACATTGTAAAATTGGCTATCTTGCCAAAAGCAATCTACAGATTCAATGCAATCCCCATCAAAATTCCAATTCAATTCTTCAACGAATTAGAAAGGGCAATCAGCAGATTCATCTGGAATAACAAAAAACCTAGGATAGCAAAAACTCTTCTCAAGGATAAAAGAACCTCTGGTGGAATCACCATGCCGGACCTAAAGCTGTACTGCAGAGCAATTGTGATAAAAACTGCATGGTATTGGTATAGTGACAGATAAGTAGACCAATGGAACAAAATTGAAGACCCAGAGATGAACCCACACACCTATGGTCACTTGATCTTTGAGAAGGGAGCTAAAACCATCCAGTGGAAAAAAGACAGCATTTTCAACAAATGGTGCTGGCACAACTGGCGGTTATCATGTAGAAAAATGCGAATTGATCCATTTCTATCTCCTTGTACTAAGGTCAAATCTAAGTGGATTAAGGAACTCCACATAAAACCAGAGACACTGAAACTAATAGAGGAGAAAGTAGGGAAAAGCCTCGAAGATATGGGTACAGGGGGAAAATTCCTGAATAGAACAGCAATGGCTTGTGCTGTAAGATCGAGAATCGATAAATGGGACCTCATAAAATTGCAAAGCTTCTGCAAAGCAAAAGACACTGTCAATAAGACAAAAAGGCCACCAACAGGTTGGGAAAGGATCTTTACCTATCCCAAATCAGATAGGGGACTAATATCCAATATATATAAAGAACTCAAGAAGGTGGACTCCAGAAAATCAAATAACCCCATTAAAAAATGGGGCTCAGAGCTGAACAAAGAATTCTCACCTGAGGAATACCGAATGGCTGAGAAGCACCTGAAAAAAAATGTTCAACATCCTTAATCATCAGGGAAATGCAAATCAAAACAACCCTGAGATTCCACTTCACTCCAGTCAGAATGGCTAAGATCAAAAATTGAGGTGACAGCAGATGCTGGCGAGGATGTGGAGAAAGAGGAACACTCCTCCATTGTTGGTGGGATTGCAAGCTTGTACAACCACTCTGGAAATCAGTCTGGTGGTTCCTCAGAAAATTGGACATAGTACTACAGGAGGATCCTGCAATACCTCTCCTGGGCATATATCCAGAAGATGTCCCAACCGGTAAGAAGGACACATGCTCCTCTATGTTCATAGCAGCCTTATTTATAATAGCCAGAAGCTGGAAAGAACCCAGATGCCCCTCAACAGAGGAATGGATACAGAAAATGTGGTACATTTACACAATGGAGTACTACTCAGCTATTAAAAAGAATGAATTTATGAAATTCCTAGGCAAATGGATGGACCTGGAGGGCATCATCCCGAGTGAGGTAACCCAACCACAAAGGAACTCACACAATATGTACTCACTGATAAGTGGATATTAGCCCAGAAACTTAGGATACCCAAGATATAAGATACAATTTGCTAAACGCATGAAATACAAAAAGAACGAAGACCAAAGTGTGGACACTTTGCCCCTTCTTAGAAATGGGAACAAAACACCCATGGAAGGAGTTACAGAGACAAAATTTGGAGCTGTGACGAAAGGATGGACCATCTAGTGATTGCCATATGCAGGGATCCATCCCATAATCAGCTTCCAAATGCTGACACCATTGCATACACTAGCAAGATT
The DNA here is from genome assembly GCF_978045245.1 of Mus caroli. Lineage (NCBI taxonomy): Eukaryota > Metazoa > Chordata > Mammalia > Rodentia > Muridae > Mus > Mus caroli. The sequence continues at coordinate 105,590,646 of NW_028227269.1, forward strand.
TTGCTGAAAGGACCCAGATATAGCTGTCTCTTGTGAGACTATGCCGGGGCCTAACAAACACAGAAGTGGATGATCACAGTCAGCTATTGGATGGATCACATGGCCCCCAATGGAGGAGCTAGAGAAATTACCCAAGGAGGTAAAGGGAACTGCAACCCTATAGGTGGAACAACAATATGAACTAACCAGTACCCCGGAGCTCTTGTCTCTAGCTGCATATGTATCAAAAGATGGCCTAGCCGGCCATCACTGCAAAGAGAGGCCCATTGGACTTGCAAACTTTATATGCCCCAGTACAGGGGAACTCCAGGGCCAAAAAGGGGGAGTGGGTGGGTAGGGGATTGGGGGGGTGGGTATGGGGGACTTTTGGGATAGTGTTGAAAATGTAAACGAGGAAAATACCTAATAAAAAAATAAATTAAAAAAATACCTTGAGAAAGGAGATAGAATCACAAGGCTCAGGAAGTAAAGGAAATTGATGAGTCCCAGGAAGCTGCAGCTCATAAGATTCACAAGACACTTCCCTAGGTTACACATGCACCCATGATTGCTGTGAAGGAGATACTATCTTCTGTAGAACAGTCTGTAAGTCATGCACAGAAACTCTAAGGATGCGACTTCTCTGAGCCATAACCTGTGCTGGGGTGGGCTCTTCCTTGGTGCAACAGCCTTTGAGCCATCCATATTCCTGCATATGACCACAGTGACCCTTACTTCACAAACCTGACCTTGGGCAGCATTGTTTCTTTGGTTTGTTGAAGGTATCCTATCTGGGATGGAAAGAGGCTTGTTTTAACTTCAACAACACTGGGCATATTTCTGCTGATACCTGAATGGGGAGAATAGAAGAGTCTTCCATGTCCTGGTCAGGGACTTGTCTGCTTCTGATGTTGCCTGCTTGCCTTCCTGTGCATGGCTAGGTGCACATCTCAAAATGAGTCTGAAAAGAACATTTGGTTCTAACTCCCCCGTGAGACATAAGGAAAACATGAGGTAGGAGATCTATGTAGACATAGAATTCAAAAGCAAGGGATGGAAGATGCTTGCTACTAGAGTGGTCAGGATCATTAATATAGACACTAACAGGAATTACAGGAAATAGAAGAGAAGGTAGAGAGGATAGTGGGAGGAAGAGGAGAAATTGAGAAAAGAATGGAGAGGGGAAGAGAAAGCACAGGATGAGGGTTGAGAAACAGAGATGAAAAAGCTAACTTGAGAGTCCTGAGTGAGGGGTTCAGACAGGAGATCTAATGAGGTCAAAGTGAATCTATATCTTGAAGCCAAGAGGACTGTACTGATGAGAATGGAAAGCCTTATCCAGACACACTACAAAAAGGCTTAATAAACCTTTGCCTCTAGAGGAAGCTGTTATTAATTACACAGTACCATCCATAGTCATCCTTAAATTAACAGAGTTGAACAGGCAAAGGGTAATTTATGGAACATTACCTTGGTGTCAGACACCTTATAAATATTATCCACAAGAATGACACCGGATCAATTGCTTTCATTGGGAAGGCAAGGCTCTAACATCTCACATACATTATTTAATATTGACAACAGTCCTGGGCAGTAAGTGGATCTTAGTTATCAGTAGTTTTCAGATCAAAATACAATGTCAGAGGATTCAAGAGACTTAGCCAAGCTCAAACAGCCAACTGGTATACCTGGAATGAATGTTCCCATGAAATGCCTCTCTATGCCAATGCCTGGGAACAAAAGGAAAGAAGAGACAGAGGTGCCAACTGGGCAGAGGCAGATGGACTCATCCCCTTGTGCCTGGTTAAAAAAATACTCTTTGAAGCCCTTTCTTTCCTGCTGCAAGTTGGTCTGAGCCTTGCCTACTGGGAACCTCACAAGCACTCCTGCTCTCCTGACTTCTACCTAATCCCAGGTCAGCTACTTGAGAGATTCCCCCACCTGATTTATGAATATGTTTGCTAGGCTTTGGTCATAAATCTCCACCTCTAGGATATTTAGTTGTGGTATTTATTGACCAAAGACAACTTGTGTTGAAAAAATATCTTTTGAGATTTTGCCAGATAATCACTATGGGATATTTGAGAAAACAGTGTCCTCAGGTAAATGAAATGCTTCAAGCAGTTGGTCTTGCTAGCGGGGGAAAATTCCTCTGCTGTTGACTGTTTGAGTGTCTTTTGTGTGTTGTGCTATTTTAACAGAGCGGGCAGCTTTTTCATATCTGTCTCTTCCCCACCTCATAAGTTCATCAAGGGAAAATGGAGAAGAGGAATTGTCAAAAGACCTCTCCCTCGGGGCGTAGGGAAGTTTTGATTCTTTTGAACCAGAACTTCAGGCCAAATGTGTCTCAGAAGCAGTCAGGTGGCAGAACACCTGGGTGAGTACAATGAAATACGGATGCTGTCGGCACAGAAAACCACAGATATGAATATGTGCAGAATCTGATACAGACGCCTGGTTCTAGTATGAACAAGTTAAACTTTAGAGAACACTACTGGGAGAAATTGAAAGTGTCCATCAATTAGCTAGGCTTGTATGTCAGTACTTGTGTGCCTTTGCACAGGGTGGTACAAATCTGAAAAACACTGTTAAGGCCAGAACAGTCAACTGGCATACCTTGGCCTGTGCTATTAGGTCAAATACAGTTTAAGTGAACCCCCAAGCTTCCACAGATACGAAGGCTGGGATGAAGTGTGCGATATTGAGAATGATGGTACATTTTTCTTAGTTTTGTTTTTGTTTTTAAATGAGGTCCTCCTGTGTAGCTTTTGCTGACTTGGAACTCATTATGTAAACCAGGCTGACCTGGAACTCAAAGAGATCCTCCTGGCTCTGCATCCCAAGTTCTGTCAAGAATGATGGGGCTATTAAGAGGTGGAACCTAGAACATCATTACTTCATTGGGGCTTTACCCTTGGAAGGGGTTAAAATAGTTTTTGTGGGACCCACTCGTGTTTGTGTTCTGGCTTCCTGCTTTTGATCATGTGATCTCAGCCTTTCACATCAGCTTCTACCGTGATGCCATCCACAGTAAGGTATTTACCAAAACCAAGTTCATGCCTTTTGACCTCCAGGAGTGTGAGCTGAATAAACTTCTTTTCTTTATAAGTTTCCCTTCTTTGGGTGTTTGTTATAGTAATGAAAATGTAAGACAATTAGTCTTATCTATTGGAATGAGAAGCAATGTTCCTAACTTGTAACATGACTAGGAAATCATAACTTCAAGTAAGCATCCCAAGATCTTTTAAGTCTGCAGGCTCGTTACTCATACACGAGAAGCTGACAACACAGAAAACAGAGACTGGAGAGGCATTGGAGGATTGGAGAGAAGGTATCTCTTTTGAAGGAGATATTTATTCCTCTGGTCCAGGTTTCTGTGCCTTTGCTCACACGAGAATTCATTGTCTGGCCATTTTCTTGGGGTCAGAATAAAGGCTTATTCTAATACTGCTAAGCTAAATTTAATTTTTTTATTTATATTTCAAAAGCACAGGGGTCAAACAAAACACTTGTGTGAGCCAGAGCTGACCAGGGTCATCGACTCAGCTATGGCCAAGGTCGAACAACTGCTGCAAGAATCCCAGAAAAGTGTGGATGAGGGCACACAACTCTGAGGCTTTGAGGAAGCATGGAGCCACTCCTACCTCCGCCACCATCCTGGGCTTAGCCTCGGCTCTGGCTGCCTTTATCCTGATGCCCTCTGACCTCAACTCTCCCATGGTGTAGTCCCCTGACTTTCACTCCAAAGTCATAAGAATTGGTGTTTACTGCCTACACTCACAGTCCCCACATCAGCAGTGAGCCAACATCTGTCACCATAAATAGTAGAGCTCAGGTCTCTGGCCCCTCATCTCACCCATGAGCAGGTAAGCAGGACACTGCCGTTAGCTTCTTTCCTCAGATCAGAGGTGTTGATAAGCCAGGATGCCTGTGCAGAGCCTTTCTCTTGCTGAATGACAGAATAGGGATCCAAAGCCTCCTTTGGCTTTAAGGAGCCCTGCTCACTATTGCATGTTCTGTTTGTCTCCAGGAGCAACTGTAGCAAGCACCTGTGGCAGCTTCGAAATGCACTTGCCTGGGCTTTTACTGGGGTTCTCCTTGACTCACCTGGCCCCCCACACACTCTGTTCTCCAGACTCCAGGCTCACAACTGTTCTGAGTGTTTCCTCTCAGTGTTGAGAGCTTACATCAGCCCTATCCTTGGTTGGAATGAGCTATCCTCTAACTCTATGCAGTGTTTCTCTGTCACCAGAGAGGCACATCCCTCTAATTGCCTTTCAGAGTTCACAGACCCTTGCCCTCAGAGCATTTGTAAGTTCTCAGTAGACTGTGCTCCATGTTGATCATACAAGCAAGATGTAGACAACATTCACCAGTCACTCACTTTACCCAGGTCCAATCACTTTCAAACCCCTATAGATTTATGCTGAAATAAGAGTGGCCTGTTTCAGCTGGGCGGTGGTGGTGCATGCCTTTAATCCCAGCACTTGGGAGGCAAAGGCAGTCAGATTTCAGAGTTCGAGGTCAGCCTGGTCTACAGAGTGAGTTCCAGGACAGGACAGCCAGGGCTCTGTCTCGAAAAACCAAAAAAAAAAAAAAAAAAGATTGGCCTGTTTCATCCCCATGTCCCTGTCATCTCAGCAGCTCTGACACCTCTGGCCGGTGCCTCAGAGCCTGAGATGTGCCTGCTAACTGTCCATTGTGTTCTCCAGACTTCATCTGGGATGGCATTGTGGAGTGATTGCAACGTAGCTGTTTTAAATATTGAGTCAGGTTGAGAAGACAGCTTAGTGAAGTGCTTGTCTTTCAAGTGCAGAGACCTGACTTTGATGCCCAGGGCCTACACCAAACAGCCAGATGTAGCATATGCCAGTAATTCCAGTACAGGGAAGGCAGAGGCAGGAGAATTCTTGGAGATCACTGCCTAACCAGCCTGAGCTACTTGGAAGGTTCCAGTAAGAGACCCTGTCTCAAAATGAATGAATGAATGAATGAATGAATGAATGAATAATAAAGTGGACAGCACCTGAGGAATGACACCAGAGGTTGACCTCCGACCTCTGTATGCACACAGACACACCTGTCAACCTCTACACATAGGAGCTCGCACACATAAAATGAGTACGTGCTGCTGCTCATCACTTGACAACCAGGACTCATCTAGAGAAAGCCTTCACTCGTCAGCCCATCCTCCCGCAGGCATGTTCCTAATGTGGTGTTTCCTATCCATGGCTCTCTACTGGCCTTAGGGTACAATGATAACCTCCATCCCATATGAATTGATGCCTATGTATCTTTTTTGATTGGCTTCGATTTCAGTTCAAAGGCCAGAAATACGTGTGTGTACATATTACATATGTGTATGTGCATGGGATATATATACATATATATATATATATATATATATATATATATATATATATATATGCATGTGGGCATGCTTGCCTGTGGTACATGTGTGCAGAGGCAAGAAGAGTACACCAGGAGTCCTGCTCCATCAATCTCTACCTGGTGGCCTTGACACAGGGTTTCTCAGTGACCCTGGAGCTAGGTGGAGTATTTGTTTGCTTGTTATTTATTTATGTGGCTGGTTAGAGTTTTTTCAAGCCCCTAGTGATTCTCTTGAATCTGTCTCCCACCTCCCAGTACAGACGTTACAGGCACCCTGATCCATTTTACACGAGGGTTACCAATTTGATATAAGTATATGTGTGTGTGTGTATATATATATATATATATATATATATATATATATATAAACTTTTCCCTCACAAGCGATGCCTGTCAGCTGTGAGCTGTGGCTACCTGTGCTTTGCGTTGACAGTGACTGACAGGGAAGAGGTCCTAGCCTTTCCAGATGTATATGTGCACTATTCATTGACCATCTACTTGACTTTGTAGATAGTGCGGCTCTGATGGGTTTGCCTGGAGTGAGACGTCCCTCAGGCCAGGAGAACAGGCAGGAGGAAGAGATGGAAGTGCTCCACATCCCGGGACTTCGCTGGCAATTGTTCTGCCATTCCTGGGCAACTCTGTAATTAACATGTGACTCTGAGGTCTCTCACTGAAACCCACAAATAAAACTCATCACCTCCTGGTGATGCCTTCCCTGTCCTTTTCCAGAGGAACAATGCATTTGAGTGACCTCCTAATGCATCTCTCGTTCTCTCTCTGATACACTGGATAATTATTTATTTTGTTGTCTAATTAGTTAATTAGGCTGGTGTTGTGTTTTAAGTTGGAAATCCTGTTGTTTGGGTACTAGAAAATGGCTTTTTTGTTTGTTTTGGTGTTCTGTGTGCTTTTCTTATTTTTTTTATCAGGGTAATGGGGTCTTATTAATTGAGTGGCTGGCTCTGGGTGAATCTGCTCTGGGGACGCAGTATGGATTTTCCAGGAATAAATTGAAGCATTAGCAGAGGAAGATGGTGTTCAGAATAAAAGCGCCCGGGCGCAGGCCAGTCGTGAAGGGTGGTTTTCATTTTCGTTTCATTTCTCTGTGTTTAGATGGCAATTTACAGTTCGCACGACCACTTCTCTGGCTCTACTCATTCAGTCCCAGCTCAGGAGAATTTGCATGGAGTTCCTCTCCTGCTCATTTACAGATGGGGAGGCTGAGGGTCTGGGAAGTCCTCGGTTGCCCTGGTTTCTCTGCCCTGTGTATAGAAGGAGCCCTTAGTGAGGAAGGCTGGGAGGGAAGGCGGGATGCTCTAGACAAGTGGGTTCCATGGGGGCAAACTCCAGTTCCTTTTTATTCAGTTCAACAATGAACAAGAATCAGCCCTAGGAACCCAGAGAGGCTCTGGAGACCCAAACACGAACATATGGGCTCTGTGCCCCAGGAAGGTGTGGATGCCTGGTTTGCCTCTTGAAATCATCAGACCCCTCTGTCACAGGCTCTTCACCTGGAAGGACAGTGGGCAGAATAAGAGGCACTGGATGTGAAGCCTCAGATGGGGTGGGTGTGCAGCCTAATGGGACACTGAGGATGAAGCTCTTACATGTACATCCCCGCCATCCCCATAGGACCGTGTAAGGAGAAGAAAGCATCTAAAGGGAGGGGGCAGGGCCAAGGAATGGGGCTGCAGAGGAAGAAAGTCAGACGTGTGTCTTCTCTTATGAAAGCCTGGGTATGTGCGTGTGCATGTGCCTGTGTCTGTGTCTGTGTCTGTGTCTGTGTGTGCGTGCATGCGTGCGTGCGTGCGTGCGTGTGTGCATGTGTGTGTGTGTAAACATGACATGAAGGCAAAAGCAAGATGGAGAAAAGTGATCAACAGAAAGACACAAAGGAAGCTATTTCGGGGACAAAATACACAAAGTACAATGATAAGCTTATATGAAAATGTCACAGTCAAACCAATCATTTGATTCATTAACTTAAACCAATTTGAGTGTGTGCGTGCGTGCGTGTACGTGTGCATGTGTGTGTGTTTGTGTGTGTGTGTGTTTGCGTGTGTGTGTGTGTGTGTGTGTGTGTGTGTGGTGTTTTCCTGGGCTCAACACTGTTCGAATACTACTTTATCAGGTCCTGCTAACATCTGCTTCTGGCTCACCTCAACCTCTGTGTGCACAATTAAAGCTCCCTACCCACAGAGCTCTCTCAACTTTGGTATCTCCCTTCTAGAGCTCTCTCCCCTCCCATGCTGGTGACTTGGCCCCACGTGGCAGGTCATGGAAAGAGCTGTACCATGACTGCCCTTCATCTCTCATCTTACCTTTACAATCTCTATAAAGATGAGAGCATTCACATCCAGGAGCACAGGATAGCGTGCACAGGTGAGGTTCCCTCCAACAGCAAGTCTGTTCTCCACAGTGCTGGATCAGAAACCTGACATCAAGCTGTCAGTGAAGACGGCTGCCTCTGAGAGTTGTAAGGGGATCCTGTCCTGGCCTCTCTCCTCTGGAGGCTGCAGTCATCAGTGTCCCCTGACGTGTGGATGTAGGACGCCAACTCTGCCTCTACTCACTCTATGCCACCTACTTTGTGGGGTGCTCCCTCTGTTCACGTCTCTGCTCCCAGTTATCCCTCTTTAAAGAGGACCCCACTCACTAGATTAGGACCCCCACTCATCCCTAGGGTTGACTCTTCCTGACAGCCTTCACTTGCATGGACCCTCCTTCTGCCATGGGCACATTCAGAGGTCCTGAGACTTAGGACATCAACACATGAGTTTGGTGGGAAGCAATTCACCTCTCATGGTGGGTGGATTTTTTTTCAAGTGTAAGATAAAGGAGTGGAACTCACAGAACCAGTATTTGCTGGGTCTCAGAGCTGGTGTTTAGTCTCTGTCCTCTTCAATATAATGCTATCTTATTTACCCTTTGAGAATGTCAGATGTATATACAATGGATTTTGATCACATTCACCCCACTACCCACCTCCACATCCCACCCACTGAGGTCAAGTAGAACTGCCAGTAGACACCAGGGTATGGGGCCGTGCACTGGAACAAGGTCAATCCACCAGGAACCACGCCCCTAGAGAAAACTGGTCCTCCCTGCAAGCATCATTTCCCAGTAGCTCTGCAGCCTGCGATGGAGCTCACAGAGCCCTCCCCGCTCCATGCTGGAGTTGGACTGGCTGGATCTCAGCATGATGACCTTTAACCATGATCCACAGCCATCCCAAGCATCAGACTTGCCTCCCTTCCCGGACATGGAGCCTCTTCCAGGAGGATTGAGTCTACGTGGTTGACTGTCACCGACCCCACCGCAGGCTGGCACTGAAAGTCTTGAGGGTCTGACTTTCAGTTTTCAGGATAGCAAGACCTGAGTCTCCCCAGAAGCATCATGTCAGCTTTAACTGAAGTTCGAAAACAAGTTGCTTCTGCCACACACACTCAGTGCTCATCAAACTTCACCTTTTATCCTCCTGTATTGTATGCCTCTCCTGTATTGTAGCCTGTTCTTAGGCCCTGTCTGAGGCCATCGACTGCCTTCTCTGCTGCCTACAACCAGCCAGATGCCATCTTACCTCATGCCCCTGCCACTCACACTGAGGGCAGGAGTGAGGGCTTCCTGCCTCTAACTGTACCTGCATCTCCCGCTCCCATCTATCTGCTCCCTTCCTCTTTCTTTCACCTCCTTTCTCTCACTTACCCACCATAGCATGTGGAATCTTAAGTCCCATCTAGAATCTCCATTTAGTTTTATTCTTTCTTTCACTAGGCAGAATAAATGTCACCAGAGGAATGCGTGCATAACCGAACACTGATACCACCAAAGGGATCTATCTGCCTTAGGCAGGTGTTATCAAAAGCATATGAGAAAGAATTCAGACACATCTTACAGGAAAGATGGTGTAAAATACCAGAAGTTTGGCCCAAAGGAGGTTCCATTTCAGGGTCTGACTGCAAGTGTTGAACATGGAGGAAGGGCTGTGCTGGGACCGGGGATGGAGAGTGGGGGAAGGGTGGAGACAGCTTAGCTGCCTTAAGAACAGGCAAGATTTATGCACAGAGCCTGTAAAGAACCAGACACTGCCTCATGAAGGATAAATAACCAAAACCAGGTTAATACGGGTCTGGGATGGCTCAGTCAGTAAGCTACTGCCTTGCGTGTGTAAGGACTTGACTTCCAACCCTCAGAGCCAACGAGAAAAGATGTGGGTGTGCTGGTGTGCCCTTTTTTCCTAGCCCTGCAGAGGCACAAGAAGATAGACACATGAGACTGGCCAGCTAGCCAGTCGACTTACTGAATTCCAGGCCAGTAAGAGACCCTGTCTCAAAATAATAACTACTAACAATAATTATTATTATTATTATCATTATAATAATGGTGAGCGAGAGCTGAGGAACGATAGCCTCATGCATATATGCATACCCACACACCCATGCATGCATACACATACCCACACACATATACACACATGCACATACACACACATACACACATGCACATACACACACATACCCACACACACACATGCACACACACACATATACCCCCCCACACACACATACTCACACACATACACATACCCACACACACACATAACCACATGCACATATACACACATGCACATCTTGCCTATACACATACTCACACACATGCACACACACACATGCACATCTTGCCTATACACATACCCACACACATGTACACACACACACATACATACCCACACACACATACAAACATGCACATACACACATGCTCATCTTGCCTATATAAATACCCACATACATACACACATGCACACATACATACCCACACACACATACACACATGCACATAGACATACACATACACACATACATACATACACACATACATACACATACACATGCATATCTTGCCTATACACATGCCCACATACACACACACACACACACACACACACACACACACACACACAAATGCACATCTTGCCTATAAACATAATCCCCCCACATACACACATGCACACACACACACACACACACGTTTTTAAAAGAGGGTAATACAATAAAATAAATAATAAATCAAAACAAGCATTCCAAATGAGCTCCGAACCTGGAGCAGATGCCCTGCAGTGGAGAGTCCTTGCCCCACTGGGGACTTTTGTCTGTCTCTGGGGATCTTGCTTGGCTGTCACACTGGAGGAGAGTGGTAGTGCTGGCATATACTGCTGAGGAACACGGGATGATGGTCCCTGGCAGGAAATCCACCCAGGTACCAACAAGGCTGAAGCTGAGGAAGCCCCAGAGTAGTCAGACCTGAGCCAGGGCTGTGCCAGGATTCTGACAGGACGGATATAACTCACTTTGCCCTCACAGGAGGAGCTGGTGGAAGTGTGAGCTCTTGGTTCTTGGCCCCTCAGCTAGTTCTGTGGCCCTGGAGTGGGTGAAGGAGCAAAGTTCATTTAACAAGCACCGATGCTAAGCCTAACTGGGAACCTAGGCCCACACTAGGAACATGCTGAATGACAACTGAACTCTTTCCATCTTGTAAACCCCCTGATGGAGAGAGAAGCTACCAGAAGGTGAAAGGCAGTCCCCTCGCTACACACCTTCAGAAAACTCTGGTGAAAGGGCCTGACTAATTAGTGTTTTTAAGGAAATTAGAGATCTAGTGTTTTTTTTTTTTCAAATAAGAAAATGAACATAAGTGCAGAGCACCATGACTACTCATTATTTAATTTAATGATTTGTGAAGATTCTGTTGCCATAGTGACCAAGCACTATTTATAAAAATTAAGAACATAAATTATAAATAATAATATTATTACAAGCAGAAGGGACTCGAACCTCTCAATCAGAAAGGAATAATTTCCAGATGGGGACAGAATTAAAACCTTGTTTGCATCACACGTGGGGAAGAGCGATGGCACATTTGCATTCACTCTCGTGCAGAAGGGGAAAATGAGGTCAAGATGATGCTCTGTGTCATCTGCATGCCAGCCTGTGGCTTTGTGTTCCATGGGGTACACAAGATCTGCCCTGATTCAGGAGAGGTTGGTCAGGGCTGGCAATGCTGTCAGAGAAAACACTGAGAACCGGATATAACGTGTACAAAAACAGAGTCATTCCATCCTGCTTGACTACCACTGAGCATGGTGGCCCCAGATACCTTCCCCACGGTTCCTAAAATCAAGCTAAGATGGCCAGAAAGCCCTCACTGAACTGATGGCTAGGCAAACTAGAGGTCCCACCTCACAAACATCAAGAAATACATATCTGCTCTTTTAAACCCCAAGTGTTTTGTTATAGCTCCATCAAGATAGCCGAGGACGAGAGAGGCATGGAAACCCAGAAGAGAGAAAGGGACAAAAATCAGTGAGGCAAAAATCACTGTGCTCAGAGCTCTCAGCAGTCCCAGTGCCCTGTGACTAAGTGTCTCACTGGCCAGGCTTCCAAGGACAGGATCCCTAAGTTGGGACCCAGCTCTACCATGAAGTTCCAGGCAGAGACTGAAAGCTCAGACATGGACACACACACACAGCAGTGCAAGCCATGCGTGTATCACCTTGTTGATAAGACTTTGCTCTCAGGCCAGGCCCCTTCCTGGGATGAGGTGAAATAGCTACTACCAGCAGCTCCTAATTGGTGCTCCATCTTCCACTCTAGCGCTGCTCAATAACCACCTACATATTCTGCCTACAACTGCCTGGTTTGCCCTAAACGATTGCCCCAGTAGGGAACCACAATACCAAATGTAGTTCAGCAGTACTAAGGACCTGGAGTTAATTAAAGCATCCCCAAGGCACTGACAGCCAATGCAATGTCTTCAGAATATGATTACCTTGGCTTGTCATGGCAATGGGAACTGGGCTTCTGCAGAGCCCATGCTACAAGGGCTACCAAATGCAGTCTCCACAAACAAGATTCACCAGGGGTGCAGGGCATCCCCCAAACAGGGACTTGAGCTGCCTAACATCACTTCTAGAATGGTTTCATTGTCTGAAAGCTACGTTTGTTAAGTGATAAAACCGTGATAGAGACCCTCTAACTAAAGAAACAGTCAACAGTTCTTGTCAGCATTTCCACCTCAAGTGAATTTCATGGAGAGAAGAGGGAGATGTCTAGAAAGGGAGGAAGGGTTTGTTCTCCCGAGGGTCATGTGGTCATCATATGGGATGGGTGTGCTGGCTTTCCTGGTATGGGTACCAGAGATGGGAGTCTGCTGAGCGGAGCTTGCAACTGCACACATCTGCCCAGCTTCTCCCTCAGATTGCTTAGGTCATTCATCAAACTGCCTTGGATCTGGAGAACTTCCGTGAGACTCTGATGATTCTTCTCTCTGGTGTTTCATTGTGAGACTGTATTTTGAAGAGGAGAAAAGCAGGGTTTGCCTGCTTTCTGGAGATTTCTGTGTCCAGTCTCAGATGCGGTTGCATGGGACTCTGTGGTCTTGGAGAGTCTGATATGAACTTGCTCCTCAAACTAACAACCCTTTCCTTCCATCAGACCTCTCTCTGTGCAAAGTGGGAATCCCAACAGCAAAGCCACATTGGGAACGTGTCGCCCCCTTCTGCTTTTCCATTTGCCTCCCGACCTGCTTACCTCCTGACCTCTAAACCAGATCGAGTCTCCTCTTCTTGCTAAAGCTGCCGTGGTATATGATCCTCCCCATTTGAGTTCCCAGAGGTCACCTCAGCTTGACTCCTAAGAGTACTTCCCCATGATCTCTCTCAAAGAACTGAAGCCATACCCTGCCCCCGTGATGCTATCTGTACCCTAACGAGATCTGCACTTGAGATAAAATATCCAGACTGCATGTTCCGTGTCTGCCCCGAGCCATGTGAGGACCGGGGCTTTGGAGACATTGCTACATAAATATGTGCCCTGGGGACTCAGGGTCTAATCAGGGAAATGAAAACACGACCATTTGGTTCCTGTTTCTTCTTAACCCTCCTGCTCTTGATCTGCTGAGGATCTATGCTTAGTGGCCAGGCATGGTTCATAATAACAAGAAAGTGAAAAGTGAAAAGTGGAAAGGAGATCAAGCCATTTGATATTTGGCCAGTTGGAGAGATAGATTTCATGACAGGGAATGCCATCTTCTTTGAGGTCAAACCACAGGCCCCAGCATCCAGGGGATCCTCACACTGTAGATTCCAAGGAGACACAGTCCTCTCGTGGCCTGAGTGCATTTCCTGCACAGGATTTTTGATGGTAAGCCCCCAGATGCCTCAGCCTGCACACCAGCTTGTCAGATCCACCTTGGGTGGAGAGGGGAAAATTCATCTTCATTTTCCCTCAAGAGAGAAGGAGGGGCAGAGAGAGGGGACAGAAGGGTGGGTTCGTTGGCTTGTTTGCATCCTATAAATAAAAATTCATCAAAAGATAAAAAAAAATGATTCGTTTTCCGTGGAGATACTGCAGGCTCCTTGCCCGGTATCCAGATAAACATTGATTTAGGCAGATAGTTTATGAATTATACAGTGGTTTTAAAAGTGGGGTGGCAAGGAAAATAGAATATACCGTAGAACTTCCATGGTTTCAGCCGATACAAATGAAGGATTCTGGATAGAGGGGAGAGCCCTCCCCACCCTGCCCCTCCTGTGCTTGAGATATCCCCACTTCAAAGGTGGACAGTCAGGACACCCTTTTTGGCGACTGCACGTTTAAAACCGTGCTTACTGCTATTTTGTCTGGGAATGATTGGTTGACCTCATCCAGGCGATCAGCTAATTTGCGCTCTAAGCCAAAAGTTGAGGATATGCGAAGGAACAAGGCACACACTGCTGAAAGAATCAGGAGAAAGAAAAGGAGATAGAAGAAGAGGGAGGGATGGGGGTCTGGGGAGGCATCTACTTAGGGTAGCAAGACACTTCAGGGCTGTAAACAGGAGGTAGTCTATTATTGGGAACTGATTGTATGTGTCAGGGTTACCGATTAGCCAACTCAAAGAATAATGAGAGAATCCAGGAATTCGAGCCATATTGAGTCCACCATCGCAAATAACCAAGGTGGCGTTATCAGAGCCAAGGGTACCCAGTGAGACACAGACACCCAGTAATGCTTTCAGATGGGAGCTCGAATAACGGAGGGGCACAGTATAACTACAGCTGGAAGCGACAGTGAAGAAACGGGGAGAACCATGCTGGCTTCCTCTCTTCTCTGCCCTGTCTTCCGGCGGTAAACCCCATGTTAGTACTTAGATTTAAAAGCCGGGAGATGACTATGTGAAGGGAACACGGGGTTTGGGGTGAATCCATCCTCTCAAGGACACAGGGATCCTGCAGGGGGCCACTTTACTCAGGTTTGGGGCTGATCATCCTCTAAGGAATGCAGGGGTCTGGGGGGGGGGAGTTGTTCTTTTCCCATTTTACAGGTAAAGATTGCCAGGCCTGGGACCTGAGCCCCTTGTCAATGGTCAAACAGCCAGTGGGACTTGGGGCAGCCACAGGCTTGTTTCTTAGTTGTGTATACAGAGTCTCATCTCACACACCACAGGCTGGTCCTAAATTCAAAATACAACTAAAGCTGACCTTGAACTTCTGATCCTCCTGCCTCCACCTCCCAAGTGCAGGGATTATATATGCGTGCCATCTAGCTCTGTTTATGCGGGTCGCAGACTGTACACGGGGCTTCCCACACTCTAGGCAAGGGCTCGTCAAACCGGACCACTTCCTCGCCTAAGATCGCTTCAGAAAAGCTCTGCATTTGACCTTCACTGACGGCTTCGCTCATCTGATTTCCAAAATTCCTTCCCACCGTTGCTATTTTTTTTTCAAAATGGATTTATTTCTCAAACAAAACTTATCCAATCTGTTTTATCCTAATCCTTGATTCTATCAGAGGTATGGCAAAATATAATCTTTTATGAAAAAATACAAAACAACTATTATTTGTGATACCTTTGTCAGATAATTGAGTGAAAACGGTTTTATCATAATGGCTTTTTTCTTTTTTCTTTTAAAAATCTTATTAAAAGAATTATATTCCTGACACTAAAAGCAAAGATTGTATTAAGTCTTGGAATTAGTGGTCTTAGGGAAACATTTCAGGAGAGTGAGCTTACCCTGCAAATGTGGAGCCTCGTGGTAATCTAAGGAACTTTCTATTGACAAGAATTTAGCCATTGCCAGCACCCCAAATCCAGATTGTTCCAGGCCCCTTTGGCTAAATTGGCGCCTGTGTTACAGGCAATTTGTGCTTCAAGGTTTTATCTTGGTCATTACTGCTGCTGCAGCTTATTTGAATATTTTAATGAATGATGTTATTGTCTCTATGCCTGGGGGTCTTTTCAGCAGAGATCGCATTTAAAGGAGGAAAAGAAATACAGAAAAATAGCTCTAAATACGTCAGCGAGGATGGATGAGTCACTTCGGCTGTGCAGTAAAGCCAGAGCTGCCAGGTCACTGCCACAAGGCAAATATGCTAATGAAGGAACCGGGCCATGGAGAAGAGAGTGCTGACGAGTCAACTGGAGGAACCAGGAGGTCTTCTCAGAGTCACCAGCTTGGTCGAAACCAAAAGAGGACACAGACATATGTATAGTGCAAAAATATGGACTGCGGTGCTGGACCTTGCAGAAAGTGTCTACCACTACGGGGCTGGGTCAGGAGAAAGGTTAGTTGTATAAGCACTGTGGGAGTTCTGTTATTTTACTGATTGGAAATGTGCTCTGATGGAAATAAATATGACTTAGGAACTGTCCCTTTCTGAGCCCCTTTCCTAAACGGATGTCAGTTCCATTGAGCGTGAGCATCTCGCCATGGAGGGTTTGAATCTACTGTTTTAAGATGGACATGGGTCATGCAACAAGGATTTGGAACCCAGGTCTGCTTCTGCCCCTGGTGCTTTTCAAAGAGTCAGCATCCTGGTTCACCACTGGAGAAGAATAGGGAGCTAACTGCTATTGAGAGTAGAGACATAGCCTCTGCATGGTGGCCTCTGCAGGTATTCTAAGACTGTGGCCCTCTGCCACGGTTGCTCCCCCAATACCTGTGACTGTTGTATGCACTATGCCTGATGCAGTGGGGTCACATCACACCCTCAATCAGGAAGCAGAGAGAGATGAACGCTTATGCTTAGCTGGCTTTCTCCCTCTTGTTCAGGTCAAGACCCAAGGCCAAGGAATGCTGCTACCTACTTTTGGGTTGGGTCTTCCCACCTCAATTAACTGTATCAACATAATCCCTCCTAGGCATGCCCAAAAGCTAAGTAATCCCTCCAGGGTGGGCCTGGGGGCTTGTCTCCTTGGTGATCCCTGATCCTGTCAAGTTGTCAATAACTGTTACAGACTCTGCCTGCTTAGCTCTTAAGGTTTGAGGGAGACACAGAGAGGCAGGCAAGAACGCAAGCTTGAAAAGAGGACATGAGCTCAGATGTCCAGAATCTACCAAAATGCTCAGCACAGTACCCTGTGGGTCTGCAATCCCTGAACTCCTGTTTGAAGATGGAAGGTTCAGAAAGGAGGATCCAGAAGCTCAGGGGCCAGAAAGCCTGTTGTACACAGTGATGAACAATGAGGGATTCTGCCTCTAATAAGATGAAAACTGACAGGGACATTGTCCTTTGACCTCCATGAGTAGTGCACACGTGCATGCACATCACACGCACGCGCGCGCGCGCACGCACACACACACACACACACACACACCTTCACCACCACACTGTTATTAAGAGATGGCTTTCTTGACAGCAGGCTCAGAGCTACTATCTGTGTCAGCTACATGGAGGGCATGATCAATGCTGTATCTCGGTGTCCTCTGCCAGTCTGAGTGGTTCAAGGTTGGAGGAAAGATACTGGTCAGAATGGAAACTGTACCTACCTAATCATCAGACTTCCGGTCTCCCCTGAACAGTTCCCAGATCCCAGCAGACAGGGAGGCAGCCTTCTGTTGCTGTGCAGCCTTTGGGCTTGCTGTGGCCAGTGTAGACTTGGAGAAGACAAAAGAGGCAACTTCGGTGGCCTCCACCCACCCTCAGAACAGCACGGAGATTCCCTGCCTTCAGGATTTGGTCACAAACAAAGGAACAGTACAAACCCATCATAATTAAGGTTTTTAAGGTTTCTGCTTCAGTTCTTCTACTCTAAAAGCATAATCTCTAGGAAGCGCCAATGATGAAACTTGTTTTTACAGAGACTAAGTGGCCCCAACATTACAGGGGCATCTCAGGAGAGTCCAGAAGGACAGGGACCAGGGGAAGACAAGACATGCTTTCTTCTCGGAGAAGGTCCTGGCAGGCAGCCTTCCCTGGCTCCCGTGAGTTTTGGGAGATTGATCCCGCCACCCTCCGCCCCAGCCGTGGTGCCGCCATACTCCCTTCTGAGCTAATCCAGGTCGTGATGTCGTGAATAGATCTGGGAGGCAGTCCTCCAAATGCTCGAGGGCATCCAGGTCGCTCAAGGAACCCTCTTCTTGCCAGGCCTCTCACCAGGAATGTGTGTATTTACATTCGGATCCCCACATCACGTCTGGGTCTGGGTACAGTCCGTGTTGTTGGCCTGCCGTGGGAAGTATGTTCTCTCTAGAACAAACAGGGGCTGTGCTCAGGATAATGGATGCCTAAGATCCCTTGATGAATGATGGAGTTAGGGCCCAGATCCTTCTATTCAACTTAATAAACATTGATTTTAGTGGCTTCCTTATGTGATAAACTGTTTATTTGGCAGGTAAGGTCCAATCATGCAGTATGTGGCTTCTGGAA
Source organism: Mus caroli (assembly GCF_978045245.1). Lineage (NCBI taxonomy): Eukaryota > Metazoa > Chordata > Mammalia > Rodentia > Muridae > Mus > Mus caroli. The sequence goes on from NW_028227269.1 coordinate 105,608,708, forward strand.
GGTCACAATTTAATAATTTCACAAGATTTTACCACCACTTTTTCAGTATGAAATTGTGTGTGTGTAGGGGGGTGTATGTGGTGTGGTAGGTCTGTGTGTCTATATATCTGTGTGGTGTGTATGTCTCTCTGTGGTATATATGTCTGTGTATCTGTGTGTGTCTGTGTGTGTGTGTGATTGTATGAGTAGTTGTGTCTCATTGTGGTATATATATCTGTATGTGGTGTGTGTGTGTGTGTCTGTATCTGTGTGGTGTGTATGTGCCTCTGTGTGGTTGTGTAGTTGTGTGGTTGTGTTTGTGGTAGGTGTATCTCTGAGTCTGTGTGTGTGGTGTCTGTGTCCATGTCTCTGTTTGTGTGTATCTGTGTCTGTGTGGTGTGAGTGTGCCTCTGTGTGGTTGTGGTGTGTGTGTGTGTGTGTTATCTGTGTCCATGTCTGTGTTTGTGTGTGTCTGTGTAGTATGTGTGTGTCTCTGAGTGGTTGTGGTGTGTGTGTGTCTGTGTGTATGTGTGTGTGTGTCTGTGTCTGTGTGTGTATGTCTGTGTCTGCATCCACTAGTCTGGTGTGCAGCATATCACATATGGGTGCTCAGATCTGATGCAGGAGAAGATATCATGTGTTCCACTTTTCACTCTTCCCTTACTACCTTCAGGCAGAACCTCTCACTGAACCCGAAGCTCACTCTTGACTAATCTGGTGACCACCAAGCCCCATTGTCCACCCTCCACCCTCAAACCTCTGCATTACAGCAACACTTGGCCATGCCAGGTCCACAGGCGGGCTAGGGTGGTGAGCCAGTGAGTCTCAAGTATCCTCCTGTCTTTGTCTCCCCGGGGTGGTGTTTCAAGTCCACACCACCACACCCTGCTTTTTTCCCTTGAGTTTTGAAGATTTAACCAAGGCCCTCACCCTATCCGAGCAAGCACTTCCCTGACTGAGCAGCCCCTCCAGCCAGATGCCAATGCTCTTCTTTCAGTTTGTGATATAAGCCTGTCAGGTTCTAGTTACTGATGTCATCCAACCAAGACTAATGAGGCTCAGAGATGATTAGTAACTGTATGTGAAAAACACAGGACTTGAAACCACTGCATGAGGGTGCTGGTGAAGATCTGGACATACCTCAGAGAGCTGAAAGATGAATGTCTTGTTTAAGCATGAAAGAAGCCATTTTTATTGAGTCTAGCCTATGTTGATCTCGTATGGTCAATCCGCTGTCAGCACTTTCTATGCAAACAAAATAATGGCCGTGTATGCACACACTGTATGACCGACCGACCCAGGCTACACACCACATAGCATCCCCTCTGTTTGCACACAGCCGTGAGAGGGAAATAGAATCTTAGGTCACTCCTCAGAGAGGTTCAGGAGAATTGTCTTAGTTAGGGTGTTACTGCTGTGAACAGACACCATGACCAAGACCACTCTTATAAGGACAATATTTCATTGGGGCTGGCTTACAGGTTCAGAGGTGCAGTTCATTATCATCAAGGCAGGAGCATGGCAGCATCCAGGCAGGCATGGTTCAGGAGGAGCTGAGAGTTCTACATTGTCATCTGAAGGCCACTAGCAGAATACTAGCTTCCAGGCAGCTAGGAAAAGTGTATTAAAGCCCATGCCCACAATGTCACACCTACTCCAACAAGGCTACCCCTCCATATATATAGTGCCACTCCCTGGGCCAGGCATGTACAAACCACTACAAAAATCAAGTCAGGCTGGTGAGATGCCTCAGGAAAGACAACTGTACCAAGACTAATATGACTTCCATCCCTAGGACAGACCCGGTGGGGGGTGAGAACTGACTGCCGTGTATTGTCCTCTGACGTTCACAAGCAGGCTGTGGTATGAATAGGCACAGATCCCCACACACAAGCAGATTAATGTAATCTTAAGTTTTCAATAAGAAAGGACGGTGTCACAACTCAGTAGATTCAAAGACGTTGGACCCTGGTTTTCCATCTCCAGAGTTCATCCACCAGGCTGCTCACATCCCTGTAAGTTTTTTCTAAGGCTTCTGCCCACCAAGTGCCCAATGCTACAGAAATTCATACGCAGAGTTCAGGAGATGAAATGCCAGCGATGGAGGTGGCCATGGGACCATGCACCTACAAAATCCCGGAAGGGACTGGAGGCCACTCCTTTCACCTCAAGTTCCCAGCAACCCTGACACCGACTCTGCTCCTCCTTGACTGTATTCACCAACTCCATCTCTGCAAGCTCCCATCTCCTCGTGCGTGTCTCTGTCTCTTATCCTGTACGGATCCTGTCCCACTAAACTAGGACCTACCCTAATTCAGTGTGACCCCTGTCTTGATTCCACCCTCAAGAAACCTAACTCCAAATTAGTTCACCTTCTACTGTAATTATTAGGACTTGGATTTCTATATTGGAGGACTTGTCTCAGCCCATACTGCACAATATGGCAACTTTCTCTCTACTCCACATCCAAGGTCAGACTCCTTATCATCCACATCAAGGAGAAGCCATTACCCAGCTGAGAATTGCCAAGGGTTCACAGATAACAAAAGGGGAACCTAGTCCCTGAGGCTCTCACAATATCTGGGCTGAATTTTAAACCAGGAATGCAGTGTTTCCTGCCCTGGTTCAACAATCTTTAGATCTCTGTGTTATTATTATTATTCCAACACTTATTGAGAATCTCCTTCCAAATTCAGAAGTATTAGACGTATTCAGTTCTGTAAACAGAATTGGCCATGAGGACACCTTTGCTAAACCTGACTGCAGAAGCATCTGCCTATAAAACAAAACCAAGGAAGTATCTATTTATGAGCTAGTAACCATAAATAATGCATGTTTCTGTGTCTACAACTCCCATGTCCCTAACAACAAGTAAGCCTTGTACTGTGCAGTGTCATTCATTGCAGATGGTACTGTTTCTTTTGTCTGGGCTGTATGTGTTGGAGGCATACCTGTGGAAAGCAAACACCCTGCTGCAGGAGTGGAGGGAAGCCTCCACTGTCACCCCCATCATGTCTGCTTATGTATCTAGCATTGATCAGATTATATTTTAAAAACCTCAAAATGGTCACGGCCCAAATAATATTAATATTCAGAAATAAGTATGAGTATGAAGTTTCTCAAAATCTACATGACCCAGGCAAGACTCTGCATTCCCCAAATAAATTGCTCGTAAAATGCCATGTGTCGATGAAATAGTCAAGTTCAAACCAATTTTGCATTGCCAATTTTAAATACAGACACAAACTCACACCATGGCTTCGCCTGCCATATCTGAAAGTGAGCAGGCACATTGAATCAATCAGCTCACATTGGCAAAGAGGAAAATAATCCCCCCGTCAGAGTAAATTGCACAAATCCATAAATAAAGCCCAGAGTCATGGAACTCTCAGCCCTATGGGGAGGTTTGCACATGGGCATCTCAAGACTCCGCATGACCCCCAGCTTGGAGATGGAAGGATCCCATTTTAATAGACAAATATGTGGGAACTTGACTTATACCCAAACCTGGCCCACAGTGATACCCAAACATCTGTAGTTTTTAAACAGTTACACTTGGGATCAGGAAAATTGAGAGCAGAACACTGAAGGAGGAATTGATTTTGGCTATTGTTGTTATTGTAATCAGGAATCATTGTGTGCTGGAAGAAGAGAAAAATGACGGAGAAAAAAGAGGATGGTGTGGGAGGGAGAGCAGGAGGAGGAGAAGAAAACATTATCCTCATGGCTCTTTGTCTCCCTGTGTCTTGGGCAGCACACAAACCTAACAGAAGTCCAAGAAGACCCCTTACAGGAGAAATGCCTTGAATTCAGTTGCAAAGTACTTTGAAGTCGCTGGTCCTATTTTGCAAACAGAGAAATGAGAAGCAAGTGAGAGAGAAACTTGCCAAGATGTCTGATGCCAATCATGTTAGGTCCCATCACCTTATGGTTGGACTTTTGCCTTCTGGAATGTTTCATGCCTTTGAATCCCAATAGCTCATTTCTTCAGAAACTTCCTTTTCTGATATGTCTAACCTACTGGAGCTGTAAGCAGCTGCGGCCTGCTCATCCCAGGACACCTTAGCCAGCTCTGGCCAAATGAACCATCTCAGCGTTTGATCCACAATCTCTACTCCTTAACGTTGTTTGGGCAAGCTACCCACTCTACAATAGCCACCCATGTGTAAATATAAACAGTTTGATAAACTTGCATAGTAGGATGATTTTCACATAGCCAGAACAAGTCATACTCTTTCTGCATCTGCTAATCAGCAGATGCAGCAATGGCTGCCCACACAGAGTCACATTCCCAGAGACACCTCGCTCCTACAGTGTCCTTGCAGGAGCCTAGGAGCACAAACAGCCATTCCTCCAAGTACCCCAGTGCCATCTAGAGACACAGGAAGTATAAGATGGCACAAGACACTGTTGACAGCACATGCCTGATATACCAACACTCTCACAAGCATTTCCAACGGCACATTATGGACTGGCAGTAGCGTTTAAACTTAGATTGCCATAGGTTAGTATGCATGGATCCATCCTTTATCAAAATGTCCTGGTGTGGAACACAGTGCTCCACTGTTTGTTTGTTTGTTTGTTTGTTTGTTTGTTTTGTTTTGTTTTGTTTTGTTTTCTTACTTTATGGGTTATTTTCTCCTCTTTATTTTATCTTCTGTAATCCTACCTAATTTTCCTCTTATTTCCCTGCCTTTTCATTGAACTTAATGGTCTTCTAGTTTCCAGCCCAGGATTAGTCAAAGCCTCATTTTCTATTTATTGACATAGCATTTTTTGTTTGGGGTTTGCTTGCTTATCTATCTATCTATCTATCTATCTATCTATCTATCTATCTATCTATCTATCTATCTATCTATCTAATTGTTTCCTCTAGTCCAGATAGTCCTCCAACTTACTAAATAGACATGGCTGGCCTTAAACTCCTTATTCTCTGTCTACACATTCTCAAAGCTGTAATTTCAAATGTGCAACACCATATCTGGCTTTAAGTCACCACTTTGCTAAGCCAGAGGCAGTCTGGGCAGAAAGGGCTTGGGTGAGAGGGGGCAGCGAAGGCTCTGGCATCCATGGGCATCTTGGAAGTGGTGAGAGAGGAAGGAAGAGACCATGGAAAGTATGAAGCATTTGTCTTTCCAGGTCCCTCCCTGGACCACATCCATGTCACCTCTACATCCTCTGACATTCCAGAGCAAGTCAACAACCAGTTACTGGTCACCATCATAATAGACTATGCCCAGGATGCCAGCCAGCCTGGCTGACGTTTGCCTATCAATCATGAATACCAGCCTAGTCCTGTCCTGTTCTTGCCTCAATCATGTTTCACTGAACCTACCGCTTGCAGATTTGGTTAAGTCAACTGGTCAGTCAACTCCAGGGTCCTTCCTGTCTCTCCCTCCCCAGCTACCTGCCACTGTACCTGGCTTTTCACGTACATGCTAGAGATTCAACTTGGGTTTTCAGGCTGGTGAGACAAGCTCTCCATTGGTTACACCGTGTCTCCAGCTCTTTGGCAGGTGACTGTATCACTAAGATTAATGCAATAGGGTAAGATAATAAACACCCACAAGGGAGCTGGGCGGTGGTGGCCAACGCCTTTAATCCCAGCACTCGGGAGGCAGAGGCAGCCGGATTTCTGAGTTCGAAACCAGCCTGGTCTACAAAGTGAGTTCCAGGACAGCCAAGGCTATACAGAGAAACCCTGTCTTGAAAACACAGCATTCCTTCCCTCGGCAGTTCCTGGATGCTGGGGAGGCAAAAAGAACAGATACACAAACTTTTCAAGCAAAAACACATTTTTAAAGCTAAATATTGGAAAAAATAAATAAATAAAGATACTTCTGGAAGATGCTAGCTTTTTCTCAAAATAGCTACCAGCAGCTGCTTGATAGTCTTCAGGTACATTAAAAAGAAGAAAGAAAAGATTGAAAACAGAAGGGACAGGGTGGGGAGCCTCCATGTCCTAAGAAATTCCTGCTTTACAGCTCTCTCCAGATTATAACTTCCCTACTTTGTCTAGCCCTTTATGAGAGATTTTTAACTTTTTAATCATCATGTTTCTTGGAAGCCTCTCAAATATAGATCAAGAATATCAGATAACATATCATAACACACACACACACACACACACACATGCACTCAAGCACAGCCCAATGAACACCCAATGGAGGAGTGGACAGATCTAACTCAGAGATGCCAGGGAAGCAAACGCCACACTGGCCATGCTAGCACACGGTATTATTTAATTAACCACAAGGCAGATTCCTCCTCAAATGCTTGCTAAGCAATGGGAAGTTCAGTTTCTTAGGACAAATTTCATCCTAAGTAGACTTTGAGTCTCTTTGAGCCTTCCGGTGCCTAAAACCAGCAATGATGTTTGGAAATTGGAAGCCAATGTTTCAAGATGCTTCGAAGTTAGGTCATTGGCCACCATGGAAGTCTCTGTAACTGCCAGGGTCCTTTTCAGAACTGTGCTTGCTTATCATTCTGAAATGACAATTTGATAACCACAAGCCCCTGGGGCTTAGGGTTCACGGAGGCATTCTCTATCCCAGTTCATTGGGGAGGTCAGCTCTGAAGGTGACATGGCTCTCACAGTGTACGGGGGCACACCCAAAGCCTCCAGCTCCCTCCTGTGAGAAAACATGATGAGCAGTTTACCTCAATAGAGGCACCACCCCCTGTCACTTTGGCATTAAAATCACAGCTGCCATTGTTACGTGACTCTGGCTGTGTCTATCAGAGCATCCTCAGAGACATGTCACATGATATAACACAGTGATAGGTCTTGTGTGTGTGTGTGTCTGTCAGTGTTTGTGCATACGTGTGTGTGCACATGCCCTCAGAGACCCATGTACTCATTTCTCTTGTCCTTGGTTATGGATATTATATGACTACAAGTAGAAGCAGCTTGGGCCTTCCAACATGGATGCTTGGGCTTGCACTCTAGTAGCCAGGAGGAGCAGCCAGCACTCTTAGCCATCTCCCCAGACCCTGAACATATGATTGAAGGGAAACAGTACATGCTTGCAATTTCAGAACTTGGGAGGCTAAGGGGGAAGGATCATGAGTTCAAAGCCTATCTTGGCTACCTTCATGGCAAGCGCTCTAAGAAGTGAGCTGCAACTTTAGCTTTGCTTGGTTGCAATTTTTCAGGGTCTCACTAAAGAGGGCTAGCCTGGAACACATGGAAATCCTCCCAAATGCTGAGGTAACAGGCCTGTATCCGTGTTCAGGTCTGTTTATATTTATTTTTACTTTTTTTTTTTGATTCATGACTTTTTAGTCTAGGTGGCTTCATTTTATTAGCATTTAATACAAACTCACCCATCAGATGGACTAAAGCCTTGTGCTGGCTCCTTGTTGCCCTGTAACCAAGTCTCTGTGTCTGTGGCCTGTGCTCTGCTTCATCTCCCTCCTCCCCAGCACCCATGTTCTTCTCTACACCCTGTGCACTTCTCTGTGCCATCGCTGTCAAGTCTTGTCCTTGTACCAGGGCTTCTCCATCTATATTCTCTGAAGCACCTGGAGTTGTTTGTCTCCACTGTGTTGAAAGGGTGGCTCGGCACACCACCTTCTGCATTTCCTCTTTCCCGAGGAGTCTCTCCTCATTCTAGTCTCCAAGTCTTCTCAGTGTTTGCCACAGTGTTACCTTGTTCTGACTTGACTTCCTTAGCTGTGATGAAACACCTTGAGCAAAAGCAATCTAGAGTAGAAAAGGATATAATTGGTTTATACTTCCAGCCCTGTCACAGCTACAATGAGGGGCATGGAAAAATGGACACATAGATACTGCTTGCTAGCTGCATCACAGACTCGTGCTTAGCTAGCTTTCTTATAGTCTAAGACCACTGCTGAAGGAATGACCCTGCCCACAGTGGACTAGGCCTTCCCACATTAATTAACAATCAAGACAACCCTCCATAAATGTGCCCACAAGACAATCTGATGTGGCTAATCCCCCACTTGAGACTCCATTCTCAGAAGACTCTAAACTGTGTCAAATTGGCAGCTAATGCCATCTAGAACACACTCTTCAGCCAGCATCTCCTCACCTCCTCCTCTCTCTGCTTGAAGGAGAGAAAAGCCTGCATTGTTTCCATTGAATAAGTATGAATGTCTGTACCATCCTGAGAATTCTAAGAGGTTATCCTTTCTCATATCCCTCATTCCAACCCACACAGAGCAGGATGGGAGCTGGCTGTCACTGATGGCAAACATGTTGTCAGCTTAGTGACCCAATGTCCAGCTCCATTTAGCTACACGGTCCATAGAAGAGGTGAGATTTGAAGGAATGGGCTTCTGGGTTGTCCAGAACTCAGCCAGAAGTGTCATGGGGAATCTAGCTAGCAAAGGCAAAGTGTCAGAGAATACAATGGGCCACAAAGGCCAGCACCATGCAGAAGCTGGATTCATTGACAGTCCTAAGAAGCCCTCAGCTCCCATAGAAAAGTAAAGAGCCCCAGCTCCAAGCTGCCATCAGACCCTATACGTAGCTCTTTAATATTCTGCCTCTTCTGTGGTACAGACATTCCTGACGACTGCTCCATGACAGGATTAAGCCTCCTGCTCTTCCCACTCAGAAGGGTTCTTCACCACAACCCACATCAAGACAGTTGCTCCCAGTTACTAGCAGCCATTCACCTGCCTCAGCATATCCAGAGTGCCCCACCTGCTAGCTGCCCCCATCCTCTCTCCCCTCACTATGGTGAAGTGAATCCTTGGGCTTGTCATCTTCCTCTCTCTTCCCTTTGTTTCTCCCTCCTGTCCATGACTATGTAATACATAATAGCAGCCTGCCTTTGCTCCTCTGGTTCTAGGCCACTGGGGAGTGGAGTGGCAGGGAGGAGACCCCTGCTTTCATAGCAGCAGTGTTTTAGCAGAGAAAGGAAGACGGCTATGGTGAAATTGAGTCTGAGATGAAGATTGGAGATTGGTAATTAATTAAGCATGAGGGTGTTCTCAATCAGCTAGCACCAATTGTGTAACATGCTTCCTTCCTAAAAACCTAAAACCGTGTCAGGTCAGCTCTAAAGTGTTGTCACGAGACTCAAACTGATTGGCTGATCAGTAGATGCCAATACTTTCACTATCGATTCCATTGTCTTAAGCCGCAGTCTCGTGATTTTGTTTGGAAACAAGGAGAATGATCTCCTGGTTCGACATTTACCTTCTGAGTTAGAAAGTACACAGACGAGTGTGTGTGTGTGTGTGTGTGTGTATCTGTGTGTGTGCGCGTGTGTGTGTGTGCGTGTGTGTGTATCTCTGTGTGTGTGCATCTGTGTGTGTGCGTGTGTGTGTATCTGTGTCTGTGCGTGTGTATCTGTGTGTGTGCATCTATGTGTGTGTGCGTGTGTGTGCATGTGTGAGTGTACATGTGTGTGTTTATGTGTGTGCACATGTGTACACATAAAGTACTCATACACATAAATATTCACCACTGTAGGTATTAGGTTTAATGAGGCTTCATTTCATTTGTGTTTTAAAATAAAGATTAAATATATCCAGAGACTCTACTGTATTTTCCCATATCACAGTATACTAAGTTGGATACCATTATCAGCACACTCTACATTGAAGACCATAGACCCATGACATGGGTTTTAAGGTATTTTATGGGGGGAAATGCCTCCTGGCCCAATTTACCCAAAACAATTTGGTGGAGAGAAGAATGCATGTGGCTTAAAGTCACAGTCCATCATGGCAAGAAGCTGTGGTAGCACCCACCTTGACCTAGGATCTCCCACATTCATTAGGAATTAAGAAAATGCTCCCCAGGCTCCAGCCCACAGTTCAGTCTGATGGAGACAACTCTTCCTTTGAGATCCCCTGCTCCAAGGAGTGCCATCGACAAGCAAACAAACCAGGACACCTCCCTGGTCCTACACATCCACACCTCTCTTAAGAAAGCCCTACATTATAAAGATGGCTGCCCAAGTCACAAAGGAGAAGTTGAAACTCACAAGAAACATGGGGAACTGAGCTCAGCCTCATCAAGACCAGGTCAGTGATGAGTCCGTGTGCTCAGAGATCAAGGGCAGTGGTGGGGTGCAGTTTGCAGATGCTGCTGGGGGTGTGTCTGCCACCATCATCTCTCCTTTCATCAGAACAACTGGCCAACTCTGAGAAGCTGGAAGTGTGAACTCCACAGGCTTCTACGGTGCACCTGAGAGGAGGGCTGAGCCCCATTTTTTTTGTTATGACAGTCTGTGGATGTTGATAACTGTGTGTGTGTAAATGTATGGATGTGTGTATATGAACACAAACATAAATAATAAAATACACAGGATTGCAAAGCGAGCCAATTACACTGAAAACAGCTATAAATGTTTAAGAAACAGTCTTTGATATTGCAATATATGTGTTCTCTCCTAACCCATTAAAATAGAAACTAGTAACATTCTCATAATTACTGTAATTTGGAAGTGCTGATGCTTGAAAATGATATTTTGAGATACCTTCAACCACTGTAATGTGATTTGAAACTGTATTCCCATTGCCTTTGGAGTCACGGCATTGCGCAAACTCCCAGATACCGCTGCTGCCTTCAAAGCCGCAGCAAATGCTAGGTTTCAGGCCAAGGATGATAAAAATTAAATTTAATTCTATTTCAAGTCCCGACTCACTGAAGTTCCGTAACTCCTTCCTCCAGAGACTCCCTCCACATGTTTGCAAGAAACACCCAAGGATGTCCCATGCAGTACTGTTTGTGATAACTAGCGACCAGAAACATCAAATGATACTTAGAGTGAGATCTATTGACGAAATGGGAAATTATAAAGCAGGTAAAATGGATGAAGCACCGTGTGTGTTAAGCTCCCAAACGTGTGGGAAGCAATTCCTGAGACATGTGGGACCTCAGTACTTTTCTACCTGTGCACATTGTAAAATGTGACACACAAAATAGCTGTTCGCTATTTATTGTAAACATTTATTCTGCCCACGGATTGGCACATGCTAACACACTAGAACTAGAGCAGAGACTAAAGGGATTTATAGGAAATTCCTTTTAATTGCGTTTTGGGGGGAAAGAAGGAAGATAACCATAACTATATGGAAGGAAATAACGATCTCAGCTTGTATATTTTTATATATCACAGACACATAGCAGATATATGATAGAAGATAAATAGATGAATGGATAAATGATAGATAAATATACAGACATAGAGAAGATCAACAGATGATAGATAGATAGATAGATAGATAGATAGATAGATAGATAGATAGATAGATATAAATGTTTAGATGATAGATGGGTAGAGACATGATAAATGGATAGATGGATAGATAGGTAAATACAGATGAAAGAGAGAGAAGTGATAGATATACAGGTGATAAATGGATGTAAATTGGCAGTTATATGACACACAAGTGATAAATGGATAGATGGATGGATGGATAGATAGATAGATAGATAGATAGATAGATAGATAGATGCATAGATACATAGATGCATGCATAGATAAATAGATACACAGATATAGAAGACAGAGAATAGAAAGACAGACAGATATGAAAGGATAGGTGATAAGCAGGTTGATAGATGATAAATGGATATACAGAAACATATGATAGATTATGGATAGATGATAATATTTAGAAAATAGATAGACATCTAGACAGGCACATAGAACGATGATGGATACATGTAGATAATGGATTGTACATAGATATAGTAAATGGGTGGCTAGATGGTTACATAGAGACGGATAGCAGGTTGGATGGATGGATGGATGGATGGATGGATGGATGGATGGATGGATGGATGGATGAGTGGATGGATGGATGGGTGGGTGGATAAATAGATGGGTGAATGGATGGGTAAGTGTATAAAATCTTACTTATTGGTGCATTTTACCTTTTAAAAGCTCAGTTATTAAGTGTGGTTTTCAGCTGAATGAGACCCAAGTTTTCAGAATCATCTTCAACAATCACCTAAAGTCTTTTAAACACCAAACAATATTCAGGGAAAGAAGAAACAAAACATAAGTGTGGGGTGCCCATTGCTGTGCAGTCCAGTCTCTGAACAACCCTGACAATGTTGGGAAAAACTTCAAAAGACCAAAGAGTTGACCACAACGGTTGGTTGAGATCATTTTCATAACTCCACAGAGAGCTCTTGCCTTCAGTAACCATGGTTGCTTCCTGCTCAGATGTGAAAATACAAATAAGGAAGAGAACAGAAGACCTCAGTGCACAAGGATGCACCCAAAAGGGGTATGTTGAGCTTTTGTTCAGGGTGTACTTTAATTCTATAGGCAGCATGGGCCATGGAAAATGGTTCTAGGGATTCTCCAAAGGAGATTTTGACACCTTCGGTGGCAAAGATGTGGGGCAAATAGCTCAGGAAGCTAGGCCCAGTGAGATGGCTCAAAGAGTAAAGGTTCTTAAAGCTAAGCCTGATGATCTGTGCTCCAACCCCTCAAAAGAAAACCAGTTCCCTCAAGTTCTCCTGTGACTTCCACAGGTGCTCCATGTATGTTTGTGCCTATGCATCTATGTATGCCGAGAGAGAGAGAGAGAGAGAGAGAGAGAGAGAGAGAGAGAGAGAGAGAGAGAGAACAAACAAATAAGTGTAACAATTAAAAACAACTCAGAGCACAGGCTGGTGACATGGCTCAATGAATAAAGGCATTTGCCATCAAGACTGACAACCTAAATTCCACTCCTATATCTGGGGCTCAAATGCTGGAAAGAGAGAACCAATTCCCATGGCTTATCCTCTGATGTCCACATGCACACCATGGGTGGTAAGACCACACACACACACACACACACACACCCTACAATCAATCAATCAATCAATCAATCAATCAATCAATCAATTTTAACTTTAAAAGTTGAATTTAGCCGGGCAGTTGTGGTGCACGCCTATAATCCCAGCACTCAGGAGGCAGAGGCAGGTGGATTTCTGAGCTCTAGGCTGGCCTGGTCTACAAAGTGAGTTCCAGACCATCCAGGACTGCACAGAGAAACCATGTCTTGAAAAAAACAAAACAAAACAACAACAACAACAAATTTGAGTTTAAAAAAAATCCAACCATTTCAGAAAGCATGCATGAGAATGGAGGTGGAATTCGGTGGAAGCAATAGAAGTCAAGTCATTAAAAAAAAAATGTCAACCCAATAAGAGGCCTCGAGCTTTGGAGACCTGGCTGGAAGTCCTCAAAAGCCCAAGCAAGCAATCTACCAGCTGAGCTATAGCCCAACCCTTTCCAATAGACTGACAGCTTCACAGTACCCCAGTGTCAGAAAGTCGTCTTCAGTGATACATGGTCATAGGTCATTGTCCCTAACTCTTGGATTACATCCATGATAAGCTAATAAGAACAGTGGTGGGTAAATATTCTCTGGTTTAATCGTCTTCCATTCCTTCAAAGGTCTGGGTCAAAGGTCATGTGTCCCAGCTTGGACAGCCCCAGTGATAGGGACCTCATCACTTTCTGCAGGACATCTGAACCCCAGAGAAGGGACAAGAGTGCTTGAAAATAGGGGTTGAGTCTCCTCATCTGAAAGGCTTGACATCAGTCTTCTTATTTTAAGATTTCAGAATATTTACATATTCATAATGTGCTATTTTAGAAAGGTGACTGGTATCTTAATGCAAAATTCGTTAGTGGAGCACACACAGCAGAAATACACAGCAGAAACTAATGTGATATAATATTTTATTCTGCCTTCAACCCGGCTCATGAGGCCAAGTGCAAAACTTTCTCCTTGGGGCTTTGTAGCTAGCACTGGGAAAGTGTAGGGATTCAGGACATTTCAAATTTCAGATTCTCATATTGTAGATGTTTAACCTGTCCAAAGCGGCTGGACCAGAGGGAAGGGAATTGCTTTTCTTTTGCACGCTGTGTTCACGTGGTTGGTGGGACTTCTTGGTGGATACATCCAGCAGAGGCCAATCAGACTGGACCCCACTCAGCGAGATCAATTCAAGGATGAATCCCTTAAAAATCTGTACATTCCAGACTATTTTCCTGTTGTTTAAATAAAAAATAATAATTCCTTTGAACTACTTAAATCCAAATTCTCTGTTGGGATAGACTATTTTTAAAATAAAATATAATGTTGCTAAATAAAAAGGGGCTAATCTAAATTCACTCTCTGTTTTCAACTTTGAAATTACTCTCTATTTAAAAAATATCTATTGCCTTCAAGGAGCACATGGCATGTGCTTAAACACACCAGGCAAGCTGGTGATGGCGGGTATTGACATAGCAATGTATTTCCTACAGGTGTTGAGAAATAAGGACAAGGCATAGAAAAGGAACGAAGCAACTTGGAAACCCAGTGGGATGTTCGCCTCCTGGAGTAATGGCATTTGCGCTCTCCAGCTCTGTCAGGGCAGACGGCATGCTTCGGAGGTATTTGCACCCAACTTTGTTTCCGTAAAAAGCTTCGAAGTGCCCCTAATAAGAGCTGCTGGCAGGATCCTGACAATCTTCAAAAATATCTGTTCTCTGGAAGAGTTTGTCATGCCGGAGTCAGCTCTTCCACAGACAGCCCCTGAAACACCAGGCAAGAGCTGTGTTCAGGGACCACCTCAAGCTTTCAGAGGAACGCCTCCTCAGAGAGAACCCTTGGTGCAGGTGAGAGAAGCCCTGTGCCCACAGGCCACTGGGCCCAGTGCTGCTTTCCATAACTCTAACCCAAGAGTACTTCAGGCTTCTCTGTCGTTCGCTTTGGACAAAGAAGAAGTTGCTTGGTGGCAAAGATGGTGGTGCCATCTACTGTGGAAGCCATCATAAAGGCTTCGTCCCTTCTCCAAGGTCGTGCCTCGGTGATTCCAAGGCAGTGTGGATCAGTCAGACAGCTAGGCACATGTGAAAGACAGCCTGTAGGAGCTAGAGAGATGGCACAGCAACCAAGAACACTGACTGCTCTTGCAAAAGACGTGGGTTCATCACCAGTACCCACATGGCTCACAGATGCCCGTAACTCTAGTTCTAGGATATCTAACACGCTATTCTGACCTCTGTGAGCACTGCAAACACACAGTACACAGACATACATGGAGACAAACAGTCATTCACATAGAATGAAAATAAATAAACCTTTAAAGAGTAAGCCTGCATTGTTCTGGCTTTAAAGAGATATTTAGTTAACGAGGGTCCTGGCTGGCATTCAAGATCTGACTATCAGGAATTTGAACCCAACATTACAGACAGCATCACTTTCAAATGTGGACATTTCTGAGGTAGTCAACATGTTGTGGTAGTTGTTGTAAGCTCACAGCAACTCTCCAAGAACAGGACTGGGATAATTATTAGCTTACTGGAGCTAGGGAGATAGCCTAGTTGGTAAAGTGTTTGCATTGCAAGCTCAAGAAGTTGAATTCAATCCTCAGAGCCTGTATAAAAAATAAATAAAATCATGAAAGCACATGCTTTTAATCCTAGAATTAGGTAGACAGAAACAGGCAGTTCCTGGAGTTCACTGACTAACCAACTTGATTGATAGTACCTCAGGTTGTCACATGGCCTCCACACACATACTCAGGGGAGAAGTGTGGCCAGGAAGAGTCACAGGAGCCCCGAGGTGCTCACAGTTACAGAAAAGGCATCTAGGACCAGAATGAACAGGACAAAACAGCTTTAATGACAAATATGGCAACGTTGCCCAGGTCTTTTAGAATCCAGCTCCAAATAATCTGAAACAAGATGAGAGAGAGCAACAGAAGGAAAAGTATCATTAATTATACGTAGGCATGTATATCTGCACACACACACACACACATACAAGCATTCACACACACTCATATACACACTCACACATACACTCACACACAAACATTCACACGCACACACATTCACACACACTCACACACACATTCACACATACACTCACACACACTCACATACAAACATTCACGCACACACGCACACACACAAACACAATTATGAAAGAGAAGCCAGAGGCTAAGAAAATCTTACCACAACATAGCCTCCAGGTAGGGATAATGATCAACCTCATGAACAGATGAGACCAGAGAGAAATCTGGTTGTCTGACTTAAAGGTCATGCATGGACCATCCTATTCCACCTATTCTATGATTGATAGATGGAGACCATTTACCCAAGGTTGAGAGGAAAATAAAAAGTCCATTCTTCATGGTTATCTGACACATAAATAATAAAAAATAAAGTCAGAAGGTAATGCGTCAGCTGCTACACATTTTCTCTACTAGGGGTTCATGGTTGCTTAAGGTGTAGGGTATGCCATTAGGAATGAGATTAGGAGAAAAATACTACTCAGTGTTTTGATCTGTCAAATGAGAACATCTCAGAAATTGTCTGAGCATTCATATGCTGATTGGTGAGCATGGTACACCAGAACCTTAATGTGTCAGCTCTTCCTTGCTGTTTTATAGTTTGTAAGAGACAAGAACTCAGGAAACAATCAAGGCACTTAATGGTCAGTCAGAGAAGCCACGGACACCATGCTTTAGGCATGTCAAATGCATTGAAAAGGGATACAGGCTGGGCAAACTTGAACCACTACTAGTTGGGAGTGTGAGTTGTATAATCTTGGCCCAACTCAAGCCTATGCAGAGACACACCAGGGTTCACCTTCTTTGATGGTCCTACTGGAACATCCAATATTACATGGTAGGCTCCATGGCCAGATCTTATGATCTTGGATAGCTGGTCAGGCTTGATAAATCTGTACATTTTGCTGACCTTTAGTCTTCAAAACTTATAAGAATATCCCAGAATGATCTAGAAGGACGTCTAGAGAATAATACAAGCTCACATATGTATAATATTTGGCATGGCTGACTATCAGGTATGAATTCTGGATCAGCAGCAGTTATATTTCTATGGAACTCACTCACTCATATCAGCACATAGAAGGTGTTTGAAACTAAGAAGCCAGATCACACATGCTCCTTAAATTCGCAAGTGTAGAGGAAATGCATCCAGGAATAGTACATACATCTTGTCTTTTGTTCACAGGGGTTTAGAGAATGAGTCAACAGAAAGGCAGCTGATGAAAAAGTCCAGCAGTGTTACTGAGGAGGACATAGTGGTCTGAGAGACAGTTAAAAACACAATACTCTGAGACTGACTTGATGCTATAACTTCTTAAATATGAGAAAATATGCATAATTTGGCATCTTCTACAAGAGGAAGGCAGAAGTGATGAATAGTAACAAATTCAAAGTCAAGAAACAAGAAAGGGAAAGGGAAGGGGAAGGGGAAGGGGAAGGGGAAGGGGAAGGGGAAGGGGAAGGGGAAGGGGAAGGGGAAGGGGAAGGGGAAGGGAAAGGGAAAGGGAAAGGGAAAGGGAAAGGGAAAGGGAAAGGGAAAGGGAAAGGGAAAGGGAAAGGGAAAGGGAAAGGGAAAGGGAAAGGGAAAGGGAAAGGGAAAGGGAAAGGGAAAGGGAAAGGGAAAGGGAAAGGGAAAGGGAAAGGGAAAGGGAAAGGGAAAGGGAAAGGGAAAGAGTGTAGTCAAGAAGTCACAGGAGCTCCAAGGTGCTCACAGTCACTGGGAAAGCATCTAGAAACAAAATGAATGGTGCAAAAATAGCTTTGATGACAAATATGGCAAGCTTGCCCAGGTCTTTTAGTATCCATTCCCAAATAATCTGAGACAGGACAAGAGAGAACAACAAAGGGAAAAGTATCATTAATCATCCAGAGCTGAAGGCAATCTTGTAAGTGAGGTTAGGATAATTAAAATAGAAGTGGCTGCTGAATTTGGAATAGGCTAATGTTTTAGTCAAAAATGCTGATCCCGCCAAGGAAGAAAACACTCAAAGTAAGGAACAGCAAATACTAGGAAAATTGATGGGTTAAAAGGACAGGTGGGGAAAATTTTTAAAGAAGTATCTAAGCATACATTCTAGATCATTGAGGAAGGGATGAGACTCAAGGTAGCTGGTACTTGTTTTGAAATGAAATGGCTAAAGATTAGGATATGATATCCACAGAGGACTGTGGAACACCCAGGACACTATTATACCCAGAAAAACTGTCCTTCATATGTAACTGAAATAGAAAGCCTTCTCTTCTCAGTTAGATGAGAGGTCTGGGCATACAGCTGTAGTTGAAGATGTATGGAAGCCATGAATATCCATCAAAATGAGAGATTGAGTAATGGCATTTAAAACTTGGAAATGTACATTTAAGCTGGGAAAACCTAAAATTAGGTCCAAACTGCTTCTGATTTTTGGTCCTAGGCTTATTATGCCTGTTTGATGCATGCACTTTCATCAAAAATTGGTCTTTCTTCCATAAAAACATTTGGTGATCTCTATTTTAAGGTTTAAAATATCTATATAAACTGATGGGATCAGTTCAACCTAAAGATTTTATCCCTTACTAGCAGCTCTTTCACTCCTTTTGGCTACTTAAATACTCACCTTGGGCCTCTGAGGAGGACTCAGATATGCCTGAACTGGGGTGGGAGGCCCATAAGGGTTTTCCATTTTCTCTGTTTTCTTGGAGGCACTCTATCCATCCCTCTCCAGGTGAGAGGCCCCGGAATTCTGGCTCTTGGGTGCCTCTGCTTGCAGGCATGCAAACATGCCTGCCACTCCTTTATTCTGAATCCTCTTTCCTTTGTGCTCTCATTTCCTAAACTGTTCTTGAAAGCCTCCACCCCATGGCCCTCTATCCAGAGCCTTGGTTGGGTCTTTGATACAAAAGTGGTTTTGCTTTGGTGAAATAAAAAAATGAATAATTTTTTTTATTTGATTGCAAATCAAGTAAAAAAAAAGGAATACTTATTAAGGGGCCCTAAATGCACAGCCTTGCAACCACACTACACTCAAAAAATGATTTTGTTTTCTTTATTTAAGAAACAATAAATAAATGAATAAATAATTTAAAAGACCAAGAGTCTTGGAATAATTCTTCCTGTCCCTAGGAAGTAAGGGAGGGGGGAAGGTTGTTTGTTGGCAGAGTCTGTGTTCTTTGAATAGTATGAATACTTAAGAAAAAGGCAAGGAGATTCAAAGACACTATTCACTACGGATTAAGGAAAGGATGAGCCAGGCAGTGGTGGCACATTCCTTTAATCCCAGCACTTGGGAGGCAGAAGCAGGTGGATTTCGGAGCATGAGGCCAGCCTGGTCTACAGAGTGAGTTCCAGGACAGCCAGGGCTACACAGAGAAGCCCTGTCTTGAAAACACACAAAAAGAGAGAGAGAGAGAGGGGGGGGGGGAGGGAGAGGGAGAGGGAGAGGGAGAGGGAGAGGGAGAGGGAGAGGGAGAGGGAGAGGGAGAGGGAGAGGGAGAGGGAGAGGGAGAGGGAGAGAGAGAGAGAGAGAGAGAGAGAGAGAGAGAGAGAGAGAGAGAGAAAGGCAAAGGAAAAGAAAGGAAAGGAAAGGAAAGGAAAGGAAAGGAAAGGAAAGGAAAGGAAAGGAAAGGAAAGGAAAGGAAAGGAAAGGAAAGGAAAGGAAAGGAAAGGAAAGGAAAGGAAAGGAAAGGAAAGGAAAAGATGAGGGGGAAGGGAGGTTGCAAAGAGGAGGAAAGAAAGAGTTTTCATAACACATTGCCCTCCCACTGTCCTGTACCCTGCAACCAATCACAGATGGGAGCAGGATGGCAAAGTGACAATCCATCTTTACCCAATAAACACACAGCTCTGTACAACATGTCTTCTGCATCTCTCACACTTCTGCATCTCTCACATTTCTCAAGCTTCTCAGGAGATTGATGGATGGGGGTGCTGAGACTGGCAGGACCTAAAGCCACCATGATCACAAGAGGGAGCCGCTCCTTTCACATACGCATAACTGCAGCTGCATCACGCAAAGACTTGGAAACGTCGTGACATCGACACAACCCAAGTGTTCCTCCTCCTCCACGCACTCAGCTGATAAGGCTCATTTGTCTGTTGTAAGAGCCAGGGCAAGCTCCCTGGAGACAAGGCTACTCCGGCCATCCGATTGGTTAAGAGAGCTCGTTCTTCATATCTCCTAAGATGCTGAGACTCACGGTCAGTGGAGGTTATTCTCCTAAGAGAAAACAGAAGCCATGACATGGGCAGATCCTCACTGCCTGGCTTCGAAAAAAAAAAATGGGACCAAGTGTTTCTACTGAGCTCGAGGTCACTATCTTCAGCTGGAATCTTGTGAGAAGTGTCTTTAATTTAATTGTATGGTGTGTGTGTGTGTGTGTGTGTGTGTGTGTGTGCCACAACACGCTTGTGGAGTCTAAAGGAGAGCTAGTGGGAGTCAGTTCTTCCCTTGTGCCATGTGGGTCCAGTGAATGAGGGTCCAACATGTGTCCTCAGGCTTAACAGCAAGCACCTTTACCTACTGAGTCAGCCCAGTGGCCCATCTGTAGGCACCTCAAACTCAGATTCTCTAAGACTAACTCAGAATTGGCTCCTTGAGTCCTCTTCCCTTTAAGCTCCATAAAAGAAATCACCTACGTTGAAACAAAGGGGTCTTAACAGGGCCTCCTCCTGCCTCCCTTTCACACCCAAATAACCACCAGATAATGTCCACTCCAGAACCTATGCGTGGGAATGCCTGTTCACTTTTCCATAGCCGATGCTCTCCCCAGGTGTCTGCCATCTGTTCCCAGGATCCTGAGACTGCTTCCCACCTTGCCTCTGCCTTGATCTCACCTCCTGCCAATCCATCTCTACTCAACAGCCCAAGTAATTTTCTTAAATCACAATCCAAATGATGTCACCCACTAGCATAAAACCTACAACTATCTTCCCATTGCCCCAGGACAGTGTCATCTACATTCTTGAACAGAGCCTTTGAGGCCACTCCAATCCCAGCCCTGCCTTCCTCTCCTCTCCACTCCATCCTGCAGTTAATGAAGTCTATCCAGCTCTCTGTGGCCTCCAGCCTGTTATAGAAATGGCTTTCTCCTTCTGGAAGATTCCTCCCTCTCCTCATTGCCTGGCTGACTGTGCATCCCACATCATTATCACATGCCAGTCAAACTCATTCAGTGATGCAGTGACAGGGACACCTCTTCACATCTGTGGCCCATGGAAGCCTTGAATGCCACGAAATGGCCTCCCCAGGACCACCACACCCCAGATGTTCCCAGGATCCTCAGCAGGTTCTGGCTGCACTTCATTATCACTGCCTCAGTGAGTAACAGCAGCAGTGACACCCATCTGCCAAAACAACACATGCACATTTCATGTGTATAAACAGGGTGTACAATACAACATCACCTTCTGAAATTCCTGAATAACTCAAAAACTCAAATAAGAGTCTGCATTAACTGTGGACTATACACCAATGAGGGCTTCATAAACTTTTGACTAAAGCCAGGCCAAAATCTTTTGAGGTTTTGCCTCATGAAGTTTCAAAACAAACTGCTCGAATATTCCCTGGCCATCAATCCTCTAGGTGCTTGAGGGGAGGAGAGTTTCATTCATGGGCACTTTTCCAGGTGCTATTGCTGCTGCCTGAGAGAGCAGCTCTGCTCTTTCTCTTGACCACTGAGGGGCTTTGGGATCATGTTGATTTCAAACCACCTCCCATGTTGGGCTCTTGATTAAGAAGGTTGTGTTCACTCTGAAGGGACAGCAAGAAAGGGAAGAATGTTGGGTTAGCACCCATTAGAAAATCTGGCTCTCTGCCTGGCTGTTCTGCCCTGTGTCTCTGTTGAATATAAGAACATTTGTTGAGCAGCTTTGAGCTTCTGTGTTTTCCTTGATAGATGATGAGAAAACAAATGGTGGATGTCCTAGTTTCTTTTCTGTTGCTATGAAAAACTAAATCCCTGATAAAAGCAACTTGAGGGAGAAAGGGTTTATTTCAGATCACAATTCCAGGTTACAGTTCCTCACTGGTAGGGAGTCCGATGCTTGACCAAGCTGCTCACACCTCATCCACAGCTGAGGGCAGTGAACATGTTAGTTTGCATGTGTGCTTGTGGTCAGCTTCATTTCTACAATCATATATACTTAAGGACCTCTGCCTAGGGAATGTTGCCACCCATAGTGGTCTGGGTCCTCCCATAACAGTTAACTTAGTGAGGACGGACAGTTCCCACAGACTGGCCAAAATAAATGCAGAGAATACCTCATTGAGACTCTCTTTTCAAGTGATCCTAGGTAGTGTCAAATTGACAATCAAAGCTAACCATCACTAGTACCAATATACTGGTGTACCATAGTACACTCTGAGGACATCTTGGGCATTGTTAGACAATGTAGATAATTGGGATAACTGAGGAGCAATTCGGCCAGCTTCCTGGTCACCTCAGGGGATTCTTCTCCTGGTTGAATTTACTGGAAGGATAGCCCTGATCATAGGACAAAGCAAAACAACTCATTTAGAAAGTCGTGTATGTCCAAAGACTGAACACATTTGGTAACTTGAGCCCTGAATATCATATACGCTAGTAAGAACACAATCATCCAATAAATGTGGTTAAGGAATATAGACAGTTAAATCAGGGACAAGAGAGAATAATATATATGTTTAAAATCATTCATTCACTTGTGCCAACAAGTGAATGAATAAAGTAAGAATATTTGATATGAATGAAAAGATTAGGACTTATGATTTGTTTTAAATGACTGTGGTTACAGAGTTTAGAGGTTTGTAGAGAAAAGGTAATCCTCAGACATACATGCATGCATACATACATACATATATACAAGTAAAAATATAAAGGTATTCTTTTTAAAGTGCCAATTGTGGCTATTTTAACTGTTTTAAGGTTTCATACATGCATATAATATGTTTTGATCAAATCCACCTCCACCAATCTAATGCCTCCTGTATGCCCCCCCATGCACACCATTTTCCACACCCCCAGCTCCAAAGGCTATTTTAAACCCACTGACTCTGCTTAGTGCTGTCATGTGTTAACATGCACATAACATGTGTTATGCCACCAACTGGAGCATGGGTCTACTGGGAGCCCCATCTCTGAAGATCTTATAAAGGGCTCTTTCAAAACTCCAGATGGAAGTGTAAGAAACAGGTTAAATTTTCAGTAGACAGTGATCAAACACCTGGAGAATAGCAAAGTTCATAACACAAACACAAATTCTCCAATTGCCTCATTTTAAGGAATTTTCATATACAATCAAATACTAAAGCAGACACATAAAGACTCAAGTTTGTAACAGGGGAGGAAACAAAATAAAGTTTTAAGAACTGGCAAAAAAAATTAGAAGGAAATAAAATTATGAGACATGTGAAGACCATACTATTAGTATAATGGTTAACTTCATGAAAGTTAGGTTGGAGAACCTGGGAGAACTGACTGGAAAATGGAAGAAATGTTTAAGAGAATAGAAGAAAAAAGATAGACACAAAGGAAAATGATCGTGAAAACCCACAATATGTAAAACTGATAGCAGGGGTGAATTTAACAACTCCATTATCAAAATCAGTCAGAGATGAAAGATAAAGACATCAAGTTCTACATTTTCAAAGTATAACTTGAATAGACTGAAAAAAAACCAGCCTCTCTATAGATAAACTGAGGTGAATCCCTGACCAGAGAATAGAGTTTATTAACTTCAGAAGCAAAGAAAACAAATATGTTGTTGGGAAGAGGAGTCAAAGTAAACCCAGGTACCATCCAGGGCTAAAAAAATGTAGAGCTAGCTCTTGTTTGTGGCATCTTCTAGGCAGTTGGCTGTGTCAAGAGGAAGCTGAATGTCTCCTTCCCTGCCACGGTTGTCAGAAACTCATTGAACTGGATGGTAAATGCAAGCTTCACACCCTCTGTGAGAAGCACATGGCCACAGAAGTAAATGCTGATGTTCTGGATGAAGAGTGGAAAGGTTATGTGATCCCAATCAGTGGTGGGAATGACAAACAAGGGTTCCCATGAAGCACGGCATTTTGAACCATGGCAGAGTGTACCTGCTGTTGAGTAAGGGGCATACTTGTTGTAGACCAGGAAAAAATGGTAAGAGGAAGTGCAAGTCCATTTGTGGATGCGCTGTAGATCCAATCTGAGTGTTCTCAGTTTCATTACTGTAAAAAGGGAAAGAAGGAAATTCCTGGACTGACAGATACCATTGTGCCTCATAGGTTAGGACCTAAAAGAATCCAAAAGCTTTTCAGTCTCTCTGAAAAAGATGATATCCACCAATATGTTGTCTAAAAGCTCTTAAACAATGAAAGTAAGAAACCCAGGACCAAAGCACCAAAGATTCAGGGTCTTGTTAATCCAATCCATGTATCTTACAACACAAACACTGACTTACTGCTCTGAAGAAAACGTATTTTAAAAAACAAAACAAAACCAAAACAATGAGGAGGCTGGAGAATATGCTAAAGTTTTAGCCAAGAGAGTGAAGGAAGCTGAAGAAAAGCAACAGGAACAGATTGTCAAGAAATGTTGGCTGTCTTCTCTGAAAGCTTCTACTTCTAAGTCTGAGCCCAGTCAAAAATAAGACTCTAAGAGTAACAAATAATCGTACCTTGGGGAAAAGTAGATCTCTTTCAAGAGTCCTCTGGGAGAGTGGGAGGGGCCAATTTTATACCCAGACAAAATATCCTGTAAAGTATACCAACAAACAAGCCTTAAACATCATCAATTCAGGAAAATGATTTTTCCTCTTTTAAATCTTTTCCATTTTCATTTGTTTTTGTTTGTTTGTTTGCTTTTGGTGTTGGGGATAGAATCCACAATCACACCCATGCTAGGACAACTGTACCATTGAGCTATATGGCAGCCCACCATGATCTCTTTCAAAACCAAAGTATTTTTTGACAGTTTTCTACATGTGTTGTCCCAGTTTGTGTTCTATTGCTGTGACCCACAGCATAACCAAAAGCATCTTAGAGAAAAAAGGGTTTATTTGGCTTATGCAATTGCAACCATAGTTAATCACTGAGGAAACCCAAGGCAAGAGCGCAAACAGGAGCAGACCCAGGAATCATGGGGTCATGCTGCTTTATGGCTTGCTTTTCATTCAGAGTATCTTTATATATAAAACCCAGAACCACCTGTAAAAAAATGGGATGGCTAGCAGTGGGCTGGACCCTCCTACATCTATCATTAATCAAGAAAATGTCCTATAGACATGGAGGCAATTATTCAGTGAACAGTCCCTCTTCCCAGATAACATTTGCTTTCTGTCAAGTTGACAAAATGAAACATTCTGTCCCCACTCATTCCTCACACTCTCCTGTCCCCTTATGACCCCCACAGACCCTTCCCACCTCCCCTAAGTACCCATCCACTGTCATGTCTTTTGTTTAGGTTTTGCTCTTGTTGTGAAAGCCACTGGTTTTAGCCACAGGAGTGGGTATGGGGGGTGAGTGTTGCAGTGGAGCCTCTACCCAACAGATTCCACATTCCAATAGAGAGATGCTCATAAAGGCATGTTCATTGCTATTCACAGTGGAATCAACGTAAATGCCCATCAGCTGATAAACAGCTAATGAGAATGTAGCACATATACACAATGGGATTTTATACAATGACAGAGAAAACTGATCTTATGAAATTTGCAGGGGAACTGATGATATACTTGAAAATATACCAATTGGGTCACCCAGGCTCAATGAGTTTCTCTTAAAGGTCACACTGGACAACCTGGGAATCAGAGAAGATACTATAACGAAACAAATAACTATTCTGTGAGCTAAAATGGATTTAACAAACATTATCCAAATATGGGGGAATAAAAAACACTTTACCAGGACACTGAACTTGCCAAAAATTGAGAAAGAAGATATGAAAGATTGCATGTGGTCATCTCATCGTCTGTGAAGCTAAAAAAAAATGTGTGTGTGTATGTGCGTATGCGTGTGTAGATGTGTTAGATATAATTTGTGCAGGTATATTCCTGTGTGCATGCGGGTTTTTTTTCTAATTGTTTGTAAAGAATACTGGTGTCTGCATTGCTAGGAGCTCGTCTGTATCTGTAAGTGCATATAGCATATGTGGCCTTTATGAGGGGGATAAATTCAAACACAGAGTTTTAAAGGAGGCAATATAAGGCCACTTAATAAGCCAAGTGGCTGAAGCAAGAAGAGTCAGCCTCGCACACATGCACATCAATTAAAACAGCAGCAGAGCACATAAAACAAATGTTGGAAGGAACAAAGATAAAATAAAATCCAGTGTTAACCCCCACCAGTGAAATGATACCCGAAATGAGACCAAATAAAATCAAAATATGTATCAAAAATCAGGCCCAAATGAAAACAACTCAGAAATTAAAAACTAAAACTAAAACTAAACAGTGCAGAGTGTTTGTTAATTTGAGCATGTCTCGTGCATTTTACATAAAGCAACATACAGAGCCTATGTTCATACTACAGAGCAGTCAGTGCTCAGGGTCACAGCCGTACAGCCATCCTTACTCCTTACTCAGTTGATTGGGAAAGGGAGGAGTTTGTGTGATGTCAGCTCTCACAGAAGTGACAGCAAATCTAAGGTCTCCTGCCATGATCAAGAACCCAGAAAAGCTCCTCAAATCCCAGACCGTAATGTGGCCTGATAAGGGAACTCTCTCCTTGTCATGTCAGATGAACAGTGGGGAAGCCCACTCAGCCCTATAAACAAGGTCCCCTCAAACCGAGGACGCATGGACCTCCCCTTCTTTCCCCCCTCTACTAACTTTGGTTAGAAGGGCACTCAGTTTGGAATGGGATGCAGCCCTGGGGTGGGTCTGATTGGTGGGCTCTGAATCAGACACTGGAGATTGCTCTGCAAAGTATGGAATGTCTTTATAAAGTAAAAATTTTAATGAGACTATGCTTACACCCTGCCCCTACTGGTGTAAAGCCACGTTTGGAACAGAAAGTGGCAAAACAAAGTTTGACTGTTTCAGTCACGGGATAAATGAATTAAAAACTGAAGGAGAAGAGAATGATAAAGAAGAAGCAGGAAAAAAGATGGAAGTAAAAAATGAAAAGGAATGAATTGGAAAGCAGTAACAGTCAACACTGAACACAGCCACCAGAAACAAAACTATAAGAGAAAAACCCTTAAATTAGTTAACCAGTGGCATTAGATCTTAGAAAGAAGGATGGCTATCTAAGTTGAAAGGTCAGCATCAAAACAAACTAAAGAGAAGGAAGAACAGAAGAACCATAGAAATGTTTTAGATAACAAACAAACAAACAAACCAACAGGACACTGATTTGCTTAATACTGTGTTGGGTGGAAGAACTCATAACCGAACACACTGGTCTCAGACGGATGCACTCCGGGTGTACGTGAAGGCAGAAGACATTCTTTTAAATGTGAGTTTCCCTGAAGCCTTGGCAGAAGTGGCTTTGCAGGGACAGTCCTCCCAGTCTCCAGGGAACCAGTTCTCACCATGTTCTTTGCCTCTTTGGGACTGTGGAGAAGGAAGGAGCGCCTAAATGTCTTCTGTGAAGCCAGTCTAGCGCTGTCGTGAGACCCACCAGCGAAGACAGAGTAAAACTACAGCCTGATCTCACCCATGAATATTGATGGAAAATCCTGAATAAAATATTAGCAAATAGAATGGTGCTTCACATTAAACCGACTTGAAGATGGCTGCCCTAGCATAACGGCAGCCTCCTTAGCTCCCCGCATCCCAATCCATGGAAACAATAGGAAAGCTATTTTAAAAACAAGCCAATACATTCATGTGCTCAAAACGGGAGCTTCCAGGATGCCAGAGTTGTGTGTGTGTGTGTGTGTGTGTGTGTGTGTGTGTGTGTGTGTGTGTGTGTGTGTGTGTGAGAAAGAAAGAATGCAAACAAGAGAGCTGCTCCTTAAACTGCAGGGCTTGGACATGTTCCTTCCTGAAGCAGCCGCCACACTGGTGACAGTGAGGTCATGATTTGGGGGGCGAAGCCTGCAAGGACAAAGAGAAAAGGCTTTAGCTTTATTGCTGTACAGCTAAGCCTCCAAGTCACGGTGACTCAATGCCCAGGAAGGTGTTTGCTTAGTCATATAGAGTACTGTCCCTGAACGGGGAGATTTGCAGAGACTGGTCTTCAATGTGTGGTTACCGAGCAGACCCCAGGGATCAGCACCCAGCAGGCAGAAGAGCTAAGACAGGAAGGAGTGTCCTTGGGAAGTTCTCTGAGCCAGCTAGGCATGCAGGTGTATCGCTGTCTATGCTCCACTGATCAGTGTTCTCATGCAGGATTCCAGGGCCCCACAGGAATGCTGGGAAGTAGCCCCACTCCCTCTTCAGGGACCCAGACAGATTCAGAGCACCCAGCAGCTCTCAGCAAACCCCTTACCTTGTACCACACTCCTCCGCTTCCCTCTGAGCCAGCCCTGCATCCAGCAATGCGTTATTTAATTTAGCCAGGGCATCCATGCCACTGCTCCAGATCTGTGGTTTAGTGTCAGGAGTCTCCATCAGCTGCTTCTGGTGCAAGAGGCTTGGGAGAGTGGAGACAGGAGCTATTTCATGTCATGCAGGCCCCCAAAGATAGAGCAGGCATGGGAAACAGGCAGTGAGGATTCCAAGGAGAGAGTGGAGATGAAATTTTGGAAGCAGACGAAGAACTTTTATCCTGAAAGTTAAGTGTGACTAAGGAGGGGCGCACGTCTATAAGAAAATGGAAAGAAGTGCTCAGTCAGGGCAAACTGCAGCTCTGAGAATTAATTCTCAAGAAGATTGAAGACCAAAGCTGAAACTGGAAGTGGGGGCTCCTTTTTAAAGCAAAGGCAGATGCCAACTACAAACACGGGGATACTAAGCAATTAGAGACTCCATTCATCAAAGATTACATTCGCAACAGACGAGAGAAAGTTACCAGAGTACAGAACAGAGAGATGAAAGGTTGGGGGTGGGGTGGGCAATGTAAAATAATTAGGAGGAGTTCCAGAAGAGGTGGCGAACGGGAACAGAGGCACAGATTGTAGCCCCTGGTAGAAGGGGACCCTGAAAAGGCTGAACCTGAGTCTGCCCCAGGATAATTAAGAAGTCCCTATGTGAGCCCATTGTAGAGAGATGGCCGAAGGTCATGACAAAAAAGAATATCTTACAGGCAGGCAGGAAAAAACGTTCATGGTGAGTCTTGACCTGCTGGAGACACAAGGAAAAAAAACTTGGACACTTGGGCGAAGTATTGAATGGAAAAATGGGGGAAGGGCTGGAGTGCTCAAGAGGAGGAAACGGGAGATATTTAAGAGAGAACACACCCATTATTTTTTGTGTTGCTTATTAGAAATCAACCCTCTGGGCAGTCAAAATAACCAGTGCTACAGGACTAGAGGTACAGTTCAGAGACTAGGAGCACTTGCTGTTCTTCCAGATAACACTGATTCAGTTACCAGGACCTATGTTAGATTGCTCACAACCATCTGTAACTACAATTCCAGAGATGTGATGCCCTTTCCTGGCCTTCATGGGCATGTGCATTCATCATTCATGTGTGCGTAGGCACACATACACATGCACACATGCATGTGCGCACACACAACACACACAAATAAATAAATAAATCAAAAGATATCCTCAGTGTTAGAAAATAAAAGTTATTAGTTTATCGTGGAAATTTCTTGAAAGAACATCGAGGGCACGGGAGTATCTCTGTATTTTGATATAAAATAGGTCATGAATGTCCTGGGAAGGGAGAAACATTATAAATAAACTACAATCTCAAAAATAAGCCAAGGAAGGAAGGAAGGAAGGAAGGACGGAAGGAAGGAAGGACGGAAGGAAGGAAGGAGGGAGGGAGGGAGGGGAGAGGAGGGGAGGGGAGGGGAGGAGAGGGGAGGGGAGGGAAGGGGAGGGAAGAAAGGAAAGAAAGAAAGAAAGAAAGAAAGAAAGAAAGAAAGAAAGAAAGAAAGAAAGAAAGAAAGAAAGAAAGAAAGAAAGACAAAGAAACAAAGAGACAAAGAAACAAAGAAACAAAGAGACAAAGAGACAAAGAAACAAAGAAGAAAGATCTGCAGTTTTAAGGAGGAGAAAGGCAAGCTAGGTATATGTAAAAATGTATGCAATCAAAGGAAACTGAGTGGAGTGTTTATGAGGAATGCAGGCTATAAGGCTGGGTGCACACTCCTGGACGTCCAGTGAAGGTTCAACCATTAGAGAAGTCACTGCTGGTGGTTAACCATCTAGACGTAAACAGAGCTGTTTTCCACCGTATCTCCCATAGACTTGAAAAACACATCTGTACAGTGACTTTTAAAAACTGTTTTTTTTTCCCCAAACATGACAAAAACTTCACGATGGACCAAAAATAAACAAACAAAAGAAAGAGAGAAGTCGGTGAACTTAATGACATAATATGGAGGGATTATGGGCCGGACTCTCTACTCTTTGTACTTCTCTTTCTACATTTCCTATGAAGATTAGATAATGATTCTATAATCAGGGAAAATAAACTAAAATAGAAACAACTTTATCCCAGTGGAAGCGTAATTTTCAGATAAGTATGCTTTTGTGTAAATATAGGGAACAGCAAGCCTCAGCCCGGGGAAGCTCACAGCCTTGGTGGACCTGGACATGACGGGACCACAAGGAAATGCTTGGGATAGAATTTTGAGTGGGAGGAAGGCACACATAAAATGAAGAACCCACCCTTCCCCCCAATAGTTGTTGACATAACAGTAGAAATAACAAGTCAATTACAGAGGAAGGGAGCCCAGCATCTGACTTTATATACAGAAAAGACACGGCTGGTTTCCATTCCGTGCCGTTCTGACAATGAGAGGTGCACACAGACCCTAGGAGGGAAGCTTACATCTTGCATTTACACAAAAAATAGCTGAGGAAACGTGCTTGTTCCAGAGGCCAATGTGGCTTGTATGTGGAATGTTTGCCAGGATTCACACGGTGGAGGTTTGGTCTAACCTGGGGCACTATTCAGAAGTGGGTCCCAGTGGGAGATAGTGAGGTCATCGGTGTGCTACCGTAGGAAGAGATCCATCTCTGTGTGTCTTGGGTTAATCCCGATGAGTTATTATGTAAGAGCAGTGGTTACGCCCCCTCCACCATCTTCAAACATTCCTGTCATAATTCTCCTCCACCATGATTTGGTACATCCTGGGGTCCCTCTAGAGCTGAGTGATGCCAGCATCGCAGTCTTAGATACTAGATACTAAATAAACCACCTTTAAAAACATTTCACTAGTAGATTCTGTCTTTTCATGCACATACCCTATGTATGTTTTAGTCACTCCTGGTGAAGAGGAGTGGTGGCAGGCATGGCAGAGAGCTCACATCTTCCATCCCAAGAACAAAGCAGAGAAAGCAAAGTGGACGTGGTGCAAGTCTTTAAACTCTTTGGTGCCCTTCCCCAGGGACATAGATCTCCAGAAAGGTCCCATATTCTAACTTTGTCCCAAACAGCACCTTCCAATTGCAGACCAGGTGCTCAAACATCTGAGGCTGTGGGAGACATGCTCATCAAAACCCTCACAATGCATTTTGAACCCTGTTCCCCCAATACCCTCATCTGTCTCTGTCTTACACTACCCAGGCCTCTCCCCATAAATTACATTCCTTAATTTGCTGTCTTGGGTTTAGTTTGGTGTCCCACAAAGGCGGTATGATCCTGTTTGGATCAAACCATCAGACCTTGGTGGGCTTGCCAGTAGGTACACAACCTTATGCCCTGTTACTCTCTCTCTAATAATCTATTGGCTGCCGTCAGATCAGTAGTGTGTGGTAAGAGCCTTTGAGTCTCTTCCCTTCAGCACCCGACCTCAAGCATTTTGTTATAGCAATGGAAAATGGACCAAAAGGAGTAGGAAAGCATCCAGATACAGGGATGATACTGAGCAGTAAAGATTTGAAATTGACTTTTCTACATGATTTCCATCTGACTGCTCCAAGAGCATGAGAAGAAGCCAATAAACTCCCAGAGTACATCTCTTTCACCTTTGACCTCCCAGACACCACAAGGGCATTTGATTGCTTCTTGGTTAAGAAGTATTTTCTGTCTCAGCCGAGCCTGTTCTGGCTCCCATTGCCCATGACTTCATCCACCACATCCCTTATCACCTTCTGGTTAATCTTAGTTGTCACCTTGGTTGGACTGGGACACACCTGGGAGTTTAGCAAGTACACTCAAGATAAGTGCTTATGTTTCCAGAGATGGTTGACATCAGGAAAAGCAACTGGGGGGAAGGGGGGCGGTACAGGAGGAGCTACCCTGGATTTCAGCACCAATATCTGATACGCTTGTCCCAGACTGGAGTGAAATCAGACGACGGTAGGAAGCCAGCCAAGGCCCGCAAGCTTCGGTCTCTCGGAGACAGTGCGCACCATTGCCACACCTGGCTGTGGGCCTTTTCAACATGGCCTCACACCAAGAACTCTCCTGGGAGCATCCATGCCCACCATGTGGACCCGGGCTTGCTTTTCTGGGGTTGTTCTCCCTTGTTCTGAGGCTTTCAGCTTCTTGAACCAAGTAGTAGCTGCCATTTTGGACCGATGTGGCCCCCAATAGTGGAAGTCAGTAACAAACCCCCTTGTAGACTTGCATGTGCAGATTGCTCTTGTCTAATGGGTTTTTTTTTTTTCATCTTTGGAACTCTGACTAATTTACCATCCTTACGCAGCCCCCTTTACTCTCTACAAACTGAAACCTGGATATTTCTGGAATAGCACTCACGGCTCTGTCTCCATGTAGACTGAGCTTCCCCAGAGTCTAAGCAGAGAACACCCGACAATGTTCTATCCATTGCTTTCTTGCTGGTCTACCTACCCATCAGGAAGTCAGTGGAAGTGGCTTACTCCATACTCGGCATGGGTTCCGTTAGAACTCTCAAGTTCCATAGACTTACTACTGCCAGCTTATTCAGAAATGGCTTCTCTTGACTTCAAACGTATCTGAAGTTGTTTTGTTCAATCAACACCCCCACGAAAACCACCCTAAACCATACCACATATCCAGCTGCCTCCACCCTGGGTTGAACATCCTTGGCCTGGATGCTTGCCTCCATCTTCGTCAATTTTTTTTTTTAACACAGGCTCTGATTCTGTTGCTTCTCACAGGACACACACGTCTGTCTGTGACGTCTCTCCCTCTCTTCCTGCAACCCTCAACTCTTCTTCACTTCCAGTTTGTCCTTGGCGTTAGATTGATTAGTTGATTAGTGCTAAAATTTAAGCTCTATAAGGATGAGGTCCTCTGCCTGTCTTTTCAAAGGCTAAGTCTAGGATGGTATGTAGCTTGTCTTCAGTAAATTCTGAAATAAATTAACTAGCAAAGTGCAATGTTCTGGCCATAATCTGTCTTCAAAGCTGGCCTGAAAGCACTGTGTGTGTGTGTGTGTGTGTGTGTGTGTGTGCTATATCTGTCACCTGGAACACACATAGGGCAGCAGTAGCTTTCATTGGATTAATGAGAAGTTGGATATTTATTTCATGATTGCACAAGCAAACTGATCCTTGTGGCATGGGCCTATAATACCAAATAGTTGTGCTTGGGAGACTGAGACGGGAGAATTGAATATTCAAGGTCACTCTGGGCACTTAGTGAGAACTTGTCGCAAAATCAAAAGTAGAGACAGGTGCTGGGAAGTAACTCAGTAGCAAAGCTCTTACTGAGTCTGCAATAAGCTCACGAGTCCCTGGGTTCAACCCTGAGGTTGGCAAAAATAGGCAGAAAGACTTAAGTGCATGAAGAGGTGGAGGTGATAAGAAATAGCCTATGCCTTCCAACCCTACTACCTCAGTTCTGTAATGGTATACAGCCAGCTTAGTGCTCTGGGTTTGGACGATATGTCTCACTCTGTCACCTGAGTGACATGTCCTATCCCATGTCCCCCTTGGGGTCAGTAGATGAGAAGGCACAGAATCAAGGACTTGGACTCCAAGAGAAGGTGAGAACACAGAAGCAAGCTCTTTTATTAATTCTCGGGGAGTGTCCTTTATACCCCCCACCCACATCCCATTGGTCCCAAGCAAGTGTGTCCTCTGGTGACCAACATTTATGTGGAAAGAGCTGCCACCCTGGCATGGGGGCCTTTCTGTCCCTCCTACATCACTCATACTCACTCCATTCCTGAACAGTCCTCTTATGACCGGAGCTACCACCACCCCACTTTAGGGATATGAACGCCAAGCATGGAGATGCTGGCTGCATTTGAGGAGGAGGTAGATGGGAGTTAACATTGAACCCAGGCTTCTTGTCAGGGTTCCTGGGGGCCTCCTTACTTTGCCATTGGCTTATCTTGTCTTTTTAGAGTCTAGTGGGGTTGTTTTCCAGATTGTGTTACCCAATGCCACCAGCCACATGCTGTGTCTAAGTATAAATCAATGACAATGAAATGCACGTTGGATCCAGTTTCTTCGTGTTACTAACCACATTTCTTTTCACTCGCCACATGTACCCTGTAGCTGTCATACCAGAGACCAGAGCATCTCCCATACACATGGCCCTGATTAACAACACTGACTAAAAATACAGGTTCCACAAGGGCAGAGAATCTATTATTTATTTGTTTGTTTGTTTGTTTGTTTTATTGAATGAGCTGGGAAAGAAGAGCTCCCACAATTAGCATACAGGGAATTTAAATAAATATTAACCACCCACTCCTCAAAGATGTCTTTTTGCTTTCTGGTGGCAAGCAGGGCTCTCCTTGCTGCAAATAGCCAACATTCATATAAATCAAACTCTCCCCACTGGCGCAGGGGGAGACAGCTCCAGGGCCAGCATCCCCCGAGTGGCTGTGACATGCACACAAGTCCTTTATCTGCCTATTTTACTCCTAATTAGAGATGTTTATTGTGTTCTTTGTCCATATGGATTTTTTTCTTCACAAATATATTCGACTACTTAGCAGTTCTGAACTTCCATACCCTAGAGAGAAAGCTTGAAGTCAGAGTCTATTAAAGATGTGTGTAACACTCAAAGTTTTCCAGGACTGATTTGATTTTCTTTCCTTTCATTTTCTTTTCTAGTAGCTGTGTTCCAGGAGCTCGATAACCTCTTGGTTTGTCGCCAGCAGCCAGCCATGTGCTTAACTGTGTGCCACAAGTGGCGGATGCTCAGGTTCCACAGGGTGTCTGTGCTGAGCTGGTAGGCACAAGGGATTTGCAAAGATCTGCTGCTGTCTTTGGTCCTGAAGAAAACAGGAAGTGGGGAGGATTGGGAAGTCAGATCCTGGAGCCCCAGGGCCTCCCCATCTTCTGAATAAAGAGAGTACTGACATGATCTTTGTCCTTTCCAATTGTTTGATTAGGATTCATGAAGCATTAAACTGGGCATCAAGAACAGGAGATAACCCAAGTGTGGCTCCAATTCCCACTTCTGAGGGAGGAGTACAGGAAAACGGTCCCAAAACCAGTAACACAGGAAGTAACAATAAGAAGTGAAGGCAAGTTACAGGACCAGAGTGGCAGGAACGGGCTCTGTCAAACTGAGTGTTGTGAGGGACTTAAGGACACAGGGGGCATAGGCTATGAAAAAGCCATGTAGCGTAGGGGTTGACCTTGGTGTGTCTACACAAAGGAAGATAGAGAAAAGGAGACCTGGATGATGACAGGCAGAAGTTGACAGAGGAGGATCATGGATATCAGAAGGATTTGGATTCAATTCAGAGCTCTGGTCATTGAGTGGCGACTTCATGTGGCTGACATTTTGGAGAAAAAAAATGTTGCATACAAGAAATAGATATGATGTGGTTATGAGAGAAAGAGGGGAGACCATGAAAAGACAGCAGCTGTAGTCAAGGAAGAAGGCATGCTGTGTGGAGCCTGGTCTGAGGGAGGCCAGCTACACATGTACAGTGTAGGTGCATGGTGTGTTACAAATGATGTCAGAAGGCTTGCAAGGTACGGGAGAAAGATGCCTGACTGGGGTCCAGATTCCACAAACATGAGAGAGGGGCAAGGAGATGGCCTGGAAGATGAAGTGTTTGCCTTACAAACATTTCAGCCTGATTCCCCAGAGCCTAAACAAATCAGGCCAGTGTGGTGGTAGACATTTCTGACTCCTGTGTTGGGGAAGCAGAGATAAGGTGGGTTTCACAGACCAGGCAGTCCAGCCTGCCCCATAAGCTTCGGGCCAGTGAGAGACTCTGTCCCCAAAAAATAAAGTGGGCAACTGCTGAGGAACAACGTCCACATCTGACCTCTAATCTCCACCTGCAGGGACATACTTGCACAATCACACACACACACACACACACACACACACACAGAGAGAGAGAGAGAGAGAGAGAGAGAGAGAGAGAGAGAGAGAGAAGTATGGGAGAATTAGCTAAATGTGAATTTCAAATAAACATTCGTTCTTCCATGTGACTATGGACCATATATCCAAGGGGTCTTAAGGTAAAAATGAATTTTTTCCCTTCTCTGAAATGCAAGCTTAAGGATTCCTCTAGATTTCAATCTACAATCAAACTAACTATGCATGTGACACTTGCTGGTCATCCCTAGGTGACATGTGGTTGAGCAAGCTGGACAAGGAAGTATTAGGTCCCAGACAAAGGGAATGGGTTTCTGAAGGACCCAGGCAGGTATAGCTCTGACGCCTTGGTAGAGGGATAGTGGCACACAGCCTGCCACTTCCAGCATCGCCGTGGCTCAGAAGTCACACCAATGGCCCTCATTCTACTTAGCTCTGGGAAGAGCCTTTTCTCCAAGTCCGCAGTATGTGACGTTCACCTGTTATCTCCTGAGGACCACAGATGAAATCGGACATGATGGCCTCCTGTTCGTCTCCCAGAAGTCACCTGGATCTTGAATATCTGTTGATGTCACAACTATTCCTGTTCAGTCCGGTAGGGAGGACCTGTCAGTGTCAGAGATGGCACCTAATTTGTGTCTCAAGCCTATGGAGAGAGAAGGGTTCATATCCAGGCCCATTCAGCCCAGACTGGCTACCTTTTCTCCATGGCTTGATTCCCCCTTCACCCCCAAATGACACTGGCAAAGAGAAGATCAGTGCCCTTGAGCAGTGGTGAGCAGGTCTAAGGCCTGTAAAGAAAGTGAAACATCTAAGGGATGCAGATGTGAACTGTTGCCTCTGCCATAGAATGCTGAACTCACGGACATCCACCAGGATGAGAGGTTAGATCTGTGTTAGCTCCTTTTCTCATCCCAGTGATGAAATATCTCAAAGAAGCCACTTCAGGTAGCAAGGGGTGAATTCCAACTCACGGTTTACAAAGATAAGATCCATCACCATAGGAAAGGCACAGCAGCAGACATAGGCAAGAGCCCCCTCACGTCTGGACAGACCAGAGAGCAGAAAAGAGAACGGAATGCAAGACCAGGCTGTAAACAGTCAAGGCACACCCACCCTCAGTGACCTGCTTCCTCCATCTGAAGGTCCCGTAGCCTCCCCAAACAGCAAGCCAGCTGGGACCTATATTGTGCAAACCCAGGAGCCTATGGGAAACATTTTACAACCAAACTCTACCAACCAGAGAGGTGGGAAGAGATGGGGAACAGCAGGGAGGAGAGGCAGAGAAAGAGCCTGCCTTCCAGAACCTGTTCACAGAGGGAGCCATGGGTGTGAATAAGAAAACACCTGCCTTCCTGCAATTGCTACTAAGAGGCAGAATAGCACATTAAATAATGGCTTATTGGCGTGTGCATCCTCCGCAGGGAAACAATGAATGATTTCAGAGAACTATATTATTACTGTGTGTTTACTTATCTTTTTCTCTCCTTACCTGATAATCATCTGTAGCTCCATCTGTCTTTTTAAGGATGCGTGAGGAAATAGAAAAGGTTATAGGGGACAAAGACCTGCATACGAAGACTTGTGTTCCCCGAGCGGACTGCGCAATTGTTTGTTTTTGATGAGATGACAGCGAAGATAGGATTGTTCAAAGGAAACGCTGCTCAAATCTCATCAAGCTGTCCCTGCCTCCCTCGTGCTTGTGCATAGCCCCACCCAGCACGGATGCTCCTTAGGAAGCCATGCACCAATGCCAATGAATGACTGGGAGGAATACACACCTCCCCATCCGTGCGTTTCTGCACCATTGTCTAGTGGCAAAACTAGGTCTGTAAACTGTTTTCCAGATGAACTCAATTGATGTCCGCCTTCCTCTGCCCCATGTTAGTTTAGCCTTTCTCTCCAGGGCACTCCCATTCCCCCAACCCTGCTCTATTTGCTGCCTTAAAGATACTATGTATCTGCTGTTCTCTGCCATCACCCGAAGCCCTTACTTCCAGGGTCTAGTACCGAGCAAGCTTGCTTTCTAGTTCTTCCGTCTATCTTCCCAATTGTCCCTGTGCCCCTCAGGTTTGGGACCACATTCTGTATATTTCTATAGCCTCGTGCTTAACAGAGTCACCATTCCTCGAGTTTTGTCTAGTACATTGATGCATTTCCAAAATTTGTGAGTTACTCCTGGAGTCCTGGACATGCGCTCTGAGACTCTCCATCCCCGGCCAGTACTGAATGGCTTTGTGTTTCGAAGACCATCCTGCTGGCTCTTTACGAGTCCTACAGAAGGGATGCCTGTGCTATGCACAATATTGAGACACTGAGAGGGGGCTCTGCTAGAAATGCTCTTCTGCCTTGTTTCTTGGTCTCGCCCAGAAAGCAGAGGCCACAGAGCACCACAGACTCTAAGCGCCATGCAATCTCACTGCTGTGGATTATAACACCGCTGGGTCACTGAAATACTCTGCAGCCTTGAGCCTAGTAACTTTCCAATCCTGCCCCCCTCAGTTTCTAGCTCTGACCAAAGGGAAAGAGGAATGTATAGACCTCACAAGGATGCTGTGAATGTCTGATACTGATTATAGGCAGGTCCTGCCTGTCACTAGATTTAAAAAAAAAGGAACGCCCCCATCCTCGCTGTCATCTTCTCTGTGTAGCTGTACATTCATTGTCGAGTGTGTCTTGTGGGTGAATTAGGATCATTCTACACTGTAGCCACCACTTGAAGAAACCCGGAGAAATCTCTTATGCTCCTCCAGAAAACCTTCTCTATGCCTCCTGCAGGCCTTCCCGGGGTCTCGCCTTCCTACTGTTGCATTACGGTGTTCACTTCCACAGAATAAACACCCCTTTCATAATTGGCTGTGACTTGGCCATTTCCATCTTGGTCACAAGGTTGGCTCAGCTGGGTTCTCTTACTGCTCAAACGCTGCAAGCTGGACCAGACGATCCCTTCAGAGCTGTCACACGGCACTCATGGGTGGACTCTCACAGTCAGATGGAGAACCCCATTGCTTCTGAGTTCTGAGTATGTTCTAGATAGGCTATGAGGCCTGACAGCTCAGCTTATTGACAGTTGAATGAGGTGTCAAGGTACTAACTCTGATGGACACATTGTCCCAGTTACTGCTGGACAGCAAGTGATTTCAAAGCTTAGCAACTTGAAGCAATTTATTACTACTAACACGTAATGTTTCTGCAGCTCAGGAATGTATTTATCAAGAGACTACAGAATGTATATGGTATTACCATGAAATACTTATAATACTGTCACAATATCTAAAAGCTACTCATGTCTTACCTTCAAAAGTGATAATTAAAATGGTAAAAAAAAAATAATCTCAAGTTGGATTGTATCCATCATCACATCGAAATGGCTTCCTCGGCTTAGTCAGTGCAGACCACCTGCTAGTGTGTCTGTCAGCGACCAGATCAGAGTATGGGATTGTTCCACAGACCAGTCTCCATTATTCAAAGAATCCAGAAAGAATAGGCTGTGGAATTATGCTGATTTTTAAATATAATTTTCCAGTCGTTTAAAAAGAATAAGTTTTTCATTTAAAGAGCCAGCAGGATCAGCAGGCCACTAAGTTCTGTTTTAGTCAGAAATCAGTGGGTGGGAATATAAAGTCACATTTTTTTTCTCCTCCTAAATGGAAGCAGAGAAGCAGAAGATCTAACGAGTTGTAATCAGCCAAATTTCCCTTTTAAAAAAAATAAATATAAGAGAGAGGAGTTGGAGTTTCCATCTTACATTGTATTTCTTAATCCATCGTAGCAGTGACAAATTACCTAGTCCACGTGCCTTTTTCTGTATAAAACCTTTTGAGGGGGAGTAGAGTAGGAGACCCCTCTAAGAACTCATAATCTATGAAAAATCAGAGATTTAGAAGTCAGGCTATGCCAGGGCCATTTGTATGTGAGACCTGGGGACTGTGTTTCTCTAGTGGTGCACGTCCATAAATCCCACACCATGGGACTGCTCAGGGTCACTGGCCCTGTATGAAAGCCAGGCATGGCCGCCATGTGGGTAAGTGCAACCAGAGATCTGCAGTAGGAAGCTGGAGGTTGGAACCAGAGAATCTATCAGCCAAAGGCTGAGGGTTGACAGGCCACTTGAGCCAATGCCACTAATGGCTTTCCTGGCCCACGTTCTTTATCTTCACAGCACAATTTATAGTTCTGAAGATTCTGCTCAAAGGTCACGTGATAGGGAGGCCCAGAGAGGATGTCCCAGGGTTCCTGGTGTATGTGAATGCAGTAGAGAACTGTAAAAAGTAAACAGGGGGCATATCTGTGTGGTCCTTCATGGCATTATGGGGAGCAGTGGTTAGCTGACTACCTAATTTGGGAAGAACTGATGCTATTGTTCCCAATGGCCCAATGCGATGGACCACTTATGGATATTCTTTTACGCCTCAGAGTCTGTACTCTGGACGGGTGTGTGAGCCCATGGTGTGTGTCCACGTGTGCGGCTGCAGACACACTGAGCAGATCCTATGCACACTGCAGTCACTCAGGTGAGCTGCAACAGGAAATGCAATGGGGGCCCTTCTATGTGAAGAGCAGTCTGCCATGCGGTGCCAACTAAGCTGGCAGGCTTTCATCAGTGTGTAGTGCTCTATGACAAGGCACTGTTAAAGCTGTGGACACTCGTGTCAGAACAGCAGAGTGAATATCTGCACCACTGAAGCCACAATGTCCTTGTCTGTGATAGAGGCTAGACCATTTCCTGCCCAGCCCCACTGCTACTTTCCCCTTGGGATTAAATGAGCTGCTGCACACAACGCATCCAGCTTGACAGCTGGCACACAACATAAGTACACAATAAAAGTGGGCCATTTTGTTCAGTCCTCCTGAATCCCACGGTTACAGCACAACCCTTGCGGCCTGCCCTGCCCTGGAACTCTTGGGGCTAGCCTTGACCACATGTTTTGATCACCTTTTGCGAAGTCCATCCCCCAGACCTATGGTTTTTACAGCCGTGCTAGGAGATGGTGCCCCTCCTCACCCCCCTCACTGTCTCTGTCTGGTGCATATGGCCAGGCACTAATTCAAGTTAAGTCTTAACTGACATGGCCCTCCAGACTTCAGCTTTCACCTCCAGCCGTAGAAGCGTCCAAAGCCATTCACAGCGGCTGTGTCACCCCTTCAAAGCTACTCAGGGTCAACCTGACCTCACCACATCTTGTCTGTTGCTACATCTCAGACAGTGACCCCTTCCCACAGCCCTCCCCGAAGTCTCCTTGCTGTCCAAAGGGCCTGCTCCATTTCTGGCCATGGCTTTGACTCTACATTTTAGGATGAGGTTTTATATATATATATATATATATATATATATATATATATATATATATATAAATATTTATAAAATATATATATAGAATATATATTATATATATATATATATATACATATATATATATATATATAAAACCATTGAACCACTCAGTGCTGTAAAGGTTCAAAGTCCTGGTCTTCTCTGGCTCTGCATTCCCCTATGTAGCTGGGATCTGGGTTTAATGGGTATCTAATCACCATATACATTACAAGAAAAATGCAGAATCCAGGGCAGGAGTCCTGTCAAGTACTCAATCCAAAGCTCCCAGAAATTTCCGGGGAGAAGCCAGTAACCCTCAGTCCTCGCCTTGTAGCCAGAGGATGAGACACAATCAGAGCGTGTGTGTCACCAGGAGATGCCTCCTCTCCAACAACTTCCCTGACTTTGGGAGCTTCCCATGTGACTCTAATTGTGTTGGTTTGTGTATGCTTGGCCCAAAGAGTGGCACTATTAGAAGGTGTGGCCTTGTTGGAGTAGGCGTGTCACTGTGGGCGTGGGCTATAAGACTCTACTCCTAGCTGCCTGGAAGTGAGAATTCTGGACGATGTAGAACTCTCAGCTCTGCCTGCAGCATGCCTGCCTGGATGCTGCCATGCTCCCGCCTTGATGACCCTCTGAACCTGTAAGCCAACCCCACATATATATTTGTTGTCCTTTATAAGACTTGCCTTGGTCGTGGTGTCTGTTCACAGCAGTAAAACCCTAAGATACTAATCTTACATTCAAAAGCCACAGGTCCATTTCTAGCAAGCTTAGGTAACTCCTCATTCCCCAGGACATGAGTGGACAACAGAGATCTGGGCAATCAGGACAACCCACAGTTAGATATGGGTAACAGTTGGGTTGTGTTCAAGACAATCTATATTGAGCTTCGGATATTACAAGACACACAGCTGTAGACGGAAAAAGGGTGAAGAGATTCTGAGGTGTCTTTATTCTGTTTGTCCAGGCAATCATCAGATTTGGGGGTATATAAACTTTGGTAGGTGATGCCAAACTGAAATCTAGGATTACAATCAGGAGGAGCTTGGGATGAGTTTTGCCCCAGAACCACACAACTTCCATGGTCACCCAGGCAGGGCTTTTTCAGGTCCTGGGTGTGTTTGGAAGATAATCTTTCTGTTTATCGTCTATCCTTTCACATGGAAGAATGAGCCAAAGGGAACCAGAGCTATTATCAAGGGATGCTGTGAAGTTTGAGTGGCATCATGGGACTATCAGGAAAAGTACATTACAATCTGCAGAGCCCTACAGATGACAAGCCACAGCTCATGATGATTGGCATTGCTGTTGCTGCTTAAAGGAGTTGGGTCTCACCTGAGCACACCTACCTGTGCTGTGGCCTCCAGTATCATCCATATATGCCTCTGTCTATTTACCTGTATGCTTTATTTTGCAAGGGGATTTAAGGCAGTTTATAGAGAATGCAGCAGCTGAATGTTAGAAGGTAACAGGAAACTGAAAATGGGAGCGAGGCGGGAGGAAAGATTGTCATATTTGGTGTAGTGTAGCCTGGAACTTCTGGGCCTCACACTGCCAGCACAAACAGAAGGGAGAGAGCCTTAGCAATCCGTTGCTTGGCTAACAAAATGGAGAAACAACAGGTTGATCAGAGGGTTATGCCATCATAACTGAGAGTTTCAGGGAATCAAACAAACAGCTGACCCCGGCTGGGCTAAGGCCCATAGGGGGAAAAGCATGGATATTTATTAATATATTCACAGGCTCCAGGTTGAAGCCTTCTTTGTCTCCCTCTACCACGCAATCTTTGTCAAAGCTGTGCCAGGCAATATGGCTCTTTCTAGAACACTCTAACACCTCCGTGCTTCCCCAGCAGTCACGGATATCAGTCAACTTGGTAAAGCAAGGACTCCCTCCCAGGTGATAATTACAGACTGGATTTTTGAATAAAAGAAAAATTGAAAAGTCTCAAAATCCTCCAGGGATTAGCTGACCCTGATTCTCAGCGATGGAATTTAGTTCGAGAACTTTCTTCTGCTCAGTGATGTGTCAGCTCCACCCCAGGATAGCAGACTTAGCTAGGAACGGCAGCCAACAGGGAGGAGGTGGCCCCCATCATTGTTTATTTAGCAAAGAGAGAGAGATGCCTTCCTTCCACTGAGGACCAAGTAGTGGAGGCAAAGGGGTCTGGAGACCAATAGCATTTGTCCAGTTCCTCCCTTCTAGGCAGTCTGGTAGCCCCTCCCATTCCTTATCCATATCCTTACATCTCCATCTCTCTCTCTCTGCCTCTTCCCTTATCACCTCACTGCCTCTCCCTCCAACTCATCTCTCACTCTTTTCTTGGCTGATTCCAAATCTCTCTCTGTCTCTGTCTCTCTTTCACTCTTTGTTTTTCTCTCTGTGTCTCTCTGTCTCTCTTGTTCTCTCGGATATGTGCTTATCTTTACTGATTTGTATGTTA
Source organism: Mus caroli (assembly GCF_978045245.1). Lineage (NCBI taxonomy): Eukaryota > Metazoa > Chordata > Mammalia > Rodentia > Muridae > Mus > Mus caroli. Next base: position 105,652,438 of record NW_028227269.1, read on the forward strand.
CATTAACATTTCTAGGGCGTGGCCAATCTGGATATGCACCTGTATGTGGTGTGTGTGTGTATGTGTGTAAACACTCCTATGTGTATAGATGACAGCCAGAGGACAACATTAGGCTCGAACACTCTCTGCCTTATTCCTTGAGACAAGATCCCTCAGTCAACCTGGAGTCAGGCTGGTGTCCAGCAAGCCCCAGGCATCCTCCTCACACACCATTGGAGTCACAAGCACACATATGGCCACATGCAACTCTTTACCTGGGTCCTGGACATTTGAGTCCAGGTCTCCATGCTCATGAAGCAAGCTCTTTGCTCACAGAGCCATCTCCATGAGTCCTGGAATTAAGATTTCTCATCTGATGTCCTACAGATGAGAAGACTGCCTGTGTGAATCTGTCATTCTTACAAAGATCTTTAAGAATGATGGTGAGGGGAGTGTTGAAGAGTAAGAGAAGGACTTAGCACAGTGCTGCTATATCTGGGGACAGAAAAAGATGCCGCAGGCCAAGGCACATGGGTAGTTTCTTAGAAAGAAAGAAGAACAAGAAGAGGAAGAACAAGAAGAAGAGTAGGAGGAGGAGGAGGAGGAAGAGGAAGAGGAGGAGGAAGAATGGATCGACCCATGGCTTCCAGAAGACAATGCTGCCGCTAACACCAGACTTCAGCAAAAGGACACACAGCCCATGACAGGCTACTCACCTATAAACCTGTAATATACTGCACCATGTTATCTTAAACAATTAACAGGTCCCAGAGGCCAAAGGACAGACATGCATCCTCCCACCCCCAGCTCTTTCCTTCTTTTCTATTCTGCAGTTTCTCTTTGACCTTTTTGTTGTCCCTGATCATCCATTTCTCTTGGTCAACTTAACATTTACTTTCCAAATGCTTTGTTTTGCCCTCTCTTCACAGTGGTATTTATTGTTACAAAGTTGCTTCTAAGAAACTGAGCCTGAGCCGGGCGTGGTGGCGCACGCCTTTAATCCCAGCACTCGGGAGGCAGAGGCAGGCGGATTTCTGAGTTCAAGGCCAGCCTGGTCTACAGAGTGAGTTCCAGGACAGCCAAGGCTACACAGAGAAACCCTGTCTCGAAAAAAAAAACAAAAAAAAAAAAACAATTAAAAATTTAAAAAAAAAAAAAAAAAAAAAAAAAAAAAAGAAACTGAGCCTGGAGCTGACGCCCTGGGTTTTCTCGTGGTTTCTGTGTACTCGGTACCAGTCCTGGTCTTTCTCCTGTGATGATGGCTTATTCCAGATGTTTATGAAGCTCAGCCATCTCTCTATGTTAGTGCATAGAGAATAAGGTTTATTCTCTGACTATGTAGCCTTAACAACTGGGCTACCCTCCTGTCCTCTGTGGTCTTCTGCTAGAGCTCAGGCATTGGTCCTCCCCTGAAACTCCACACATTAGTATGATGGAACCCAAACCCCAGTACAATAGCATTGAGAGGTAGGGCCTTTGCCCGATGATGGGGTCATAAGATTCTCACCCTCACGGATGTGGTTGGTGCCTTTGACAATCTACCTAAGGGAGTTCCTTCCCTACAACCCTTCCACCACAGGAGAACTCAACCAGAAATGCTATGTACAAAACAAGGACCCATCTAACCATCTGTCACTAGATAAACAATCTAAGGCTGTCTTGATCACACACTACCCAGCCTCAAGAACCATGTGTAGTCCATTTCTGTTGTTGGTAAGCCACTCAGCCTGAGGCATTTTGATCCACAATCTCAGGGGTCTATGCTAGCTCCCCTAAGAGGCTGTAGACTCCTACTGTGAGAGATGCTGAGGGGTGAAACCTGAGAGAGAGAACCAAGCCTCCCTCCACACCAGCCTTACTTCCTCCAGGGAAAGTTGGCAGCTGGCATTGTGGAGGAATCTTGAAAATGATCCTATCTTAGAAACCTAGCTTTGAACAAGAGTAGCTAAATAAATAAATAAATAAATAAATAAATAAATAAATAAATAAATAGACTGTTACATTGTAACTAAGGCAGTCAGGCAAGATGACAAGAGCCCTTCCTCATCCCAGAAGACACTTGAGTGGAACAGAGCAATTGGTACTGATGAAACAAAAGGAAGACAGGGAAGGGCTTACAGATTATCCAACATCACATACCAATACTATCCCCAGTCATGCCAGCTCTTATGTAAGGGCCAGTGATGTTCACACAGATCCTGAAGCGAGAGCAGTTGCTCTCCACTGAACTCTAAATAGATGCATATTCTCTTTGTTCTACCCCTGGCTAGCTGCACCTCCCTAGGTAGGTTACTCACCTTCGCTGAGATTCAGGATTACCAGAGCAGCAATATTCTCCTGGAAGAGACTATTGAGTGAGACTTGGCAGTCATAAGCTCAGTGGCCAGTACTAGTTGCTCACTGCTACAAAGCTCCAAAGAAATGAATCCCAGACACAGAGAGGAGATCATCTGATTCAAGGTCCCAAAGAGAGCGATGTCATTCATTTGTTACACTAGGCAGGCTTCTGTCATCCCCATCCAGACTTCAGCATTTAGTGCAAAAAACAGGGACCAAGGAATGCCTTCCCATTGCCATTTGAGTGGGCTCGTGAAAATACGTTCCTTGATGTTCATTCCCTTCCTGACAAACACTTGGGGTTCACAGCCATCAGAGCCAAAAGGGAGCCCAGATATCACCTTTGTAGTACTACAGAAAACTTTTCAGAGAAGGGGAGGTATAGGGAAATAGTATTTCTTGAGCCACTACTAGCCCCTCTGCAGATGTCTTGGACTATCTTCTCAGAGGCTCTGCTCCCACCCATCCCCCCAACCACCATGGAGACAGATCATTGACACTGTAGGAGCCAGAGCTCTGAATTTCATTTAGCATTTAATTAACTAGAGTAGACTAGGCACTCCATGGCGCCACCGTGATTGCAATCTGTGAATGGATGGGCATTTTTATCTGAAAATGATGACCAGCTTATCTTGTGTCGCACAGCTATCACACATGATAGGTATCTCTCGTTATCCCAGCCAATCAAACACAGAAAGTTTATTAAGATTCTATCATGCGAAGTTATCGCCAGCGATAGGATTTTTCATCTGAATGTGCAAGGATGCAATACCGTATTTTGTCGAAGAGGCCCTCGGGGAGAACTTGGGCAGGAAAGTTATCGTTTAGGAAAGTCCGTTAATCTCAGTCCATAGCAGAGCAGTTGGCAAGGATGGCCACCCACATCATGAGCAAAAGTAACGCGTGACTCTTTTTCTTGGAAAATGAGTTGATACCATTACAGAAAGAAACAGGCAAAAAAAAAAACAAAAAAAAAACAAAAAAACAAACAAAAAAAAACAAGAAAAAAAACTGTGTGATCTTAGAGTCAAAGGGGAAAGAACTTGCAAGGGAAGTGTAGGCTAGTTAGCTCAGCCTGAAAGACATGGGCTTTGAGCATCCTAGAATCCACAGCGAAAGACAAATGAGATGGCTTCTGTGATTTGTGGGGCTCACAAAGTAACTTGTCTGTTACTTCAGAGATGTCAATTTTCAGGAAGACTGGTTTTAGATGGGGAACTTGAAGAAAATCATTCACCCAGCTACACAGCTGTTCATCAATACGGTCAACTAATGCCGTCGTCGATTCACTGTATATCGACTGCCGTGTTGGTGCTGGGTCTCCAATGATAGCCAAACTCACCTTCCCTTATGGAGTGGACAGGTCATGAAATGTGACAGGCAGGCAGTGTGACCCTTCAGTGCCCGTGATATGGGGGTGCTTCCAGCTTCAGGTGACCAAAGGTATAGCTAACCTTCCCATATTCATTCAAAGACAAGATAGGACTCTGAAAGAGACATATTTGTAGAGGAGAGGTGGGTGATGTGTTTGGAGGCCCTGGAATGAGAAATGACTTCATACCATGACTGACAGCCACGTGAGGGTTGACTGACAAATGTTAGCTTCCCTCCCATGCTGGGAGCTCTCTGAACCATTTATGACATCTCCCAACTGACGGCCATCCTTCTGGGTTCTAAATTAAGGAATGAAGCAAACAACAGAGGCCCCGAGGGGAGCCACAGTCAGGGTGCAGACAATGTGGTTGGTTTGAAGATAATTACGATTACCTGGGCACCTTTAGCACTCATCCAAAGGAGCTGGGGAATACTGTCCTTCCAAGGCCTCTGAGAACCTGTAGAGGGATTCGGTAAGCTTTCCTGAGACTCCTGGAGTTTACAAAAACTCTTCCATATTCTTGGTCTCACTTGATGCCCATAACTCTGATGTGAAGGTAGCAGCAAGTGGCACAGAAAGGCTGCAAAACACCATCGGAAACCTCACTATGTGTATTCCTGTTTGGGTACCTGCCCTAGCCCCACCCCCTTTCCCTGCTCATGCTGTGAGCTCTCAGACCCAAGGCACAGAGAATTCCAGAAACCTTGAGAGGACTCAGGGAAAGTCACACTGCCTGGGTGTTGCACAAACGAAATTTTAACTCTGTCCACTGCCATAGGTAGGAGCAATCAATGGACAAATTCAAAATACAATTTCAAATCACCTATTCCCTGTGCCAAGCCCAACAGGCAGGGCTCAGTTCTCCTCTACGTTCCTTTACCGTCATCTTCCCTACAGTTGTGGGAGCCACTTGGAGTGCCCGGGCTCTGTCTCCCTGCTCCATAACTCCTTGCTATTACCTCAAAACCTCTGACAAGAATGCCTCTCTCGACTCATTAGCTTGGCTTCCTCATAAATTCATTAGCACTTGGGAGCCCCAGAGATGATCTTTCTCTTCCAACTCGTGTCTCTGCCCTTACAAATTTCACTTCTGAGCGTTCCCTCACATTCCGTTTACTGTGACATCGTTTATAAAATTCTCCCTCGACAGGAGAGGAGTCAAAAAAAATAACTATATATCATTTTAAATTGCTCTGGCTGGTACCTCTGCATTTTAAGGATATCAAGGTGGGGGAAATGTGCTTAATGACAGGACTACACGTGGATAAAGGGCTGACAGGGTGATTGCAGTACCAGGTGCTCACACATACCCGTTAGCTTCTTCTTTCCTGGGCCTCCGAAGCAACGGGTGTCAGGTCAGTAATTAGACTCCCGCACACAAACTGGAAGTGCCACCTGACCTCCTATAACACAGCCATCACTCCCACGCATGCCAACTTCAATCTGAAGTACACCATCACCGGTTGCCATCTTTTCCCTACACGGCTGCCAGAAGTTCCCAGGGACATCTTCCACCTCGTGCCCAAACAGGTTAATGAAGTCTGCACTTCCCTCGAGTGCCAAAGAACTCATTCCCAGGGAGGCAGTGCCCATGGTAGGTAACACCTAACATCAAACTCCACAAAGCTGGCTGGCTGGCTGGCATATCATGTTCAAGGTTCAGGGCTGGCTGGCTGTACACATGTTCAAGGTTCCTTTGTGTTAATTTCCTTGATTTTTTTTTAATTCACTTGGTCCCTTGGAATAATACAAATGGTATAAGAACCTAGTAACTTAACTCCAAGCTCCGTAAAAGGCACTGGTTTGTCTTGGGGACTGATTGAGGTCTGTTATAGCTGGATATTTCTGATTCTTAGACACAGGCTAAGGTTCTCGGGGCAGAGAAGGAAGAAGGGATGAATCTCATCATTGCATGTACACAGGAGGATCCCTGCCTGCCTGCCATTCGAGAGCTAGGGTTCCAGGTATAACAGCAGCAGATGTTGGTGCAGATGAGCCATCTCTGATTGAGGGCAGACAGAGAACTCAGGGAATCACTGAGCAGCTGGTCTTTGCAAACCTTTCAGTGTGGTTATCTTTGAAGAGACCTACCAGTAGGCTTCATGTCTGATCTTTGGCCTCTAGGGCTATCAAAATAGTAGGATTCCAAAGGAGGATGAGCAAGGCTAGGAAGGGGACATCTACGTACCTGCTCCCGAGTCCTCTGTGATGACAAGCTTCCCAGTTTCCTTTTAAGAAAATGTCCTCTATCAATGTCAGCCTGTACGGGTCAGGTGTATTTGACTCTTCCCATGCCAGCAAACCAAGGGACATGTGCAGTCCTCACTTTAAACTGACCTGAGAGGTTTCAGAATCAGAGGGAAGGGTCCTTGCTCTTTGGGTTATGCTATTGAACTAGATTTTAGCATCTAAAGAGATTAGTGGGTTGCTGGGGGCTCATCATGAGAGATCGTCTCAAAACAAAACCAACAAATGTGTAAAACCAGATTGGATTCACTCAGCCCTTTACAGGATAACACAGTAAATAGAACTGTGTCCTAGCCAGCCAAAATCACAGGGGTTCTGGGAACCTCTCTCATCAAAGCTAAATGGAAGCGTGGGTCCCACAACAGAGATGAAACTTAGTCACCCAAACTCCAGCATAAGACAATCTTGGGAATTGACTCTGAGTCCCAAGTCTCAGGGTCTCAAGAGAATGGATTCTATAACCACGCCAAGGCAGTCTGAACAGGAACTACACAGACACCACCAAAGAGGCGAGACCACTTCCTCTAGATTCACTCCTAACCCTGACAACCACAGCCCCACTGTGCATCAGGATCAGTATGAAGGTTAAGTGACCGGGGGTGGGGGGATGCTCAGTCTCAGAAGGAAGCCGTGTGGGCCTGCAGGAGAGCGGGTCTTGGAGAGCAAGGGGTCTGAGTTTATCCTCATCCTAGGGATCTTCTGGCCTCTATCAGCACTTGGATTAGCATCCTCACAGCATCAGAGAACGACTCCTAAAATACCCAAGAGATCTGCTTATTTGGCCAAAATGCCCAGTGCTGGAACATCTATGGAGACTTGTGGAAGGCCAAAATAAGGAAAATCCAACGTAGGGGTTGAATTTAAAGCACCCTGCCAGTGGTACCTTATGGAACACCCATTATAGTGTGCGTGTGTGTGTGTGTGTGTGTGTGTGAGAGAGAGAGAGAGAGAGAGACAGAGACAGAGACAGAGACAGAGACAGAGACAGAGACAGAGAGAGACAGAGAGAGACAGAGAGAGACAGAGAGAGACAGAGAGAGACAGAGAGAGACAGAGAGAGACAGAGAGAGACAGAGAGAGAGACAGGGAGAGAGAGACAGAGAACCACAATATCTGGGATGAGGGAATCTTTATTGAGAAAATGCCTCACGAGGAACCTGTGTGCAAGTCTATGTGGCATTTTCTTGATCAATAATTGCTATGGGAGGGTCCAGCTCACTGTAGGCTAAGTCACCCCTGGACTGGAGGTCCTAGATTTAATAAGAAAGCAGGTTGAGCAAACCACAGCCTCTTCTTCAGATCCTGCCTTCCGGTTCCTGCCCAGACTTCACTCCGTGACAGAGTTGTAGGCAGAAATAAACCCTGTCCTCCCCAAGTTGCTTGTGGTCATGGTGTTTCATCACAACAACAGAAGCCCTTGGCACACAGATATCACGGGGGCGGGGGGGGGGGGGAACGAGTACTGAACCTAGGGCTTCCCACTTTCTATTTGGAGGTAAGATCCTGAACTGATTGTGTAGCTTTAGCAGACTTTGAATGTATGATGCTAGAGCTTCACCCTCCAACACTAGCAGGGGTTTCAGGCCTGGGCCACCGTGCCTGAGTTTATAGTCTTCAAAACAAAGACCTAAGTGGCATGTATAAATCACAGGTAATATGATTTTATAGGGCATAACTGTATTGCTCTGCTTTAACCCAGCATCTCTATAAAAAGCAGTAGAGAGGCAACAAACATGGAAATGCAGGCTCTGTGTCGGGGTGTGAGTGTCAGCATGGTGGCGTCCGCAGTCTATGGAAAGGCAACGTGTTCTGCATTGAATCCCGTGTTAACTCTGATATGTTAGGTGAAGTTTTTACCAGTCATGGGAGAGAGAAATTCTTTGGCGTCTTGATCATTACAAAGCCAAGGTTTAGATGTGGAAAGCAGCCCCGTGAGGTCTGTAACTGCTGGTCATGACCTTGGTCTCCCAAAGCATTGGTTCCTGAGCAGAACCCTGAAAGCTCTGATGAAGCCCTGTGTGGGGCTGTGCCTGCCCAGGCTCAGGGGTCACCCAGAATACAGGTTCCCTCTTTCCCCACTCTTTAATCAGGAGGATGTCTTTCAAAGAGTGCTCTGTAAACATCAACATTCTCATGATTTGGTGGTCTGTAAACACGAGCTTTCTCATGTTTTCTGCCAGAAACAATCTCTAGGCAATTTGGTTTGCACCATTCTCTGAACTGGAGGCCGGGATAAGAGGTCATTTAGAGGAGATGAAAAACTAAGGGGGTGGGAGGAACAAGAAAGACAGAACCACACAGATGATTTCAGTGGAATGTGGCAAATACAGAGACCAGGACATCCACAAAGTAGCAGGGGAGGTCAAGTAGAAAACACAGTTTCAGAATGAGAATGAGGAATCAAGCTCTTGGCAACGGTCATGTGCCACTGCCTATGTAGTCTAAGCAACTTTTCTCAATGGGGTCTTGTTATTTTCCGTGATGGAAACTGTTAATCACCCGTGAGAATGATGGTGGGAGTCATGGGGGAAGAGTCATTCCACTCCCATTTGAGAAACAGAAAGGCAGGCGTTTAAGAATTTGTGAAGCAAACAAGACAACTCAAGGAGTGTATGACAACAGTGCTTATTACAGTACCAGGCCCAAGAGAAGCAGAGACAACCATTGACAGATGCCAGAGACTCCCTGACAAATGAAGATGGATAGAAGATCAGCCCCTCTGCCTCTCCTGATGGCTAGCCGACAGCCTGCCCCTTCATCCAATGCATGAACAGTTTGAAGAGCCTCCAGGTCAGGAAACACACCGTGAGAAAGGAGGACGATCCGAAGAGCAAGGGAAGATCTGGATTCTCCACATCCTCCATCGCGCGACTTCGTCCATTGCTGCTGTGTGAGTTGAAAGGCTTTGGGAAAATACGCAGAACAGTGGGAGTTGACTCTCCCCATCCTGGCCTAGAGCATGATGCTTGGGGACGATGATGGTTAATATTGACTGTCAACCTGACAAGATCCAGAATCACCTGGGAGACAAACCTCTGGCCACATCTGTGAGGGACTATCTAGATTAGACCCACCCTTGCCATGAGCAGCTCCATTCTGTGGTCCCAGGCTGACTAAAAGAGAAAGGGCAGACTGAGCACCATTGCTCCTTGCTGTCTAACTGGGTAGCAATGAGACTGGGGGCCTCACACTCTTGCCACCACGCTTCCTTGCTATGATGGACTGTACCTCTCAGCCTTTGAGTCAAAGCAAACCTTCCCTTCCTTGAGTTACCTATGCCTAGCGTTTTGTCATAGCAGTGAGAAAATTAACTACTACGGAGAAAGATTAAATTATTATATGGATGCACACACAAGCACTCAAATGACCCTTTCTTATCCAAGCACCTCTTAAGGATTATTAGTTAATCTGAAGTTAAGTAACGGGCAGATGTTGATAAAATGTAACCCAAGGAAACAGAGGCCAGTAGAAGAAATCTGATGTTAGAAGAAGTCACCTGTTGTCATGGGAATAGAAACTGACAGCTAGGCATGGGGTTGTACACCTGACATCCCAGTGCTCAGGCAGCTGAAGTAGACCTCTGGGTCAAAGCCAGGCTGGGCTACACGGTAAGACCTCAGAATTCGAATCACACAAAAAAGGAAGCAAAGGGAAAACAAAGGAGAAGCTGCAGTGGGGAAGAGTCACTAGCTTTGCTATAATTTTCACTGACATTCATTTTCAGACCCAGCACACATAGCACACAGAGATGAAAGGAATGGAGATGGATTTGCCCACCGGATCTTCTGGGTTCTCAGTCTTCTCTTTCTCCTTTGTTAACATGGGATGAAGGAGCCTCACTTCTGAGGTGCTGTCAGATTGGAGCTGGAATGCATAGAGCACTAGCCAGAACCCTGGCCCACAGTGAACAATCAGTCAGCCACCTAGCATGCTCTCTGACATGCAGAAGTATCTCTTGGCAAATTTGTATGGACCACAAATCAATATTGGCCCTGTAATCCTTTGGGTTCTTAGTTCCACTCCCAGTTGCCAATACTTAAAATGGAAGCACCCAGGCTGCTTGTCTCTCAGTCTGACAGCCTCGGGAACTGAGAACTTGAAGATAGGACACAACGTGGTTTTCATTTTCTATTGTCAACTCTTATGCTCTAAGCAAAAGGAAGCAGAGAAATGGAGATGAACCCACACCTCCTCTCCAAACATAAACTGTGTCTCATGCTTGCCAAGTACCACCTGGGTGCCACCCACACTTATGATACCCAGGAAAGTGCTACCAAGACAGCCACATCAGATCTATGTGCAATCCATGAAGTGTCATATGTCCATTTGGTTCTCTGGGTAAGATTCCAGGGTGGCATAAGTGCCCAGCCCCAGTGAATGTATATATAATAAAACCCCTACATCTAAAGCTTGGGGAAAATTATAGAAGGGGGGATGGGTAGAAAGATTGTAAGAGTCAGGGCATCCAGAAGCCTACTATAGAGGCAGCATCTTCTAGACAAGACAAGAAAAATTAAAACATCCTGTGCAACCCCAGCAATAGAGCTGCTTAAATAAGACCCAACGATGACAGCAGCTGACACTCTATCACGGAATGGAAGTGAGCTTGGAAATCTCATAGGAACTTATTTATAGGTGAAGGGCTCCAGGTGATTCATGATTTCTGAGAGAGACAGACAGAGAGAGGGGGAGAGAGAGAGAGAGAGAGAGAGAGAGAGAGAGAGAGAGAGAGAGAGAGAGAGAGAAAGAAAGAAGAAGAAGAAGGAGGAGGAGGAGGAGGAGGAGAAAGAAGAAGAAGAAGAAGAAGAAGAAGGAGGAGGAGGAGGAGGAGGAGGAGGAGGAAGGAGGAGGAAGAAGGAGGAGGAGGAGGAGGAAGAAGAAGGAGGAGGAGGAGGAGGAGGAGGAGGAGGAGGAGGAGAAAGAAGAAGAAGAAGAAGAAGAAGAAGAAGAAGAAGAAGAAGAAGAAGAAGAAGAAGAAGAAGAAGAAGAAGAAGAAGAAGAAGACGACGATGACAGAGAGAAAACCAGTCTTCTCTGGGAGTGAGACCCTTAATTGGTTATCTGATACCAAGTGGTCAACTCTCAGCACACACACACACACACACACACACACACACACACACACACCACACACACATACACACATACACACACACACACATACACCACACACACATACACACACACACACATACACCACACACACATACACACATACACACACACACACACACACCACACACATACACACATACACACACACACATACACCACACACACATACACACATACACACACACACACACCACACACACATACACACATACACACACACACACACACATACACACACACACACACACACACACACACACACACGAGCAACACTAAATGGACTTTGCAGCTTGTGTGTATCTGTGTGTATAAGTATAGTAATAACGAAGCCTTTCATTGGAAAGGGAGTTGGAGGGGACAGGAGAGGGAGGAGATGGGCTAGGGATGTTGGAAAACACAGTGAACACACATAAATGAATTTTAAATAAAGTTTTAAAAAATCTTTAATATATACATATATGTATACATGCTTAAATGTTTTATATGTACATGTATATGTGTATATTATATGTATATACACATGTATGTATATATTACACATAAAATATACACATACATGTACATATTATATAATGTGTAATTTTATAGAAATAATGTGTAATTATATATAATATACATTATATATGCATATGCATATGCATATGCATATGCATATGCATATACATATGCATATACATATACATATACATATACATATACATATACATATACATATACATATACATATACATATACATATACATATACATATACATATACATATACATATACATATACATATACATATACATATACATATACATATACATATATATATAGGCACGGTGTTGTATAACCCTAAGAGATGATAATATACCTTAATAAACGGTTCTATAGAAACTCACACTGCAAGACTAACCACATCTTGGTCTCTACAGTGAAAAATGCTGGGTCATACCAGTGAGATCCCAAAAGGGGAGAAGGCAGGACACCTCAGAGTGCAGCCTTTGCCTCTCATACAGTGACACTCCAAGCAGTAAGGAAGACAGTCTCTCGGGATACAGGTTACAAAAGACCTTTTAAAGAGTTAGTGTGTCTTCTGTCTTCTGTCTGTCTCAGCTCACTCTCCCCTCTTGAATAGACAGAAACCATTGTAGCGATGACAAACAATTAGAAATACCAGGAGGGGAGACTAGAAACAAGATATGAGGGAGGGACGCACGCGTATGCACACACGCTGCAGGGGAAGTGACTCACACTGGTGCAGGGAAGCAATGGAAAGGGTTGTGCAGTTGGCCTCACAGAGGAGACTGCTTCCTGCATTAGTGGATTCAAGGAAGTCTGAGCTGGCCAAGAAAAAAATCATCAGACAGGAAGATGTGTTGGTAAACTAAAAAAGAAGCGAAAGAGAAAGTGACGGCCGCAGAGGTGAAAGCCAGCCGTGCCAGGGGCCAGGAAAGGGTAAAGAACAAAACCACCTAGAGAGTAAACATGAAGCAATCACACATGGCTCAGTGGAAAACCAAGCAGACGAAAGCATTCATACCGGAGATAACTCATATTCTCAAAAGCCAAGCAGGAACTGAAACAAGGGGGATACTCGGTGGCATCTTGAGAGGAAATTTTCCAAGATAAATAAGATAAAAAACACTGTTGTCTCAGGTGGAAAAGAGAAAATAGAAGCAAAAATCCAAAGCCTCGTGAGGCCACTGGTCACCAGAGATGGAGGTAGAGGGACCACTGGTCATCAGAGATGGAGGGAGAAAGCGTTCCAGAAGACCTTCAGAGCAGAGGCAAAGGCCAACACCGGGGCTCAGTGGGTAAAGACATTCATCCATGAGCCTGAGGACCTGACGTGAGTCCCAATCCCTGGTAGTAGAGGGAGAAAACCAACTCCTGCAAGTTGTCCCTTGACCTCCATGATAGCATGCCTACCTTGGCATGCACACCCACACACCCACACATATGGATTAATTATTAAATTAATTAATGTAAGAATAATTTTTTTCAAAGAGAAATAAGCTAACTAGAATGGATCAAAGATTTCTTTTCCCTTGGTGATTTTTAAATTTTAATTAACATATAATTACATCGCTTCTGTTCTTCCAACTCCTCGTGTGTTATGCAGAAGAGAGCTGACCATTGTGAACACATTTCTGAGGACACTGGTGTATATTCCCAGATGTACAGCGCTGAGTTGAAACTTCAGCCTCCAGTGCAGCCGACACCCTCAGTGAGTGACACCTGACAACAGCAGCTACAGAGAGGCCTCAACAACCTTCTTCGACACAAAATCAATCATCTGCACGAGTGTCACAAAAACAGGTCTCTGTTCAAATATAGACATGAGCTCACACACCTGTAAAAAGCATGGTTTAAGAAAACATGAAGGGGCTCTAGAGAGGACACTCAAAGATCCGAGTTCAATTCCCAGAACCTAAATAAAATTCTGGTGTGATGGCATATATGTGCAGTCCCAGCACTGATGATATGGACACAGACCTATGGTTCCCTAGGATGCACCAGCCAGCTTCCTCTACTCAGTGAGTTCTCAGCCAGTGAGTCAGACCTTGTCTCAAAAGCAACAGGTGGCCAGCACCTAAAGAATGATGTCAGAGACTAATGTCTGGCCTCCACACACACATGCATGCATGCATAGTACACAGGCATACATGTGTACATGCACACAGGTGTACACACACATGCACATACACACACATTTGCATACACACATGTGTATGCACACACACACGAGCATACAAGTACATGTATACACATACAAATACACACACACTTGCATACACACATGTGTAGGCACATACACACAAACATACAAGTACATGTATACACACACAAATACACATACACATGCATGCTTGCACAAGCACACACATGCACTTGCACATACACACATGTATACCCACACATACACATGTACACACATGTACACATATACACATGCATATATGCACATGTACACATACATGCACACATGCATGTTTACACATACACACACACACACACACACACACACACACACACGTGTGCATGCATGTACCAAGAAAAGAATCCAGGAGTGTAATACAAGATTTATAATAAAGTAAAATTCAAAACTACACAATCAACAAAACCCAGCCACCAGAGAACAGGAATGAGAGGAATATAAATGTCCCCTTTGTTCCCTTTCCTAATAAAAGTCAAATAGAGGCTGGAGAGATGACTAAGTGATTAAGAACACTGGGTGATCTTCCAGAGGACCCAAGTTCAATTTCCAGCACCCACATGGTGGCTCACAATTGTCTGTCACTCTAGTTCCAGGGGATACAATGGTGTCTTCTGGTACCAAGCATACATGTGGTGTACAGACATACATGAGGCAAAGCACTCATACACATAAAAAATAAAAATAAAGAATCCAGTTCAAACTCAACTTTGAGAGGATTTTTTTCCCAGGATATTTTCAGTTTCTTACAACTTTATTTTCAGTCGTTGAAGAAACACTTACCTGAAGATCAAATTGTTCTTTGATTTCTTTTCACTGTCACTGTGGCAAAGGTAAAACAGAAACAAAGCAACACAAAACCCATTAGATTTTCATTGACATCATTATAGTCTCCTCTTCTGGCTGATGCAAGCACCCCAAAAGTCAATAGAAGTCAGTCTGCGATAGAGGGCAGCTTGTAAGAAATCACTCCACAACCTATACAGCCATGACTCGCACAAATCTGCATCAAGCAGAAGAAAAAATTGTCCTTCGCCTAGGAAGGTACATCCCAAGTTCCTTTCTCACCCATCGAAGGCTGCCACTGGTGCTTGAATGGGTGACAAGGAGCTGGTGGAGTCTCTGAGCAACTCAGCCTTTTGCCAGCCTCCCCCTCTGACAGTTATTACCTCAGCAATAAATTCTTCCAGAAAACAAACAGGCATGGCTATAAATTTATTAGCCTGGGCACTGTGTTACTTAACATAACGGCAAGTCTTAAACAGGTAGCAAGGCAGTAAATAAACTGTTTTATTTAGGCCCTGTCAGCCCTAAGTGTTTTCGGGGGCCTGGAGAAATGGCGTCGGCCTTTATAAGCATGAAGTATACCTATATAAATCACATTTGCCCACTCTGGTCTTTGATGGCAACACATCTCCTGAGAAGGGTACAGTGCCTCGCGCGCCTCTGTGAGCTTCGAAAGTCTATTTCACAGGAGATGCGGCACTTTATAAAGAACGCAGGAATTGATGTAAGTAGCATTGGTATAGGTGGTGTGGAAATAAACAAGTATGAGTGTTAGCAGGCTACAGGAATATGCTCAAGGGAGGTTAAGATATGTTTGCTGACCTGTTTTTCTAGCACCAAAAAACACAGTGGGAGAGAGAATGGATTCCTGCTACATGCCTGCATCCCTTTCTATAAGCGGTCCATCTCACCCATCACTCTGTGTTGATGGTTAATACTGGCTGTCAGATTGACATCATCTGGAATTTTTCTTCCTTCGATAAAATGCCACAATTGAAAGCAACCTGGGAAGGAAAGAGGCTATTTGTCACATGCATCCCAGTCTGTCATCCAGAAGAGCCAAGACAGAAACTTGGAGGCAGAGCTGAAGCAGATACGGTGGAGGTGGGGGTGCTTCTTACTGGCTTGCTCTCCATGGCTTGCTCAGCCTGCTTTCCTATACAACGGAGGACCACCTTCTCTGGGAGGGCACTGCCCACAATCAAGAAAATGCCCTATAGACTTGCCTTCAAGCCAAGCATTTTCTCAATTAAAGTTCCCATTTTCCATATGATGCCATGGCTTTTCTTCACTAGGCTACTTGAGATGGAAAGATCCACATTAAAAGAGATGGCACCATTTTCTGGGCTGGGGTCCCAGACTGTGTGCAAAGTTGAAGCAAGCTGAGCTCCAACGTCCATCCCTCTCTGTCTCCTCTGCGCAGATACAATACAACCAGCTGCCTCAAGCTTCCCCAGTCATCCTCTCCCTGACATGGTAGACTGTGCCCAGGAACTGGGAGCCAAGGCAAACCCTTCTTATCCTCTTGTCAGGATATCGCAGTGCCTAGACATGTCCAAAAGCCACTTGGTAAACTAACAAGAGGTGCCAGGCCCCCTTGTCAAGTACTGTGCTGAGTGAGTGCTTCATTAAAATACTCCGGGTAGCAGACTTGTTTCCTAGGGTGGCCCTGACCATCACCACACACAGAGTACTTGGTTTGGGATACCGGAAGTCAAGGTGTCGGCAGTGTTGGGAAAGACTCCATTTCATCTTCCTAGTAGCTGTCTGCCTTCCATCTCTGCTGTCTTCCTGTGGTTTTCATCTGTCTCCACCATTCAGCATACTGCTCTTTCAAGATTATGACCGTAGGGTGAAGGGTTCACTCCCACTCTGTGTAACTGGTTACCTGGTGTGTGTCTGTTAACTAGTTATACCTGGAATGACATCACTTCCAAATATGTTCTGAAGTCCTATAAGAGAAGTGACTCTGAGGGCCGCTACCCAACCCAGTCCAGATGCCTATAAACATCGAGCTGCCAGGAAGTGTTGAACTTCCCTCTACCCTCACAACCTCCCTGTGGGGACAATCCTTATGCTCGTTGTCTGGATGAGGAAACCAACTCTTGATGAGATAGAAAAACCTTTTGAACAATATCCTAGGCTTAGAGATTGATAAAACTATCTCAACTCAGCTTTGACTCCAAAGTTCCCAGGATACTCACAGACGAGTATTTGTAGTGTTCAGTCCATTCCAGTCTTCCTTTAGGATACCAAAGACGTCAGTAGGCATGCAGGCATGCAGATACATCTACGTACTTGCCTGATGCAGCTCACCATTGGAACACGGCTCCATTTATTTAAAGGCCAATTGCAGCAGCTAAAAGAGTCCGGGCCAGGAGAGGAAGACAGTATATAATGGAACCAAAGTTTTCTCCAGACCATATTTGGACTCAGTTGCCTGTAACCCAGAGCCCTGAAAATAAATGTACCAATAAATAATTATTTCCTGCCCCATACATAACCAAATATGCCTGTGCCCAGTCTGGTGGCCAAGGAGACGATCCATTGTTCAAATGCCTTTCCCTAACACCCCCTTGGCTGAAAAAAAAATGTGGCTTTGCTTTCCTGTGAATCTCAACTCAAAAAATAGAATGGAACAGAGTCAGCAAATGTCTCGCTTTGGCTCAATACTGCCCAGCCCTGGGATCAATTAAATAAATAGAGCAAGGAGGTTTCCACCAAATATGGTCAGGAAAATAACCTCCTTGGAGTAGGGTAATTCTGGCACCTTCTGTTTCAGACAGGACAGATTCAGTGGCCTCCGACTAAATAGTCTCCTGCTCAGAGCCACCCTTTTCAGTGGAGTAGTGGCCTCTGGCCATTCTGTCAGTCAACAGTGTTCATCCCAGATGTGAGTCGAGACATTGACCATTACCGTACTTACCTGGGAAGGTAGAGTTCCCTGGTAACAGCAGCCACAGCAGAATCCATGGGGCCTTGGGTGCTAACAGGCGCAGGCTCGGAACCTACTCCACAAAACACTGACTGTGTGATCTAGAGCAAGTCACATCGCCTCCTTCTCCAGCTCTTTCTGCGAAATGCTGCTTGCCTATCTATCCAAATCACAGGAACTCATGCAACCAAAACGCCACTGAGGTAGCCCTCACAGCACCTCACGCCTGACAGAGAAGCAACTGCCAGCAGTGATGACATCGGAAGCATTGCAGTTTGAACCTGGGTCACGGTCAGAGCCACTGCCATGGTGTCCAGGGTGGAGGCATGGGAGTCCCCTCTAGGGCGCTGACTCAAAAAAATTCCCTTTGTGCCAAAGTGTCTACCATAGTTCTGAGACTCTCTGTTCATGTGTCTTAGTTAGGGTTTTACTGCTGTGAACATCTACCATGACCAAGACAACTCTCACAAGGACATTTAATTGGGGCTGGCTTTCAGGTTTAGAGGTTCAATCCATTATCATCAAGGCAGGAACATGGCCACATCCAGGCAGGCATGGTACAGGAGGAACTGAGAGCTCTACATCTTCATCTGAAGGCTGCTAGCAGAAGACTGACTTCCAAGCAGCTAGGGTGAGGGTCGTCTAGCCCATACCCACAGTGACACACATCCTCCAACAAGGCCACACCTACCCCAATAGGACCATACCTACTCCAACAGGACCACATCTTCTAATAGCGCCACTCTCTGGGCTAAGCACATACAAACTATAACATCCTTGAACACACAAAGTATGCCTCAGCCATACCCAAACACCAAGTGCAGGAAAGATAGTCCAGCACTTTTGATGAACATTCATTAAACAATTAAAAGTGATAGAACACCTTTCATGTCCTCTGGGCTTTCCCTGCCAAGGCTGGGGCCATTTAGGGGCATCTATTTGTCTATCTGGATCCACCTCTGAAGACTGACTGTGAAAGGGATGTGTCTGAGCACATTCAGTCACCTTCCTGTGGTGTTGAGCGCACAGTAGGTGCTCAACTGTCATTTTCTTGAAAGAGGTAGAGAGACATTTAACAACTCACTGGAGGAAGGAGAGAGAGAAGACAGTGAATAGAGGGTCAGTGACATGACTCAGCAGTTAAGGGCACTTGTGGCTAAACCTGACGACCTGACTTTCAATCCCTAGGTCCCAGAAGGTGGAAGCAAAAGACTGATTTCTGCAAGTTGTCCTCTGTCTTTCACAAGTACTCTGTGACATGCATAAGCACATGTGGGGACACACACACACAGGATAAATAAGCAAATACATAAATATAAGTGTCTTTTAAAGAGGCGCACAGGCTCACTCTTCAGGAACCCACACTACAAGCCAGGTTCTCTGTTAGGCTCCTTCTTCATTATCACACTCACAAGTGCGGGTACACACTCACATTCTCACACACAGCACATGCCAATCCCACTGTCACAAAGGAGACCCGTGGGTTGGAGGAGGTACGGACAGCATGTCCTGCTGTCAGAGTTCACGTGAGAACAGCTCCTATATCTCCACTGTGCCTGAAGCCAGTGGGAGAGCCCCGTTGGCACACCACCATCTTCGACGTGGGGAGGAAGGCTGGGAGCGCCATAGATGGATGGGCCATTATGCTGGCTATGGGCAGAAGCCAACAGCTGGGTGACCCGAGTAACACCCAGCAGCAACATGGAGCTTGATTTCTGCCTAAGCCGGGGAGTTATAGGCAGGGAACAAGCAGTTTAAGGCAGGGGATGTCCCTCTTCCAGAGCCCAGCAGGGAGATCAACCCACATGCCAACACATGTCTAGCCCGGCTCATGTGCCTGTGGCCAGCTGCCACAGGCCAGGGAATGGAATGCTGTTTGTGGTGGCCATGTCTTTCCAGGCCTGTGGGAGGTCACCTAACAGCAGGAAATTGAGCCGTCCACATCTGCCTTTTTCCCTCCCCTTGTACCCTGTGGCAGGGGCAGAGGCAGGGGCTGCACAGGCCTGAGAAAGGGGTGCTTAGAAAGACAAAAAGTGACTCCTGGAGGGCACAGGTCCACGGGTCACATCCAAGCCTCCAGGCAGTGCTTTGCTGGCCATTCTTCATAGCAGGAGCTGAGGCCCTGCCTCTCGCTCTATGGAACAAGAACTCTAACATGGAAGCCACTGACAGGGTCGCTTTCCCTGACTCCCGCGGAGAAATGGGCCTCATAGGATATTCTGAACCAAACGGTGTGTGGGGTTCTCACTTGCAGATTGTGCCCCAAATTTTCAGAGTCACAACTACAAAGCCTCTGACCATTACAGGTTCCTATGTTGGTGAAGTGGAGCGATGCCCACCTGACGGAGGGGAAGGGGCAGCGGGGAGGGGCAGGGGAGAAGGAGGAGGGGGGGAGGGAGAGAGACTCTACAGGCTGGCAAAGCTGCTCTGCCATCAGCAGAGTCCAGAGAGCAGACCACATCCTCCTCCACACACTTTGCATCAAATGCTGTGCATTGTGTGGTCCGCAGAAGCCCCTGGAGAGTCACCTGCCAGCTCCCTCCACTATGGGATCTCTGGTCTCCATCATCCCAGCCTCTGCTACAGATGTGAACTGAGCAAACTAGACTTCTTCCCTTCTCCTTTTCCTTGTCCTGCCCCCCTCCTCCTCCCTCTCCTTCCTCTTCACCTCCTCCCCCTTTTCTCCTCCAGCATGCTGGACACATCAGTCCGACATGTCTTTCCAATTAGGCCAGTCCTGAGATACAGGGAAACAGGAAACCACTTGCAACCTCAGACCCATCCAGACGCAGGAAACTGGGCAGAGACAGTGGCGGCCCAGCCATGGCGTCAGCCCTAAGACACAGTGCAACGCAGGCAGCCTCCACCAGCCTCCTCCCACCAGACACTGCCCACCCTCCTGGAATGGGCCAGGGTGGGGAGGGGAGGGGTGGGGAGGGAGGACTGGACTTATGTTAGATCTCTCAAAGCGACCTCCCCACAGCAGGGGTCTGGCAGCTGGTCCATGAGACTCCAAGAAGGCAAGCACTTCAGAGTGAGGGCCATGTGGACACAAGAATTCACCATGAAACCTTGTGCAGCTCTCTGAGGCTCCTGGTGGCTCCTATAAGGTGATGTGGTCCCGCTATAATGTACCATGCTGGAGAGAGACAGACAGTGTTCTGCAGTGCTCCCACAGCCCAAGCCTGTGCAAGGAATCTATCCAATGCACATCCATTCCAAACACCAGGCAAACACTGCACAAACCATCCTGCAGGTCCTTATGGCTGCGCTGGGAGCACAGTGTCTGAAGCTCCATGCAGAACAACCAGGTATACAAAACTGCGTTCTGAGGCCAGGTACTCCCTTATCCCAGAGTGTAGATCCAAGCTTCAGTTTCATCCTTGGCTACTTAGGTTCAAACTTATCTCGGGACAGGAGCAAAACATCTCTGTCCCTGACTGCCAGACCCTGCCATTTGAAGTGTAGAAGGCTTCTTTTTTTCATGCCCATGGCCCAGCTCGAGAAAAAAGGAGGCTGATTCGGGACTTGGGCATCTGGGGCAGGTCTCCAGAGCTTTGCAGCTCTCGTCTGCTCTCCACAGCAGGCCAAACGACCTCTGTGGGAGCTCTGTCAGAGGACTCTCCTGGTAGCTCGTGTTCCAGAAAACTCAAAAGAGACAAAAATGAATCCTGCTGGAGCCACATATGCAGCAGCACGGATCTGATCAAGCATTCCCATGACATGTAGCAAAGTCCATGAAACCTCTTGAGGTCCTTTAGCCCCTAAAGAGACAGTTACTACTGAGCAAAGATCCACACACATCGTCTGTGTAACTGATCCCAAGAATCATAAGTCGGCTTTCATTGCTAGAGATCTTCATAAAGCTAAACAAGACTTCTCATGTGGCCTGACAATGCCCCTCTGGCTATACAGCCTAAAGCATTGAAGCGTAAAGTACTGGCAGTATTAGATAGGACCTGTGTTCCCGTACCTACATCGGTAGTAGCATCATTTACTACAGCCAAAAATACTATGCAAACCTGATAAACACATGTGGCATATCCGTGTCATGCACTATTATCTATCCTCGAAAGGCAAGACTATACCAGAGCAGGGTCTAGCTTGGGGACATGCTGCCCAGTGAACGGACAAAACTCAGCCACAAAACAGAGACAAGTTATCTGGAATCCCACCATGCACTGGATACACTGCTTAGAGGAGCCTCATTTGTAAACACCTGAGAAGAATCTGCTTTACGAACAGGGGAAGAGACAATGACTTCTAGCGGTGACGGTTTCTGTTTGAGGTGGAAGACGGTGATAACTGTTTACCATTCTGATCTGTACATTGAAAAGGTTAACATGGTAAGTCTGGTGGTATGCGCATCTTGCCACTTTTTTTTTTTTTTTTTAGGAAAAGAAAAGCCAAAAGTCAGAATGCATTTACTAAGGATCTTTCTCCCAAATGTTCCGTTCAGTGCCCCCATGTTGGGACTCCACCTGGGACAATACGTGTCCAGGTGTGGCTGCAGTTCTGGAGATTGCCCCAGATGTGGAGCTGACTGGAGAGCGGGGGCTTTCCTCTTGAGGTCTCTCAGGTATCCTCCTGGTCTCCCTGCTCTGAGCCCACCTGAACGGGAGTTGGGAGACCTTTCAGAGTCCAGAGGCCTGGAACCCAGTTTCAGGGTGGAAATGAAGACTGGATGGGGTGGTACGGAGTCTCCATGCATGGGGATGAAGGGTTAACATGCAAAGGGGAGATCAATGTTTCCCTCTGAAATTTTACAGTCACAGATTTTAATGCAAAGAAGCTGTCGTGTGTGAGCCGGGGATCTTTGATGAGAATGAAGAGAGCAAGCTAAATGCCTTCCACATTTCGCCCCCACCAGCACCCAGCACTCAACAGCAGCAGGCTGCGACCCTCCCTTTATTTTAAAGAACGTGTTTTTCTGCTATTTAAGAGGATTTGGAAAAAAACCACTCTGCAAAAATACAGTGCTATTAAAAGCTAGCCAAAGTGGAAGGTCCCAAGCTTCGTGTGTTTAATCTCAGAGGAATAGCAAACTCCTCCAAAGCCAAGAGCCACCCTCAGAGCAGGTGCCTGACACAAACCTGACTCGTCCTACCCTGCTCATGGGCATTGCCTGCAATCTGTGTCATATGGCACCCAAGAGCTCATGGGCACTGTCCACAATCTGTATTTGTACGTGTTCACAAGAGCCACACACTTGTCCCTCCTTTCAATAGCCAGTTGGACTCTGGCTTTGTGTCAAGCTATTATAAAATGTGTTCCTAGCTGTGTATGTATCAGAAGATGGCCTAGTTGGCCATCATTGGAAAGAGAGGCCCATAGGTCTTGCAAACTTTATATGCCTCAGTACAGGGGAACACCAGGGCCAAGAAGTGGGAGGGGGAGGGGAGTGGGGGGAGGGCATGGGGGGACTTTTGGGATAGCATTGGAAATGTAAATGAAGAAAATACCTAATTTTTAAAAATAAAAAAATAAAATGTGTTTCATGGGTTTTAGGTCCTCAGTGTTTAGGGTGTGTCTGTCTGTCTGTCTGTCTGTCTGTCTATCTGTTGGTCAGTCAGTCAGGCAGCCAGTCATTTGTCTGTCTCTGTGTGTCTATGTGTGTCTCTATAACTGTGAGTGTCTCTATCTCTGTATATGTCTGTATCTATGTGTCTGTCTGGTTTGGGCTATGTCTGGTTTTGACTGTGTGTATGTGGCTGTTTTTCTGTATGTGTCTGTGTCCTGACTGTTCCTGTGTCTCTCTGTGTGCCTATTTCTTTGTGTCTGTCTGTCTCTGTATGTGTCTCTCTGTGTGTCTGTATCTTTCTATGTGTCTCTGTGGTCTGTGTATACATGTGCCTGGGTTTCTCTCTCTTCTCTCTCTCTCTCTCTCTCTCTCTCTCTCTCTCTATCTCTATCTATCTCTATCTCTCTGTTTATGTGTGTGTGTGTGTGCATGTGTGTGTGTGCGTGTTGTTCACATGGGCAGAGATCTTGTATTTATAGATACAAATGTTCTTCAGAGCTGCAAGGCCTCTCAGCACTGCCGAGGACAGGTTTATATTTCTGAAGAGAGATAAAGTCTTCAGGAACTTGTGATCCTCCCCAAGGTCACTACCAGGGCTTTCTTTTCTCCATACCTATTGCCCGACAGCACACACTGGCCATGGTTCAGAGAGTGATTTTTTTTTTAATTTGGTGATAAGACAGCCTCCCATGCCCGTGAACTACCTCCATGCAGGTCTCTCTGTCTTGCTTTGTCTAGCTTTAACATTTGTCTGAGACATCAACACTGCTTTAGTGCATATAACTTCCAAGTCGTTTACTTCAGAGCCAGGCTTCTTGCAGTAACTCAGCCTCCTAGGACACGGGGCACAGGGCAGGGCACTGTGTAGTGCAATCTCCCACCCATAGTGCTTGCATGGGCAGCATTAACATTTTTAATCAGGCAGAGTCCTGCGCTGGGGCTGCCGGGCTCTGTCAACACTGTGGCTTGTGTGTTGTTCTTCTCTTTAAGAAGGAAAAAAAATCAATACACTGTTTGTAAGCCTCTAATTGAGTCCACATGGCCATACTGTAGGATGCAACACACTTGCCTTGCACAGTGAACCTGCTTTTTCAGACACTTTGGACCTGGGAATCACTAAGAAAACAAAACAGCACAATACAATCCAGGCATCTGTGCACACACACCAGCAGCGTCAGAACTAAAGTCTCCTGAGCTCTTTCTAGCATCCCAGAGGCCACCATGTGCCCAAAACTGCCCTGACTCTGTCAGTCCACGTGGATACTGCTTCGATGCATCTGAACCCAGCCCAGGCAAATGTCTCTATTTTTACATTCTCAGCACCCTGCTTTTGCCTTGGTACCCCGAATACCCATCTCGGCCTCTATCTCCTGGTTAATCCAATACACAGCGGTTTGTGTCTCTCCATAGCAGCTCTCAGGAGTAGCCATTTACCCCTCTGTCTTTCCCCTACCTCAGCCTGGGCTCTCTGTACCTGTAGGCTGTGACATCCCTCGGGCAGCATACTTTCTCCTTCCGTCAAAACTTCCTCTCAGGTGTTATCATCTAGGAGCCTCTCTTCTAGTTGTTTGCAGTGAGTCAGAAAATCAAGTAGGACCCTACAGGGAGCAGACACCACCATCTTGGCCTTGAAAGGCTGATCTTTGAGTCAACAAAGGGCACCTTTTACTGTCCACCTATAGCAAGGCCAGGTGACCTCCTCATCCCTTGTGGGCCTTTTCCCACTGTTTGAAAATCTAGACTACCCTGAACAGAGCTGAGTGCAGCCCTGAGAGACACCTGATATACCCTAGGCATCCATTTCTTCCATCATCCTAAGACCCACACTTCAGTTTAAGGAGCCAAACCCATATTATCCTTCTTGGCTCCACACTGCCTGTCTGGGGTTTGCACAAGCCAATGCACTGTAGATTTGGAACTTTTGGGATCCCAGGGAGTCCTTAACTTTACAGTCTCTCACTCTTGTTCCAACGTGGGCAGCGCTCCTTTCCCAGAACCTAGGCCTATCTTCGTCACAGGGAGGAGGTCACAGACTGAGACTCTAGTTACTGTCTCAACCCTCCTCACTGCGTCTGAGGACCAGATCACGTTCTTGTTCCCACCATCCCCAGCCTCTCGCTTGGAGAGTAAGAGCAGCCCTGAAGCCTTGTGTGTTTTTTAAGCCAGGTATGTTTTAAGTTCCTAAGATTCCAGCCCAGGGTCCTCAGCGTAGATGGGAGCCACTGTCATCAAGAACTAGCAGCAGCCCTGCAAGTTAGAACAATGCCATTATAATATACTGCACAGTGAGACTGATAGAAAGGGCCCTGTGGCCCTCCATCAAGTCACCGGCGCATCTGAAACACGTGTGTGCCTTGTCTTCTCAAAGTTGCTATCGTGCAGTCAACCCATCAACTGACTTCCTGGGAGAAACTTCGAATCAGACAGACTCTCTGGCACGCACGAGCTGGCATCTGTCAAGAGCGGTTTCTGAAATAGGGTTTACAACGTCTCTTATTTTACCACCGCAATCACCCATATTTCTCTAAGCACAATTTAAAAAAATAAAATAAAATAAACCCCTGAAAAGTAGAGAGTTCTTTCGGCTCTGAAATCCCTTCAAGGCTGTCATCTTGTTCTCGTCTCCCCTCCCCGGAGCATCGGTCACCTTCCCATCCAGCTCCCCCACCAGCAACTTCAGAGGAGCCCAGCTTTCCCATTCCCCCATCTCTCTGCATTGCCATTCAATGCCCCCCTGCTCAGCCTGCCCTCGTTGTTGGACTCTGTTCAATTCCTATTGTCTACAAGATAGGGAATTTTTAAAAGTTGCTTTGTTAATCAAATGGCTTCTTTTAAAAAGTTTGCTCAGCATCGTGTGCCTCTTAATATGTGTCAACTCCTGTTTGGATCAATGGACGTGGGATGCGGTATTAATTATTCATTTTTTTTTACAGAATGGAAATTAATTATTGTGCATGGGATTCTAAACACATATGGCAACAGTGCCGGCTGGACCAGCCCCCCTGCCAGGATTTCGGAGACTCAGATTCCGAGGTAATATGTTGTTTTGCAAAGCCAAGACCTCCTAAGGGTTCCAAGATAGAAGAATTGAAAACCTGACATGTTTCTGTACGTGGTCCAACTCCCGAGCCTCCTCCAGTGTGCCCTGACTTCTCGCTATCTCTCCTATCCATGCAGGGATGGGGGGCTTCCCTGTCCATCATCCCAATGTCTGTGTCCATCCAAAGCCCTCCCTTTGTGGTCCCTGCTTCCCAGCCTCCTTCCTGCTGCAAATGATACCAGTGCTCCCTTCTTAAGTGAACCTACTGGGACAGTGACTGGGACCCTGGAACTCCCCTGGCAATAGGTTCTGCCTCCAGTACTTTGTCTGGCAGTGGCTGGACCACAGCTGCAGGCCCCTTCACAGAACCTCATACCTTCTCCCCTGTCCTTGCATCCACTAACGACCAGGGCTTAAGACACCAAGATGTGACTATTATCATCAAGGAGAAGATGCTCCCACAGGTACCCGTCCTCTTCAACAATATTGAAGGACAATAATTCCTGGGATGGAGAGGTCTGAGAAGAGCAATTAAGAGTTCATTCGAGACATGCCTGTGGAGACCTTGAGCATAAGAGAGCAGAAACGTTTCCACCGTCATCAAGGCAGTCGCTGTTTGTGTCACCTTGTTGTTATTGTTACAGTTGCTGTGACAAGGTACCCGAGAAGAGTGACCTAGGGAAGCGAGGGTGAGCCAGTCTGTGGGGGAGGGAAAGCATGCGGCAGAAGTGTGAGGCCACCGTTCACATTGAGTCTGGGGTCAGGAAGCAGAAAAGAGAAGCCACCAGGGCTTGCCACACTTTTTCCAGTTCATTCTCGACTCAGTGTCTTGAAATGATGATGTCCGTGTTCAGGAGGGGTTTTCTTTTATTGGCACTCTCTCTGTCTCTCTCTGTCTCTGTCTCTGTCTCTGTCTCTCTCTCTCTCTCTCTCTGGCAACACTCTCACAGACAGGGCCAAAGGGGTGTCTCCCAAGTGATCTGAATCAGACCAAGTTGACAATGCGGATTAGAGATCACCGTGTTTAGTTCCCCCAGTGCCTTTATGGCCAACCTCTCACTTTTCTACTTCATTACCTAGCACAGTCGTCGGAGAAGAATGAAACCCCTCAATAAATACGTGCTGAATGATCCTCGACCTCAAAGAAATACATCGAAGGATGAATGGAGTTCGATGGCTTCCAGCTGGCAAAGAGAAAAGAACAACAACCGAAACCCAAAGCACTTTAACCAGTCTAGGCTTGAGCATCTAGACACCTGTGAAGCATGCAGGTGAACTCGATGTTGGGCACGTCACAGTACCACCTCAGGCTGCGTCCTCTTACCAGCTCTCAGGCCCACTCTCCTAGTGACTCTCAGTCAGGCTCTTGCATCTTAGTAGGAAAGCTGCCTCCATAGCACCAACTGTCCCAGCAGCTCAGGTTCAAATGTGTGCAGGAGGGACGAATGTCCATCCTCAGGGGCTGAAGTCACTCCCTTGCACAATTGAGGCTCCACGGCTCCATACAACTGGACACCCGAGCCTTCCTGAAAGAGCCACAGTGATTCGGATCAGAGCTGAAGAGTCTAGAGCAGAGCCAAGGGACATGCGCAGCTCTGAGGCCAGCAGTGGGCAAGTGCCCTGTTCAAGGCCACGCACCAAAAACCAAGGGAACATTACTGACCCTCACTGCCATCCTGGTTCCCATGTTGGAATCCCCCATCACATGCCCTGTCTTTGCCAGTCTCTAGTCTAGCTTGTTTGTCAATGACTTGATCTCAGCCCAGGAAGACACCCATTTATTCATTAGTCACTGTCTTTTCCTCTCTTTTTAGTGTGTGTGTGTGTGTGTGTGTGTGTGTGTCAAGTGTGCTCACCTATGCAGACACATACAGAAGCCACAGGCCAATCTTCCTCTATTGCTTTCCAGCTGTGCCTCTAGGCAGAGGTGCTTGCTGAACTCAGAGCTCGTCATCTCAGCTAGAGTGCTGGGATGGCAGCATCCTCAAGGGTGCTCCTGTCTCTACCTCCCAGCACTGGGCTTTAGGTGCACAGTACCACGACTGTCTGTGAAGCGGGATGCTTTGTGTGCACATGCAGCATGCTGGCCTTGAGATGGAGTGCTGGGAGTATGAACTCAGGCCCCTGTATTTTCATAGAAATGCACCTTGCTTTTCATAAATGAAGATTGAAAGAATTTATTAACAGTAGGTCTTTTAAGGAATATCTCAAAGGACTGTCTCATGAGATAAGCTTTTGATGGTCTGATACAAACAACCAAGTAAATAAACCGAATAGATTAGTTAATTGATTAATTAATAGAATTAATCAATAGGAAATCAATGTAAACTCACATGTTTAGACTATATTTAAAGAGATTGATTCAGTGAATAAGCAAGAGGTAGCATTTCCATAGACACCCTGCCATGAGCCAACAACCTTATATTCTGAACACAGAAGTGAGCAAAGGCAACACGGAATGGGGGAGGGCAGTGGGACTGGCAATATTAAACAACACATGGAAAACAGCTACAAAGGCAAAGACACACAATGTATGAACAGGTCAGTTCTCATTCCTGACATTTTTTTTTCACATGTCACAGAGACATGGAGAGGATATGCGTTCTGCATGAGATATCATCTGCTACAGGATTCGGGGCCCCCTAAACAAGTCCATGTTCTTAGGATCATAGACCTTGGTCTTCCAGGAAACACGCACACACACGCACACACACACACACACACACACACACACACTTCCTTCATATATGTGATTCCCTGGACATTTCTAGGAAGGATGCCCAGTGATATGTTGATGTTTGACAATGAGCATTTCAGGCAGATTAGAGCAGTGTAAAGGGGACACACACACACACACACACACACACACACACACACATGGCCATGCTCCATCATCTGAGGAAGAATGGTGGGGAGACTTGTGCACAGGCCTAAGGCAGGGGCTAAAGGGTCCTAGACTCCACCACCAGGAAGACAAAGGCAGAGGGAGGCCCCATAAATCTTTACCCAGATTCTCTTACAGTAAATACAGAGTACTGCCAAGGAACAAGGCTGCACGTATTTGTCCATCTTTCCAGTGTCCTCTGCTCTGTCTCTCCCTACGTTTAATGGCTTTGACATTCTATTCAGACACCTTGTAGCAGCTCCCCTCTGGGTTCATCTGATTATGTTCTCCTTGCTGGACCACAGTTCTTGACAGTTGGAGAAAGCCTAGTAAAGAAAGAAGCTGCCTCTCTCCTTCCCTCAGATCAGGAGTTTCTGATATTCACATCGTTTTATTGCAAAAACAGAAAGTTACTCAATTTCTTCCTTCATTAAATACACATTTCCTCCTAAAACAACCAAAATTCACATCTTATTTCATTTCTGTTTTATCAGGCACATCCCAATATTGAATAGGACCAACCCCACAGTCAACTAATAATCTCTAAGTCTTTTTCATATTAAACCCATTAAACTGCAGCACCCCATCCAATTTTCCAGTCCTTGTTTGGGGGGTTTTATCTGTTTATTTTTAATAAGTATAGAAATGTCTCTTTCCCCCTGCTTAATGAGTCTCTGTCTTGGTTAGATTCGACATCCTGATGCCCTTGCCTCCTGTATCCTCGTGGACTTGGCCAGGCAGCCTTTTAACCACTTTCCCAATAATCCTTGCTATTCATGTTGGCAATAGAATTACTGAGCAAGGCAGAGCTGAGGACTAAGCCCCAGCTTTACAGATCTTAAGTGATGACCTTTGTTCTGGACCAGGTCAAGGCTGGAGGGCACCTCCACCCCCACCCCCATGCAGTGTCCTTTCTTAGTCTGGCTGCTTGGTGGCAGTCACTAGTAAGGAGGGTTAAAGGCAGGACTTGCTAATTACCAACACATGCTTGGAGCAGCATTTCTCAGCACCAGTGTTAGAAGGGGATCTCCATCTGGGGCTCCAGTTTGAAAGAATTCCATTCATCCCACAGATATTTTATGCATAACCACTTTGGGTGAAGTGTGCTTTCTTTTTTTAAATTTCTTTTTTTCACCCTTTAATTTATTGTCCAGTTTAGAATCAGAAACATCTTAAGCTGGAAAAAAAATAAAAAGGAAGGACCCCTCAGCCCCATGTACAGACTCATGTGCAGATGGGTCAAGAAGAAGGTTGGAATGTGTCTCTGATGCTGCCTGCCTCTCACTGGGAAGTCTCCCCATGTATCTTTGACTGACTTGGATTGGGGGCCCCATCTATAAATCACAAGGTAGTAACTGGAGCATCCTTTATCACTCACAGGGAGGGGCTGTACAGAAGAGCAAGGGATAGGAAGCAGGACTAGGCAAGCCCTGACTCCTTAGAAGTCATCTACTTTCGGTGGCCCAAGGAGCTACAAAAGTCCCAAAGAGGGAAACCAAGGCCCAGAGCCTATGAGCTGGGATGTTATCACTTTGGACAGGATGATGGCTATGTTTAAATACACACATACAACTCCTGTGCTTTCCAGTTTCATTCTTCTGCTGCAGCGTTTCTCATGCTAACCTCAGTAAATTCCTGTCCCTAGACTTCCTTAATGTATGCAGGTGTAGCTTAGCTCAGAGCACGTTTGGAAAGGCAGTTCTGTTAAGAGGCTATTAGCAGGGTATCATATCTACGACACTCTGTATTGGTTACTTTAAGGTTCTGTAATAAAATACCTAGCCGAAGCATCTTAAGAGAAGGAAAACTTTATTCTGGCTCACAGGTCAAGGCCACAGTCCATCATAGTGGGGAAGTCATGGGAGCTGAAGGCATTGTATCAACATTGTATCAACAGTGCATCAACATTGTTTCAATAGTGTATCAACAGTGAAAGCCAGTCTCAGCTTGCTTTCTCCTTTATATTCAAGCCAGAACCCCGGCCAATGGAAAGGTACTATCCACAGTTAGGAGGAGGCTCCCTATCTTATTTAACCCAGTCTATACGCTTTCTCACAGACATGTTTGTCCTCTAGGTCATCTATCTCCTGTCACCTTGACACCATCTGAAAATAGAATGGCGACATAGCCCCCTTCTTTCTGTAGGAGACAGTAAAAAGAATTGGGAAGTAGAGATACTTTGACAGGTCTGGGATGGGGAATGGGGGGTCATTAGGGGATAAAGACACAGTCACACAGCTGACCTAGCAGGTCCTCCCTGGTGACATCAAGATAAGGCAGTGGTCACTAAACACAGAAGAGAGAAGAAGGGGTGGGATGCTGAGCCTAGCACTGATCCCGTTGTTCCTGGGCTGACAGTGCCACTGCTCTGGATGCTGAAGGGTGCCCCACACATATTCCTCAACATGATAGGTTTGAAGAAAACAGACTGGGGGAAGGAAAGTTAGAGGGAGGAAAGAAAGGGAGAAGCAGGGGAGGGAGAGAGAGAGGAAAGGACCAAGGAGGCATTGATAGTACTATCTGGGTAAATTGTTTTAATTTTTAAAATTTTTTTCTTTAAATTCTTCTGAAGAAGACACTATTCCAAAGGCTGATATAGGTACTCATAGATTAGAAATAGCTGTTATTGTTTTGTTTAGAACTGTAACAAACACACTGGGATTAACATCCATGTGAACAGGCATCTGGATGCTCTACACGGATGACAGTGCTGACCTACTTTGACCATGCAGAGACAGGAACTTAAAGGGGTCTCACAGTTTGCCCTGGACTGGGAATCTGACCAATGATATCAAAATGACACTTTTCTGATATAGGCTTGTAGAGTTTGCACCAGCCCCTACAAATGCTTAGTGACCTTAATGATTTAGGAAAAATGTTCTGGTCTAACATATCCAAACACACGCATGCACATGTTTATAACACACGAGTGTCTAGAGATGCACATATTCATAAACATGCATACATGGCCCAGGCATGTATGCACACTCATTATGTAAGCTTTCAAAAATTTAATAATGCTGACAAATTACTTCTCATCATCAAGGGTGAATATGTAAGGAAGGGCATCCTTGCCATTCCAGGGCCAGAGGGGTAAGGACACAGGGACCCTGAGACGCTAGTCAACTCTGTTCAGAAAGTTCTAGGCTAGTGAGAGATCCTACCTCAAAATAAAATGCTACCCACTCCTGAGAAATGACAGCCTCTGGCCTCCACATGCAAATGCACACATACATACATACATACACACACACACACACATACACACACACACACACACACGGTGAGTGAAATACATTCATGGTGTCCTTAGCAGGGGTAGGGGAGGGAGATTTCACACTGAAGTCTGAGATACCCAAAGGAATGGACAACTTGTAAGGAGCCAAAACCCCAGCCTGGATTCCCCCATGCTAACCAATGAGATTATAAAACCAACTTTCTAAGCACAGCCTCACATGCTAGCTCCCACCCTACTCCGAGAATATACCCTTTCTGAACAGAGAACTGGCAGAGAACTCAAATTTAAAAAGTGCCAGATTTTATAGTGAAGGTTACAGTGGGCAGACCCAGAAGGGATGGACTAACCACTGGGAAGCCCCGTGCAGGTTTCCGTTGGCTGAAACAAGATGTATCCTGCAGATGAAGATTATGCTAATCAAACCTGGAGAATGGTGACAGTTTTTATTTCTTCCATTGTTCACAACTGGTGGATTGACAGTCATTTTGGGTAAAATGGAGGCTCCACGAAGGCAGCAGGAACCTATGGGTTTATGTGTCCAAGGACCTAGGAGAAAAGCTGCCAATGTCAATGTGAAGACATTGAATTGAAACATTGATAATTACTTGTTTCTTCCCACCATCCTCCTAGGGAGATGTGTGCCTTTTGCAGAGCCTTCTCTGTTGTCTTTCAGACCAGTCCAAAGTGTTAGCCCCAACACTGGTAATACTGGTAAATAAATTAATGCTTACATTTCAACCAATTTCTCCTACACAGAAAAGCACTCAGGCCCACAAGCTGACTCATGACGCATTCCCATGGTACGGAGAGGAGAGTCTTGTGCCTTCTGCCCAAGACTCACTGAAAAGTCATCACATCTCTGGGTTAACAGCCGTTGATCTTCCACTGCAGTCAGAGTGGGGCCTGCACAAAGGAGGAAGCAGAGTGCCAGCAGCATTGGGATTTAAGTGCTAGAAGCGGCCAGCACACTCTACCTGATCACTTCACCAAAGGACCCCAGACTCCATGTTTGACATTCAATACTTCAATATGATGGTCAGGGGTGCCCACATGGGGTTTCCACTCATGGTTAAACAGGACTCCATCATCAGGCAGTTCCAGGGCCTGACTCAATGCTGATGTGATCCTGCTCTTTTTAAAAAGTTGGCTTTATAATTTTGAAATATGGGTAATAACATACATTTATGCTGAGTATGCACATGTGAGTGCCTGTGTCCTTGAGATCAGAGGTGTCAGATCCTCTGGGAACTGGAATTACAGGCAGTTGTGAGCTGCCTGTCATGAGTTCTGAAAAGTGAACTCTGGTCCTCTGCAAGAGCTGATGCTGAGCCACCTCTCTGGCCCTGACATCACTCTTCTCTCTTCCCTCCTTTCTTTGTGTAATCCAAGGGTTTCTTTGTGTTACCTTGGCTGTCCTCCGTAGACCTGGCTGCCCTTGAACTCACAGAGATCCACCTGCCTCTGCCTCCCAAGTGCTGGCATTAAAGACATGTGGCACCGCCAGCAGCTTATTTCTTACTTTTGAAAGACCCGGAGTTGTCACTTGGCATTGTCCTTAATGTCCCTTTCACAAGGACAGACTGAGTGCAGTGGCTTTCCTGGCAGACTCCAGAGTCTAGTCACCAGTCAGGCACATGAACAGAGTGCAGAGCCCGCAGTGCAGCGCCCCCCTCTATCCTTCTCCATTGATCCTTCAGATG
Organism: Mus caroli; assembly: GCF_978045245.1. Classification (NCBI taxonomy): domain Eukaryota; kingdom Metazoa; phylum Chordata; class Mammalia; order Rodentia; family Muridae; genus Mus; species Mus caroli. The sequence goes on from NW_028227269.1 coordinate 105,686,296, forward strand.
CAGCTTCCTCGATGTCTCCAGCCACCCTCTGTTTGTGGCCACTAGGTCAGGTCTGACAGTCTTTATGCCTTGCCCACCCCTCCAAGCTGGTGATCTTACCTGTCCCTATCATGCACATCTGACACGTCTTTCCACTTACCCCCAAACAAATATGCCTTCCCCTGCCTTGCTTAGCCTACTCCCATTGCCGAACCTCTCTCCTCTCCTCTCCTCTTTTTCTCTTCTTCTCCCCCCTCTCTTTATACCTCTCTGTCTCTGAGTCTCCCTTCCTCTCTCTCTTTTTCCCTCTCTCCGTGTCTCTCTGTGTGCACCTCTTCCATCCTCCCTCCTTCTCCTCCCTCCTTATTTTCTCCTCTCTCCTTTCTCCTTTCATGTGCCACCCTTGTGGACCCCCAAGCCTTCTCTTTCCCCTCCTTCGGCTCCTATTGTACAGGGGCCTCCAGTCCCTGCACACTCACCTGTTGTCCCATCAGACTCGGCTTTTGGCCAAAGGGACTGTATCTTTTATCATTTGACCCCTGGTGCCTGGCAGAGAGGCTGGCATATGGATGCATGCCAGGGTAGGTGGAACAGTAGCCTTCGGTGGACCCTCTGTGCAAGCCCCAAGCTGGAGCAAGAGGTACTACTTGGTACAATCTGATTCTGGGCCATGTTTTGCTTCTGGGTCTAGGTTGAGCTCAGGTCCTGAGCTGATTGGCTGACATCTTGCCTGTACTGGGGTGGGTGGGTTTCCCCATTGGTCTTCCTATGTTGGGATCTACTCCACCACATGACTCCCTGCATCACCCAGAGCAACACTCCCTGTCCCCTTCTGGCCACACACAGGCTCCTTTGCCCTGTTTTCTCCACACTTAGACAAGTCCTAAGCAGGGCTCTTGCCTGCTTTGTCTAACCCAAGGTGCACGTTGAAAGCCCAGAAATGTCATTACTCACAGAACAGTGACACTCTGGACTTGGGTAGCCTCTTTCATCAGGAGATCTCCGAGTACTTAAAAAATATTATCTCATTAATCCTCACAACACTCTCAGGAGACAGCTGGCAGGTAAATCTGTCCCCCACTCACCAGGAAAGAGAAACAATGCCACAGAGAGACACTGTGTAGAGAAGGGGGCCAGAACCACATAACGAGGCTCAAGTTTTCTGGCTGGCATCAAAGCCAGCTGGCTTGTCTCCCCAACGTTGGTCGGACCTATCCAGAGCACATTTTGTACAAATGTGTCTGGATCATGTGGGCAGTGACAAGCCTGGCACTGGGGGGAAGGACTCCAAATCACTGGCATGTTAGAACAGACACCTGTTAACCAGAAAAAAATATTATGCTCCTGGGGGCGGGGGGGGGGGGGTGCAGGGGTGAGAGCATGAGGACCTGGGTTTTGTTTTCCAAATTCATGTAAAAGGCGGTAAGTACATGGTAATGTGTGTTTATCATCCCAGTGCTAGGGAAGCAGAGATGGGAAGATCCCTGGGACTCGGTGGCTGGCCAGCTTGGACGACTCAGCAAGTTCTAAGCCAGTGAAAGACTATAGCAAAAAACCCAAGATGGACAGACACTGAGGAATGGCACAAAGGTTGTCTTCTGACCTCCACGTGCACTCGTGAAGCTGCACACACACACAGACATAACTAGAATAAGAATCTGTATTTTCCAGTAGCTCTGAGAGCCAAGGAAGCTTCCAACAAAGAGTAAAGAGTGGACCATCAAGTATGAGGGGATGGAGGGATGGCTCAGGGGTCAAGAGCTCTGGTTGCTTTTCCAAAGGACCCAGGTCTTATTCCCAGCACCCATGTGGTGATTCAAAGACACCTGCAACTTCAGTTCCAAAAGATCTAATGCCCTTTTGGGGCCTTCTCCAGAACCAGGCACACAAGGGGTTCACAGGCATACACCTGTACACAGAGAGGAAGGAAGGAAGGAAGGAAGGAAGGAAGGAAGGAAGGAAGGAAGGAAGCAAGGAAGCAAGGAAGGAAGCAAGGAAGGAAGGAAGGAAGGAAAAGAAAAGGTGGGAAGGAGAGGGAAAGAGAAGGAAGGAAGGGAGGAAGGGAGGGAGGGAGGGAGGGAGGGAGGGAGGGAGGGAGGGAGGGAGGGAGGGAGGGAGGGAGGAAAGAAGGGAGGGAGGAAAGAAGGGAGGGAGGAAAGAAGGGAGGGAGGAAAGAAGGAAGGAAGGAAGGAAGGAAGGAAGGAAGGAAGGAAGGAAGGAAGGAAGGAAGGAAGGAAGGAAGGAAGAGGAAGGTGTGAAGGAGAGGTGGAAAGAAGGAAGGAGAAAAAAATCCTGAGGGGCAAGTGCCAAGTCAGTCTTTTAACAAGAAGTTGGGACGCTCCCCCCCCCCCCCCCGCCCCCAGGCGTTGTTTACACTCCAGAGCAGCTCGGGATGTTGGAACACTCAGCCCTGATTTTGTGGATGTGCAAAGGGAGCTTTGAAGATTCTAGGAAGGTGAGGGGGACCTTTCCAGTTTCACACAATGAGCCAGGACAGAGGCAGGGGGATGACCTTTGTCTGCAGTGTCAGAACACTCCAATTTTGCAACACAGACCCCTCAGCAGTGTTTGAGGGTATCAGAGAAAGTTCTGGGATGCACTACTCCTTTCACTGCCAAACAGAAGGAATGGGGGTGTGAATAGGGGAGGAAGCCTGCTGCGGGGACAAGCCTGGCCCTGGGACCCAGCAGCTGGGGACAAGGGGCCTCTCAGAGTGAACCAGCTCAGAGCCTCTGGTACATGCATGGTGTATAATAGATACCTGTCTGGTATAATTAATTGTATTTTTCCTAAATTTAACATTGCCCGAAGGGGAAAATCGTTTCGCTTGGTAAAACCCCTCCTGCCACACAGCTTCTACGAGCCAGCCAGATTTAATTGCTGCGATAAAAACCACAAGAAAGACCAGGTTCCCACTCAATCTATAACCACATCTACTGAAGAATAGCTTTAATCACCTTTGAAAGGGTGACCACAAGATAATTAAAGGGGGAGGGTGCTCAGTGGGAATTATCCAGAAATATCAAATCTCCGTTTATCCCGGAGTCCGACTTAGAATGTTCCGGCATGGCTCGGCTCCTCCTGCCCCCACCCTGTCCTGAGCTAAGCACTTTGAATCTTTCCATTATTGAGAGGTGAAGAGACTCGGCCTGTTTCACAACTCCCTGTTCATTAATGGCTTGAGTGGCCAAAAGAGTTCATTGTGGCTGAGAACAGGAGCCTTTCCCCTCTGCCCTTCTCCATGATCTTGGCCAAGAAGCTTGCCCTCCCTATGCCTCTTCCCCAAAGTGAAGACCTTCATAGCTACTCTGTGGGATGCCACCGCTGGACCCTGCCGTCTTGAGATTTCTGTTCCTCCTGCAGAAAGCCCTTTCTAGAAGACCAGAGATGAGCAAAGGACGGAAGCTGATGTGCAGATACCTGTGTGGCCATAAGAAGTGGGGTTTGCTCTCTGGCGTGGCTGATTTTTCTCCTTCCATTGATGCTGTTCCACAGTGCCTGGGGTGGGGATCGGAGGGGCAGGCAGAGAACCTGTGGAGTGACATTCTTGGCTGCCTGTTGGTGCTCAGTGCTAGGTGGCTTGGATCCAAGGCTGGATTCCCAGGCCTGGCTGTCTGGGGAGTTTGCCCAGGAAGTGAAAGTTAGCCTGCTTCTCCCCGACCTGATCTTCCAGCAAGCTTGCCTCAATCCCAGTGAACAGTGGGAGACCACCCACCCCTACAACTCTCCTTTCTTCACCTCGAGGTGAGGTGCGGAGGGGGCTAGCTACGACTTGCTGTCTTTCACTGAAAAGGAGACGCTGACCTGTGTCCATCCAAGTGTTAACAAGGCTTCTCTCTGACCAGCACCTGATGTTCAATTCACCTTAGTCCACTGTGACCCAAACTAGCATCCCAGGCTTTTGTTAGTCATAGCCATGTATAGTTGACTTCCTAAATCTGTAGCTCACAGCATTCCTCTGCCTTCAAGAACCAGAATATGGCACCTTAGATTCCCCAACCTGAGCCCTGGTACGCAGTGACCAAATCCCGTTGCTTCCTGTTTTGAAAATGTCCACTCAGGTCTCCCATGTTAGAGAGAGTTCCCGTGACTGTTCAACCAAGCTCACTGAGCAGCATCTCTCCACTGACACTCAAGAGTAGCCCCACCTGCATGGATTTGGGCCATTTCTAGGGCACAGCTCCTCCCCGCACCCTTCAGTCCTTCCTTGACCCCCAAGTCAGCTAGTCTCCCATCTGTACCCCCAGAAAATTGATATCTCATCACGACTGGGTTCCAGAGGAGACCTTTGTAGGTTTGTGTGCTGCTGCTGCTGTTTAGTTTTCCGTTAGCATGTATTAATCATACGTAATGACTTGTTATTATCGTATTCTCATTCAAGTATAGAATGTATTTTGAGTCTACGTAATCTCCATCATCCTTTCTACAACCTTCAACCCATTGATCCCTCTGCTCTTTCCAAAGAGTAACTCTTCAACGTTAACGTCTTTTAGGGACGCTAAGCCAAATGAATTTATTTAGGGTTGCTCACAGGAGTAAGAGTCATGGATTATTTATAAGAAGGTGGGCACCATACCAGTAAGTGGACACATGGCCGAAGAGAGTATGTCTCCCTCCCACAAAGCCTTTAACTACCTATAGATCCTCAGGGAGTGGTGGGGCCTTGTGAGGTTCTCCTAAGTCCACGAGGGAATGTTGAGGGTCCCGACCCAGTCTTGTATACGTAATCCTAAGTCAATGAATTAAAAACTAACCTCCAGGATGCTGCTTGGTCTGGGCCATGGGGGCATTGCTGAAGCATTTTCATTATACAGCAATCTACAAGTGTAGCTGTTGGCTTATTTGTTTGATTGTTTTATTATGGTCTTATATCTCCCATCCTAATCCCTTCCAACCTTCCACCACTAGGTAAGAGAGAAAGGAGATTCAAATGGAGAGGGGACACATAGGCTACTTCCTGGAGATTAGGATCATTGAATTCCTAGGGTCAAGTCCAATCTTTGTAGTTAGAGTATCCAGCAATCTAGCAAATGCAATGAACCAGCTTTGGGGTGAGGTAGGAGGGCAGCAAAAAGGGGGTGTGTTCAACAGCAGCCACAGGTCCTCTTGGGTCATATATATATATATATATATATATATATATCCTCTTCAGAGTCCCCAGAATTAATCTATGTGCAGCTGTGAAAGTCACACACACACACATACCAGAACATGAGACAAGTTAATGGCTGTGGAATACCTGAAAAAGCCCTATATGCCACACCTGGGATTAAAACAAACACATACTCACATAACATAACTGGGTTTTTTAAAAAGAAGCAGAATTCTCACTGCAGTTGGCAAAAAGGTTATTACTCAGAATAATCTACTCCTCCATTTCTCAATAAAAAGGTGACTTTCAATGTGGCAAACGGCCTATCTAAAGCCACAGAGACCTCAAGTGTCACATCCAAGAAAGAAGTCGAAGTTCCATTCACCAGGTCAAAGGTTCTGCAGCTCCTGTCAAGAGACGACCATCTGTAGAGCGGCCATCTTGGTCTGTCTGCTTGAGATCATGCCTGTAGTGGCTTTATGGTGACGTAACTCATGAGGGCTGGCTTGAGTCTCCCCCTCTGTCTTCACTTAAAGCTACGCCATCACCCATTCCCAAGACACAGCAGTGGAGAAAACAGAGGTATTATTTCAAAGGCTGGACCCTGCGGACCCACAGACTAGATGGTGGATCAGATGACAATGGCAGAGTTGACCCAGAAGCCAAAGCCATCTGGTTCTGCTGCCAGCCATGTTTTTACATAGCACTTGAACTCTACATGACCTTTATACATAATTTACATTTATAAACTCAATTAATTAACAGCAAAGGTGTGTAGCCTGCAAGGGCTAAAATATTTATCACCTGGCCCTTTGCAGGAAAATATTCCCAGTCCTTGGCTTATACTCAGGGTATTTAGTCTTCCCGTATCAGCAGGATCTGTAAGATATTTCGGGATCTTCACCCCACATGTTGTTGACTTTGCTTCATCGACCATGTCAGCACTCAAGCCCAGCCCTCTGCAATGAGCCCCCCATCTTAGATTCAGCACCTCAATTGATAAGGTCTTCCATCGCTTTATAATGCCAGGAAGGCATTCAATACGCTGTGCTACCTGAGAGCAAGCTGCCTGATAGGCACCCCATTTTTTGTTCGATTATCTGTGCCATACTTAGGGAGAAACCAGAGTTCAAACCTTGGCTCCATCGACTTTTGAGACCTGGGTAGACATGGCCGTCATCTTGGGCAAGGTGCAGCTTTCTCTGAAGCATCGTATCTTTGGACATGAAGGTTTCATTCTCCCTAATACTGTCCATTCCTTCGTCTTAACACAGGTGTCACTTCTTTCCTGACTCTTCCAGGACTTGAATAATTAGTCTACTGCACAGTCCAGGTTATCTATGCCTTGTATCTGTACCAGAAACATGGCCTATAGATTCCTTCTAACTCTTCAGTCCTCTGACCACAATTTGTCCCACAACCTTGCTCCCTGGTTTGGAAAGTCCACTTCTTGATTCTTCTTCCTGCTGAGATGTGAGAAGAAGCCTGCTGAATTCCAGAGTTTGACACATTAAAAGAGCAGGTCTCAGGCCCCAATGCCCTGGATCAAATTTTAGAAGACAATGTGATCTTCTGATAGGAATGCTTTGCTTCTGCCTTCCCAGGGAAAGGGTGTTTTTTTTTTTTGAATGGTGTCTGTGAACAATAGCTTCTGTGGAGCACAGATTCCACCCCCCAGTGTATGCTGTTGGTCCATCCCTGGTGACTACTGTCTTCCTTTTGGGTCTCTATCTCAGAGGTGCCTTTTCCACCTATACAGATGTAGACTGTTTTAATCATTCCCCCAATATCATCACCAATATTTTAATTATATTATTTGTTGTTTTTTGCACTTTATTGATTATGGCACATGCTGCTTCAATTCTCAAACTGCTTTCTTAACACCGCCCTGGCGGTCTTCTCTTGTGATTTTATTGACCCATGCTTAATTGCTGGCTTTCCTAGACCTGTGATCATACAATATTCTCCTAAACACCAACAACAACTGGGAGCTTTCTTCAGTCCCTGGGGCCATAGCTTCTTCGGGACAAGACTCTTCATCTGCACATTATACGTAAAGTTTTATATTTTAAAATCAATATTTTTATAATAAATATTTTTAAAGTTCATATCTTGACACAGTGTTGGAACAGTGCTCATGTTATTTATTGTCATCCACCACATCCCCATGCAGGCCTTCTGTTCTCCCTGATAAAGAGCTTGGTGTGGAGACAGGCATGGGATCCTTCCTCTGAGATGTTGTTGAACGCTCGCATGCAATCCCTACCTGTAAAAGTCACGGTGTGCTCTGATGGTAAAGTCAGATGCTGTAGGTTAAGAAAAATTCACTTCCTGAGTCTGGGCTTGACAATCTTATTTTAATTGTTGCTAAAGAGTGGAAACAATTCTTTTCATTCATTCACTCACTCACTCACTCACTCACTCATTCACAAATGCTTTCATTGTCTCTTAGTTCTCAGTCTTGCACTGGGTACCATGACCCCGAGTCAAGACATGATCTCAGTTGCGAGGAGCTTGCATTTTGGAAAGACGGGCAGATCTGCAGTAGATCTCTGTGAGATGTGTGGTACATCAGCTGTGGAAGATGGGGAAAACTAAGGAGCCCAGTCAAGAGGCAGTGGCTAAGGAGCCTGGCTGTCAGGCCAGTCTGGTCAGTGTAAGGAGCCCACCACACGTGCAAGGCTTCCTGGTCTTAATGACAGATATCACCCTCTCACAGCTATTTTGTCTCAGCAGCTCAAAGTCTTCCATAGCAAAGCAAAAAAGAGACGCCTCTTGTCAGATGTCAGAATGATCCTGCCGGTGGTATCACCTTCTCCACATGTGACAAGTGCCAGGTTCCTGTCAGGCTTTCCTCATGCCATTGCATGCAACAGGCTCATCCCCAACAGATGTGGCCCTCAATAGACAGAAGCTCTGTGAAGTTACAGAGCACTTGCTATGAACTCAGCAATGGGGACAGGTGGATGGGAGGTGAGATCAGACACCCAAAGGAACAGGCTAGGGGCAGGCACAGCACCACCATGATAGAACCTCTAGCCAGTCACTATGAAAGTGTCATTAGTGACTGTAAGACAGGAGGTGACTGAAAAGTCACAAAGGGTATCAGGCAGCATGCTTTGACCCTTGCTTTAAACGGGTAGATGTGCGGGTAAGTCACAGATCAGAGCACTTTTTCTGAGGTGTTTGGGGTGCTGCATTATTAATAAATGGGGCTAGAGAGAGACCGCAAGGACAGAGCAATCAGTCAGAAGCCACTCAGAAACTTCAAATCAATGTACAGGACTGAGTGGATGTCTGTGCCTAGGAAAGAACACTGTGGTGACAAGGCTGCCCGCCCCCAATTCATCTTCTCTGGAGACCGGCACCCTGCGTATGACCAAGCACAGCACCTTCATCTGGTGAGCGTTTGCTGAGTGAATAAAGAAGTCATCCCTTGGTGCAGATCCAGGTCCAGTGGGGACTGACACAGGTTAACAGCTGAGCTATCATGACACACACAGGTGCTGCGGAGACTTACAGCAAGCCTTGGCAAGAGTCATGGAGCTCTGTGAGGAGACCACTGTGATGGGAACAACAGCTTCTCCAGGACAGGAGCTTGGATGAATACATAGTTTCCAGAGCAGACAGAGCCAACAAGGACACGCAGAGGGAAAGGTGGCCCTGACAAAGACTCCAGAAGTCGCAGACTTGTTGTGTCTCCCCGGAACAAGGGTCAGTTTACATGAGTAGCACGACTTAAGCACATCAATGGAAGCCAACTGGATGTAAGGCTCCGAGGAGAGCCCAGGGCACAGGAAACTTTTCCGAGATGCACTGGAGGCCTGAAGGTGGAAATGATGCGGATGTTGTATTTGCTTAAACAAGCCCCTCCACGCAGAGGACAGAGGCATGTGGTGGCCTGTGCAGTGTAAAGGCCACCACAGCAGCAGCATCCCTGCCACCTTCACAGTTGCTCCGCATGCCCAAGGTGAACCCTCATCTGATCCTCCCTCCACTCAAACTCCAGCATACACATGGCCAAGCTCTTGACCTGCCGTCATCCAGGAATGTTTCTTCCTGCAGCCTCAAGCTCACCTCCCTGGCTCTCACTCAAGTTAGGCAGGGTGATGGCTGGTCAGGTGGCCTATGAGTCCCCCCTCTTCTCCCTGAAGCAGTGACTGTGGAGGCCACATGCCTCAGAAGGCACGGGTCCAAGATAACTCTGCCTCAGCCCCTGCACTGCATGAGAACCAGGAACCAAACAGACAATGTGGCATTGAGATGAGAAGGCTTGTTTGTTACTGGAGTGTAGCCTGCCTCATACTGACAGATATGCCCTGTCTCTCCCACCTGAATTATGGGTTTTACTTGGTGACTGAAGCCAACATATGAGAGTGTTTCTCTTTGTCTCCCACCCTGACATGCATCCAGCCCATGACTAAGGCCCATCAGATATGTGTCCATGGTATTCTGGACCTAATTGAATTTCATTCTTACCATTGAATCCACCCTTCCCCGACGACCACCAGTGGCCCTCTCAAGGAAGATGTGGCAACTCCCTAACTAAACCATCTCTATCTCTCTTGTCTTCTCTGCACAGAAATGGCAGAGACCCTTTGAGGACCAATCCAAATTCCAGCTTGTTGATCCACAGGGTCTTGTGTGCCTGGCTCCACGTCACATGTTCTGCCCATTGGCTGACGCCCCCACCACTAAGCTGTCTCCTGTACCTCGGAGCCTTGTTGATCATGCCATTCTGTTATCTCCACGTAACTTTCATTATCCCAATGCTACCTATGTATGTAGCTCCTTTGCATGGTATGGGGGAGGGGGGGTTACATGTGCATGTGTGCATGTTTGTGGCTGTGTGATTCTGTGGTGGGATGCACCCACCCAGCATAACCACGACATGAGCATGCCTGTGGAAACCAGAGGTCAATCTCAGGAATCATTCCTTGGTCTCCATTGTTTCTTGAGACCAGGTTCCTGACCTGGAGTTAGTAGGCTGGACTGGCTGGCCAGTGATCCCCAGGGACCCTCCTTGTGTCTGCCTCCCCAGCTTTGAAACCATGAGCAGGCATCACCACACCTGCCTTTTTAAAATGTCTAATGGAGGTGCTGGGACTCGAACTCAGGTCCTCATGATTATGCTACAAGCTCCTTTGCTGGCTAAGCTATTTCTCCAACCCACCTTTGTGCTTTGACTTTCCATTTACCCAAATGCTGTGCCTGCCAGATACCTGACACCTAGGACAGGCCAGGAACCTCCCAACAGACAATCAGGAGAGAAAGAGAGAAATGGATGAATTTGCCGGCTAAGTTCCACCATGTATGGCATACAATGGGACTCAGAAAAGTCGTCTCAGTCACTCCTCCAAATGAAGATGAAGAGAAGAAAGAAGGACGGGGAGAATAAAAGACATTGTTCTCGATCCTTTTTGGGGTGCCTCTCATGCCTGACAAATAATGAATTAGAGGGAGATCAGCACGGCCGAAGACCAAAACAGTCATTAGCCACCACCTCCCCCACCCCAGCAGCCTGCTGCCAGCAGCCAGCCCAGACAGTCCAAGGAGGAGCCTCGGAGGTGGAGAGAGATAGGAGGCCCTTTGAGAAGCCTGCTTATTAAGAGCTCTAGCCGGGGAGAGCGGGAGCGCACACAGCTTAACTCAAACGTTGGTGCTGAAATGTAAAAACAATTATGACATTCAATTATTCCATTAAGTGAAATTAACCATTCTCCTAGTTCTTTGAAAAAGAACCAAAAGAAAGCATGGAGCTGAACAATCAGGTCAGTGAAGAATGGTGGAGAAAGGAGGCCTAAACTCTAGACTCTCATTTTCACATGGAAGGAAAAGGGCTTTGCTCTGGGCGGGGTGTGTGTATGTGTGTGTGTGTGTCCATTATGTTCCAAGTGCCTTTGAATCGCAGGGTGGTCACATTTGTGGCTCTGCCTAGGCAGGTATGGCCATGTCGGGATCAAGGAGTGGCATTCCTGCTGTGATGCTGACTGTCATGCTCTGCTGCTCAATGATTGTGTTGGCTGCCTGAGCGTCTGCTGTCCTCAGAGATCAGGTGTGCCTGCCAGATGGTAGACTCGGACTCCCTGGTAATCCCTGCCCGCCAAGAATGGGTTTGTAGGTAGAGGCTCTGCTGTGGGTTTCCCAGTGATCTGCTGAGCTCAAGCCGAAACTGGACACATGCACATCTGGCTGTGGGTTCCCACATGTATGTAGATGCACGCACACACATGGCCCACCAGGAAGAGAGAAAGGTCAAATGGAAAGGCAGCACCTGAAAGTCCATGAGCCTGGGGTTAGTAGCCACAAAGATAACTTGTCCCCAAATCCCCTAGCCAGTGTTTATGGCTACTAAAACTGCCAAACCCCCTGACTGTCCATATGTGACAGCTACAAAGACCTTTGATTCCACTTCTCAAGGTGACTCTGAGAGCTAGTTACACTCCTTGGTTTGTGTGTGTGTGTGTGTGTGTGTGTGTGTGTGTGTGTGTGTGTGTGTGTGTCTACATGTATGTGTCTGTGGGTGTCTGTCTCTGTATGTAAGTCTGAGTGTGTGTGTGTCTATGTGTGTCTGTGCGTGTCTGTGGGTATGTGTCTGTGTGTCTGTCTGTCTGTGTATGTCTATATGTGTCTCTGTGTGTCTGTCTGTCTGTGCACACGTGCTCCCATCCAAAGATCCACATCAGGTCTCGTCCTCTGTCATATCCCATCTTGTAGTTTTTTTGCATAGAGTCTTCCACTGACCCTGGAGCCCACTGACTGGCTACAGTGGGCAGCCAATGAGGCCCTGGGGTCTATCTGCTTCTCCTCCAAGCCTTAGGAAGACCATGTCTTGTTGTTCTCACATGGGTGCTGGCACTCAGAACTCAGGCCCTCGTTCTTGCAGAGCAAGCACCTTGCCCACCTGGGTGTTTTCCCTTTATTTTGAGTCTTCTTGCCATGGCATAAGAGGTCTCTTCCTCCCAAGGTGCTTCTCAGTGGAAGCCAGCAGACTGGCTTTGCCGTGGAGCCGTAAACAGCATCTCCAGAACGTCCTTTATCTCCTCCATCTGCTCTTCAGACCCTGTCAACATTACCTCCATCTTCCCTCCCTCCCTCCCTCCAGTCCCAGGCAGCCACCGCCCTGCTCTTTGTCTTCCAGAGACTGGGGGGCCTTCTGTGATAGAATCATGGAGAAACTTCTTTTCTCGGTGAATTCTTTTCACTTAATGTCTTTACCGTGCTCTTGCATGACTGAGCACACATGAGAATCCCCTTGCGTTTTAGAGATGAGAAGAATTCCACGTGTCCCTCCATGGACAGGCACTTGGGTCGCTCTTACTTTAGATGACTCTGAACCCTGTGGCCATAGACACTGGTGTGCAATGGTTCACACAGCTGTACCAGGCACTTGGGAAAGTTGCTTCCTGTCTGGAGCTTCCTGCTGCCTCACAACCCCTGCCGTTATGGATGCTCTCTCAGGCACCGTGAGCCACAATGAACTCTTTCTTCTATAAACTTCTCCTGGTCATGCTATTGTACCACAGCAACAGAAAGTGGCTAATACAGAGGCTCTGTCTAGATCAGACGGCTGGAAGAGTCTTCCATTCAGGCCAGCTACTTCACTACTCCAAGAGGTGTCTTACAAAGGGAAGGGAAAAAAGTATCCTTTCCAAGCTGGGAAGGGAATCGGGTCAAACGTATGAAGATGTGTCCCTGGAGGCAGGAAAGGAGTCTACCTCAACTCCTCCCTGACAAGGAAGGCCTTAATAAAGCCCTTAGCTATCAAGGTGCCAGCCACTTACCACAGTCAGCTAAATATGGCCACTCCATCAGACAGATTCCTAAGACTGACAGTCATGTGGTGTTGGGGTAGGAAGTCAATACCCCATGCTCCTGGCACACAGGAGATACTGACAGTGTGGGATGGGTGGGTGGATGAATGAATGAATGAATGAGTGAGTAAATGAACTGTAGTCATAACGGCTGTCACTGGACTAGATAGCCTGGGCAGGTCAAGCCATGTGTGCTTCACATGCCTGTTAACCTCGTGTTCACAGTTCATTTTGGAAACCCCGCTGTCATCCTCTGTTAATAGGCAAGAACTTTCTTTCAGGTAAGAAAGGACATTCGGCTCACACAAGGTCACTAGCCAGAGCTGGAGGCTGTGACTGGACTAGAGGGCTCCCCGGGGGTTGCTGCTCTCTTTATTTACTAACCTCCATGTTGGTGTTCTGACCCATCCCCATCACCCACCAAGTTCCTGGGTACCACTGCTGGGCTCATGCAGAAAACTGCCTTCCTTTACAGCCAACTCAAGGTCAAGGCTAAGAACTTGTGCTTCCGGGTCACGGGGGTCTGGATGAACTCTCTCTTCCCATGTTCCTGGTCAGCCCAGCCTCACAGAGTCACAGCTTCCTCATCTAGATGACACAGACTTTGACCATCAGGAAGCCCATAGATAGCTAGCTCATACTAACCAAACAGACTCACAGAGGTGGGGATGGCTCTGGGTCCTGGAGGTGTGGAGGTGGGGCTGAGGCAAGTAGATGAAAGCCAGAATCTCAGGTTTGGAGCCAGGGCATGAGCAGAGAGTGCAGAGGCGGGCGAGCATCTTGGCAGAGCCCTGCAGATCTCAGCCCCAGGAGACGTGGCCAGGGACACGCTTATTTCGTCTAACCCATTTCTTTCTGCAGTGCCAAGACACAAGTGGGTGGTTGGAGGGCCTCATTTAGAGGGGCCTGTGACAGGAAGGACTCCTGGCATACTGGAACTCCCTGTTGAAGTCAGGGTCTCCTGCCCCTCCATGACAGGTCTGTCTGAGGCTTGGCATAGTCTTTGCAGCTACCATCCAGTCACTCCAGAACTTTCCTCCACTCACTAAATTAGCAGGCCAGAGAGACAGCTAGAGATAGCATCACAGTTCACACAGCACTAATTATTTCCCTGGAAATGAAGACTAATATTAAAATCGTTACCTGCAACGGAGGGAGGTAAGCAAACAGAGGCACACACCAAACAGAGGCACACACCAAAAGAGGAACACACCAAACAGAGGCACACACCTAACAGAGGCATACACCCCTCAGAAAGAAAGTGGGCAGCTCTGACCTCCCCGTTGCTTCAGACAGACAGCTTACAGACCCCAGCCTTGCAGGCAGCAGCTTCCCACACTGGCTGTGGGCATGGGTTAAGAAGCCAGAAGGGCCCTAGCCAAAGGACAGAAACACTGCAAATGGATGGGGCAACCTTAGGAAATAAAGAGCTCCATTCCTGCCCAGGGGACCAAGGATGTTGAAGCATCCCTGCCCTGTGTCCTTAGCAGCAGAGCTGGACTGGAAGCTGGAGGCAGAAGGAGGGATCCTTGAGTGATGAGTATGCAAATCAGGAGCTCTCTCCCAGAACCACAGAACCAGGAGAAGCAGCACTGGTGCCCTCGTGCCCAGGACAAGCCTCTGACCACACCTCCATAACTCCTTCCACGTGTAGCTGGCCATCCAGACCATAGAGGTACCACAGAGGAGGCAGCCATGGAAAGTAGTTAGCATAGGAGAAAAGGGCAGTGGTTGTGTGAGCCTGTGTGTGGGTACACGGGTGTCTTTCTGTGCATGTATATGGTTCTGAGTGTGCATTTCATGGGTTTGTATGTGAGTGGGTGTGAGAGAGAAAGAGTGTGTGTGTGTGTTCTCCTTCAGGAGAAAGGCTGGGAGGCAGGGAATACTATGCTGTTGCTATAAGCTGTAGGATTTACAAAGAAAAGCACTTCATGCCTGTCCCTGTGGTAGGGTTCGGCCCATCT